>NC_092767.1:51872193-52195286 GCF_047496795.1 Chiloscyllium punctatum
CTATGGACGTGAACCCCACGATCCCACTGTTCCTCCACATTGTGAAGAATCCTGCATTTAATCTCAAAATATGCATTCAAATTTGAATTTCAAAAATGAATAACTTCATATTTTCCCAGGTTGAACTCCATCTGCCACTTCTCAGCCCAGCCCTGTCAATGTCCTCTCGCAACCTACAAAAGTCCTCCACACTATCCACAACTCCACCAACCCTCGTGTCATTGGCAAACCTCCTGACTCACCCTTCCACTTCATCATCCAAGTCATTTGTAAAAATCACAAAAGAGCAGAAGTCCCAGAACTAATCCCTTCAGAACACCATTGGTCACCGTGCTCCAAGCTGAAAACTATCTATGTAATCTCACCCTGTCTTCTATGGGCCAGCAAATTTATTATCTAACCAGGCAGGTTTTCTGTATCCCATGCCTCATTACTTTCTAAATGAGCCTACCAGGGGGAACCTTATCAAACACCTTGCTAAAATCCATGTACACCACATCCACTACTCTGTCCTCACCAATGTGCTTGTCACATCCTCAAATAATTCAATAAGGCTTATGAGGCATAACCTGCCGCTCACAAAGCCATGCTGACCATCTCTAATCAATCTATACATTTCCAAATAATCATCAATCCTGTCTCTCAGATTCCTCTCCAATAATTTGCCCACAACTGATGTAAGACTGACTCATCGATGATTCCCAGGATTATCTCAATTGCCTTTCTTGAATAAGGGAATAACGTTTGCCTCCCTCCAATCATCTGGTATGGCTCCAGTGGACAGTGAGGATGCAAAGATCATTGCCAAAACACAGTAATCTCTTGCCTCCCTTCCCATAACAACCTATATTATATCCTTTCTGGACCAGGGGACTGATCTATCCCCATGACTTTTCAATATTTTCAGCACATTCTCAGACTTAACATCGACCTGTTCGACCATATCAGCCTGTTTCACGCTGTCCTCACAAAGAACAACGTCCCACTCACTCGTGAATACTGAAGCAAAGTACTCATTAAGGACCTCCCCTACCCCTCTGACTCCTGGTACAAGCTTGCTTCACTATAAGGGGTATAAATGTGGAATTACGCCTCAGCACTGAATTAATGTAAAGATATTGCAATGTACAATCACACGATTACTTTGAATATTGAACTGTATTTTAACTGAGAAAACAGAGTTGAATTGATTTGATTATATTTCACTTCATGCTAACGTTTATTGTATTTCAAACCACAATAAGAGTTTCATTTTTACATATATAAATCTTACTTAAAATTCATCGCATGGTTATGTAAAGAAACTAGAATTACCATCTGCTTGTTCCTTCCTTTTTCAATGACTGTTCATTTTGAATTTGTGAACGTTGTACATTGTTGAAAGGAAGGGAAATTGTCTTCAGCTGAATATTCACATTGAATGACTGATGCACTTTTAAATCAAAGTACAATGAACAAGCAGTTTTGTTAATTTGTCTTTCAAAGAATTGTCATGAGATTCCTGTTTATTTAAGACTATCATTCATTTATTCTATTGTTATTGCAAAATATTGCTTAATTTCCAGTCCATTACACACAGAAACTACCTAATTAATTCCCATTAAAATTACAATAATAAATGGCTGATTAGTTTTCATTTGCGAAACTACATGAAACACAATATTGCAATCCTGCCCGTCCTGAGTGGGAACATTATGAAAGGAGCTTATGGAGCTGTGGTAGTGTCTCTATTACTAGACCCGAGGGAAGGTTTCAAATCACACCTTAAACACAAATATATCAAGAGCTGCTCTGAATGTTGATTAGAGAGTACCTCAGCACAGACTGAACTGCTTTTCAATCCAACATTAGATCTGCTTTTATCTATTATATCAATAATCTGATACTTATGTGAGTCAGGTTACCAAGAAATATGTTTTGGAAAATTCGCTTTAGACACTTTGCTTTTCCAAAAGACTTACATCTGTCCCTGTTTTCTCGAACTGAAAGAAATATGAAGAGGATTTTCACATTTACGAAGAAAGGGGAGATGTTTCCCACATAAATTAATGCTTCTTCGACTAACGCCTTTTCAGGTTATATAAGGTTTCATAATAACGGTCTACTTTTGGATAGTGGGGATACCTGCATCTAATTCTGTTGTTTCTAAGTTCCTGGAGAATATTTGAAAATGTTGCAGAATTCAAGATTACGATGTCTAAGTAATTAGAGTGATCTTTTTTTTGTTGCAAAGGAGCAAGTCCATACAATTGAAACACATTAAACATTAATATCTCGTGCTATAAATTGCAAATAAAGTTGATAGCTACTTCAGTAAACTAACAAATGCTACCACCGATTACTTGTCGGTCAGCTGATTACCTACTTTGTAACTAAATGTTGTGATTCATCTAAATATTACTCTGTCCTTTGATCAAAGTGAATTTTTAATTGTTGTTCAGTTTATGTATTGTCAGAAACTTGTTTTTATTTTCCCATTCACCTGTTCATTTTGATCGTAAGATTGAAATGCTTTGAAAATATTGGAGTTTGTTCGTTTAAAAATAAGGTTTGCACATCTCTCACATATCCCATTTCTTGTATTATGATTCAAGAATGTTTTCTGGTGGAATTCGAGTAAATTCCAAACATTTATTCACTTCAAATAAGATCTTTAACACCCAGTTATCAATCTGTTGTTAATGTTTCAGCTGTTTACATTGACATTGATTAGGAACTCATTCAGTGAGATCAACTGAAAATTATAAACTATTTGCAGCATTATTGAATTGAAAGAAAGATGCAGACGTCCAAACATTTTTTGGAAGGAATTGCTTTTTCACTCAAATGTGTAGGCTGTTCAAGAATTCTATATCGCCTTCCACTGTTTTTCTTGTCAAGAAATCAAATTTATAATTCACGTGAATTTTAATGTGTTTTGTATTTTGAAATTTGTATCAGATTTAAGAAGAAAAAGAGGAGCAATTAACATGAAAACTTCAGTGAATAGAAAGCACAGTAAATTAAATTGACAGAGGCAACATTTAGTATTATCTTTGAATATGCAGTCAAATATTTCTAATGTCAAAAGAGCGAGGTGCCGGAAAAGTTTAGCAGGTCAGGCAGCATTCGAGGAGAAGCAGAATCAATGTTTTGGCCATGAGCCCTTCGTCAGGAATCTTTTCTGATGATGGCCTAATGCCCGACAGGTTGATACTCCTGCTCTTTAGATGTGCCTGCCCTTTTCCAATGCTACAGCATTCCTCACTTTCTCCAAATATGTTTAATGAACACGAACTGAAAATGTTCGCATCAGCAGCTGAACAAGACCAAATTAACACATTTTTTGCAATATTTATAGTGAAAACCTGTTTGAGAACATGCAACAAATCAGATCGAACATCTCTTGCTGTTAGAACTCTTGGCCATTCATAATAAAGAATAACCATGCTTTGAACAACCAGTATGTTGTATAACTACTGAACTGAAATATCAGAGGACAAACTTTCATTTATTGGAGGGAATGATAACCAGATCCTTTATGTGATAATGGTGATTGATCTAAGGAACAGTAAGATATTCCACTGTGATTATTCCACTGAACAGTAATTAGATGGTCATGAAGATCTTTGTGTGGCTTTATGTGCAGTGTTTTGTTTGAACATTGATTTCAGCAACATTGAGATATTTTACAAGATTGACAATTGACAGTTAAAGATAAGTTTTAAATGCAACATTTTAAAAAAATTGTCAGTTTTGTTTAGCGAAACACAATTCTAAGTTTATGGAATCCCTCCTGTGTGAAAACAGGCCATTTGGGCCAACATGTCTACACTGACGTTCCAAAAAATAATCCACTCAGCACCATTCTGCTCTCAGATTACTGAACATTTACGCCTGACTGATGCACATAACCTACACATCCCTGAAAAGAACGTGCAGCTTAGCATGGCCAATTTACCTAACCTGCATATCTTTGGATTGGGGGGAAAACCAGAACATGCAAACTCCACACAAACATGTGGCCGAGGATGGAATGAAACCCAAGTGCATAACACTGTAAGACACGAGTGCTAACCACTGATGTTCTGTTCTCAATGCCCAGCCCCCATGCAAGAAGTGAGATACGTGAGAGATGTGCGAAGTCAAATTTCAAATGAACACTGTCTGATGTTGCCAAAGAGTACCAATCTTATATTCAATATGAATAGATGAATGGAAAACAAAAAATATTCATCACAAATCATGAATGAACAATAATTATAAAATTAATACGATCAAAGGGCACAACAATATTCAGATGAATTGCATCGTTTAATTACAAATTTGGGAATGAGCTAACTAATGAATAACGGGAAGTGACCTTTGTTTACTGATGAAGAAAGTGACTTGATTTTCATCTTTGTCACACTGCAGAATAGCAATTTATGTGCCTGAAATGTTTGAATGCAGCACTTTCCAATAAAAAAAAGTAAAATCACATTGACTTCTTCATCTTTAAGACTGCAACAGTATCAAATACTTTCCAGGAATTTAGAACCAGCAGAATTAGTTAATTTGGTTGCTTGGGAAGTTGAAGAGAATAACCAGCAGATTCTGTGACTTAGTCATTCAATGTGATTATTCAGCTGAAGACAACATCCCTTCTTTGCAAAACTGCTCAACTTTAAAAAAATCAAAATGCATTGTCATTGTTTAATGAAACAATACAGAAATGTTAATTCTTTTTCATTTGACTGCACAAGACACAAGAATTTTACATGATTTTGTGTCATGAAAAATACTTAAATCTTAATATGGTGAGAAAGACAGTAAATGTTCGCACCAAAGTGAAATATATTTAAATGATTTCAACTATGTCTCTGCAGGTAAAATAAGAATTAATATTAACAATGATTGAGAGATTGCACACTACAATAGTTATTCATGTAAAGAGCCGTAATTCCACATTCACAGCACATACTGGATTGAATAATTATTCGGTATGAGCAACAACTGAATTATAAAATTCGATCAATGAATTTAGAAACCATGAAAAATCTCGTTTTGCTATGTGACTGAGGAATATGTGCAAACAAACAGGAATTATTGCAATGAAAAGTAATTGCAGGTCTGTGAATTTAAAGTCTGTGATTACAGAGATCATTCAAATAAGCAAACATTAGACGTTCATAATTAATGTTGGATGGGAAGTCCTTAGATCCATTGTGGGAAACTTGACCTGAAAATAAAGTTTCACATTGCAGTGTTGGTACTCAAAAACAATTGGTTAAATTAAAATGTGAATCACACTTTACTTGTTCAAAACACTTTCTTAAATAATTGCGCAATTATTATCATGACAATGACTTGATAATGTTGTTATATGAGCAATTAAAATGATTCAATATTTCAAAAATACTTTGCTGCTATGTTGATTGGATAATTATTAAAATTGGTAAATTGTGGAATAAAATATAGTAACGATATTTATGAATTGAAGAGAAAAAATGAGCCATTCAGTGATTATAGAATTTTTTTTCTTTCTTTACTAAAAAATGAAGAAAACACAAGAAATATGAATTTCAATAAAATGGTTTCATCATAGAGACATGGTATTAATTTAAATGATTAATATTATGATCAGAGTTCAGACATTTGTGTCAGAATTTGGAAGAAAGTTAATAGATAATGAAAGTGAGCATGAAAGTGAGCAAATGATGCAGTCAATGACATTTGGTACATAAAGGAATTATAATAATTGTTCATTATTGTACAGTGATGAATAATGTTGGAATAGAAAAGACAAAAAGAATTAACATGTTCAAAGCAGTTCTTTTCTTACAATTAAATGAAACCAATAATCATTTTGTAGAGCATGTGATTTGGAAAAACAATCAGTCATTTAATTTGTTATATAAACTGAAAACTACTTCCATTTTGCAAAAATGGAGACTTTTCCAAATTCAAAATTTAGGTTTGCTGAATTATACAACAAAAATGATTGTAAGTTGAAATATGTCTTGCACACAAATGTAAAATAAGTAAAGTTGAAGATTTTTAGAATCAGAAAACGTTTGTTGTTTGCATGATTGTATTACTGTCAATATCTGTGATAAAGTAGAAGCATTGTTTTAAGCAATATAAATCATCTTTAACTACTGAACTGAAATAGAAGATATCAATTGCTCTTGTTGCATGGAATAGTAAACAAATGTTTCCTGTTGTCATTGGTTTCAGGAGCAATAAGGTACTTACTCAGGTTATTGTACTGAACAATAATCAGATGGTGATGGAAGTCTTTGTGTTGCTTGATGTGTAATGTTTAGTGTTAACATTGGGTTCGATAAAATTGAAATATTTGCATGAATTAGGAAAAGATTGATAATTGGGTGCAAATGATCTGATTTAAAATCAGACAGTTTTTGATTTTTTCGAGGACTGCTGAGTGAAACGTTCTTAAACCATCATGCAATCAACGGGATAAGTGAGAGATATGCAAATTGAAGTTTCAAATGAACACACCCTGATATTTTCACACCATTTCAATGTCACATTCAATATAAATAGATGACTGGAAAGCTAAAAACAAATCTCACACAATTCATAAACTGACCAATGATTAAAAATTGAAAAATAATAGCAAGTGACATTTGTTTATTTTACTGAAGAAGTAATTGATCTTTTCTCATATTTATAGCACTGGAGCATAAAATTCTGTGTTGTTTTAAATAAGATCTACAGAACAAGAGAAAATTAATTACTATCATACTTCGTATATTTCAGCTTTATGACTGCAACATTCTCAAATATTTTCTGAGGAATATTGATTGAGTGGAATATTGATTGCTATGACTGACCAGAGAAAGTATATAGCAGATACTGTGATTATTGGAATGGACGATGATACCTCCAAATAATCTACTGATATTGTGATTGGATATATAGTAAGTGTCAGCATCAAAGTAAATTATAATCAAATCAATTCAAAAATGTTTCCAAGTTTAAAATAAATACAATGTTCACAATTATTGAGAGATTGTACATTGTAATGTCCTTGCAGTATTTATTGTACAGAAGTATAATTCCACATTTGTAGACCTTACTGGATTGCACAATTATTAGATATAAGATATATTAGCAACAAACGGATTTTAAAAATATATATTCGTGAATTTGAGAATAATGAGATATCTCATCTTGATATTAGACTGAGTAATATGTAGAACTGAAGAGTAATATTGCAGGGAAAAGTAATTGGAGTTCTCTGAATTTCAAAGGCTGAGATAATTATTATATTTCACCTGAGCAAAAATCAGACATTTACAAAGAATGTTGCAAGGGATATTATTGGTCGTTTGGTATGTGCATGGGCCTGAACAAATAGGTATTAATATAGTAGCATTGACAATAAGAAATAATGAATGAAATTTTCAAAAAAAACACTATTTTTACAAAGTCTATGTTAAATTGCTGTGCAATTATTGTAATTGATAATTGCTTTTAGAATCCTGAGAGATAAATTGACTTAATATTTTTAAAATACTTTGCTCTGATGTTGATTGAATATTCATTAAGATTAAAAAACTGAAAATTAAAGCATAAAACTTAGCAGTATGATGTGAAAAAAATCATTCAGCAGCAATTGAAAAAAAAAGATCTGGTTTAAAAATGCAGGCAATGCAAGATTTATATGCTTCCAATAGTTTTCTTGAAGAGTCATGTCAATTTTATTGATGTAATTTTTACCACAATAGATGTTTCGATATTTATTTCAGAATTAGGAGGAAAAGAATTAGGCCATGAAAGTGACTATTATTGTGAACAAAACACAGTGTCACTGACATTTGATACGGAAAGGAATTCTCATAATTGTGTGATTATTGTTCACTGACATCTAATATGGGAGGAAAAGGAGAATTGTCAACATTTCCAAGCAATTTTTTTCTTATAATGAAATAAAAATAAAAATAATTTTGTAGGGCAATTTGTTTGAAAAAAGGAAACAGTCATTTCATATGACATTTGAGCTGAAGACTTGTTCCCGTTTCCCCCATTGTAGTCTTCACAATCATTTAAAACTTCGTGTTGGTTGAACGAAAGAACAAATGGATATAATCGAAGTGTTTTCTTGTACAACAAAAAAAGTAAATGTAAAGCAATTTTATCATGAAAATTATATCGCTCTGAATGTAATCATTTCACACACAATAAATGTATGCATTGAATTGAAATGTCATCATAGCTGTATAATTGTTTTCACTGGCAGGGAATGAGGACTCAGGAGGCAATCTGAGCTCAGACATGTGGAAGATGTTTACTCATGCAGCAATCAGTTAATGAAGGGATCGTCCCCCGAGACCAATATCGGAAGGGAGATCCATAACACACTGTAAAATGTACAGTAAAAAGCAGCATTTTTATGGACTTTCTGCATCACAATGGCCACATGCAATGTGATTACAGCCCTTCCCTCCTCATCCAGCCACCCGATTGAAACACATAATCGCAGATGGGCATTCTAATGGACATCCCCAGATTCCTATTGGGATCTTTCCATGCATCTTATTGACTTAGATTCCAAAGTTATTCCTGAACTCCCTCGGGCCTCTCAGGATACCTTATCAGCTGGGACATTTTGCGCTCTGCTATTCATTATATTTTATTTTATCAAAGCCAATTACTCCTCATATCATTCACTGTCTTAATTATATATGTACAAAGAAATAGAAAAGACAGTTAATTTTAGCTTACTTGCTATAAGATTAGTAATATGATTTGTGTTATAAAGTTCGTCATATTGTGTAAAATTATACAGCTACTCTTTCTGTCAGGACTTTATAATTAATGAGCAATCAACATCATACCATGAAGTTAATTCCTAAAACTAGCTAACTTCAAATCTCTGTCTAAATGCTTTTCTATAATGTTTTTAGTAGGCATTGGTTACATATATCAAACTTTTGTTGCAAATTTCCCCTATTATACTCAATAATCTGTAATTAGAACCTATTTTTTTAATATTCTGAGTAACTGTAAAATAATAACTATTTCTGACAAATGAACTCTTGTGTTGTCATGATAGCTGCTTAGTGAGTTAACTGGGCTGCACCCTGCAGCTGTTGTTTATTCATTTACTGGGACAATTATCCTTTCATTTATGAAGATTCGGATTGGTCATTTGTCTGTATGTCAGCATGCTCTTATTAAGAAATGTCTGGAATGCTGTAGTCCTGGCGTTGGAGTAGGTCCATTGGTAGTGTGCTTTCTTTTAATTTAAGGCTGGAACAGAATGTTAGTCTAGTTTATCACCCCCTGACACCTTGTATTTTAGTTCTAAGGTAGGCTGCCTGTTTTTGATTGTTAGGCATTTTGTATGAGCCAATATGGATCATTCTATTCCTGGTGGGGGCGGGTCATGCCCAGAACAGCAAATCAACTAAGATTCAAGTATTGAAATAAAAATCACCATTCGCTACCATTGGTTTCTGTACAATACAATACGTTTACGTTACTGAGCCTTAATTTCACACTTTAAGCTAGATATACTGGATTTGATCAATTCTTCAGTATTAGATATAAGCAACAATTAATCTTAAAAACTTTTCATAGCAAAATTTAAAATTATTAGAAATCTCATATAGCTGCCCGTCATGTGTAAAAATGAGCAGCATTTATTGGAGTCTAAAATAATTAGACGTTTCTTAATATGTAAGGCCAAATATTAATCCAATGATTTCTGTGAATGTTCAAATGAGAAGGGAACAGATATTATCTGTCAGTGTTGGATAGGGAATCATTAATTAGTTTGTGTTTGTGTTATCCTGGAATAAGAGAACTATTATTCTTCTTTTAATATTGACTCTAAGAAATAATGGATTGAATTAAAATGTGAATTTGACAATGTTTGTTACAAAACATAAACTGAATTACTATGTGATTTTTGGAATGGCAATGAATTGATAATTAATTTTAGAACTTTGGTAAAATAAATGATTCAATATTTCCAAATGGATTTGCTCTGATGTTGACTAGATATTTCTTCATCTGTCAGCTGAGAATGCAAATTCTGGCATGATAACATGGAAATACATTAGAAATTCAGTGAACGTTGATCAGAAATGGTTTGTCATTCAAAATTCTCAGATCTTCAAGATTTCTCTGCTTGGTTTCTCTGCTTTTCTTCTGGAGAAATATAATATATAATAAGAACAAATTCTGCATTGTATTTAATTCATGAAAATGTTCATATTTAGACATTTGAGTCAGAAATATAATGAAAATAAGTCAATAAGGAAGATTTATTTTCACAGAAGCATACAGTCAACAGCATTTATCAACATACTTGTTTCAATAGTGTCTCTGAGTAAACAGTTAAATACGTTTAATGGGGATCTGTTGACAATGTAATGAACCACAATATCATTTTTGTCATAGTTTTTGGATTGGAAATCTATCAGAAAAAAAAATCCTATATTCAGGACTTGCTTCATCTCGCTACATGTTACACGTAGTATCTTCAGTCATAAGTAATAAGGTGTTATCAATAATCTGGGAAAGATGTAGTGTGTAAATTATAATAAGGTGTCTCTTACATATGTTTGGATCTGGTGAGACTGTGATATTTGCTGTGATTATTCATCCTGAGAACAATAAGGCACGTACAAAGTGTTTTTCACTGAACAGTAATTAGGTGGTCTTGAAGACCATTACAAGTACTTTGATTTCAATAATGTTGAGCTGATTTCCATGACCTGGGAAATGTTTCACAACATTTTACCAAAATTTTGGATTCTAAGCATTCAATGGGTTTCGTGCAAACACCCTTCACTTGTCGTCATTCTCAAGTGAGGTGTCTAATGCTCAGGCACTGGCTGGAAGTCAAGGTGCCAGGAAGTCTGCTTCAACCTCTCCAAAACACAGCTCTTGGGCTGGTTGTAACAGGGTCTCCCGAAACTTTGTGAGCTCTTTGACCGGGCTTTCCACTGTTTTCTGGAGCTGGTTACTTTGTCTACTGTTTCCTTTAGTTTTACCTTTTTAGCTCTGCTTTCCCCAGCTGTAGGAATATTTAGAATGTTCAATTATGGGCCACAAGTCACTTGACCTTAGCGGACAGATAAAATATGGTTCACTTATTGTTGTAATAACGAATTGAGAATGAATCTTTGCATTTTAACAAAAAAAAGTTTCAATTTTATCAGCGGTTTACAATGACATTGATTAGGTAGTCATTAAGAGAGATCAACTGACAATTATAAGCTAATTGCAGGATTATTGAATTGAAAAAGGATACAGACGTACAGAGATTTATTTTGGAAGGCATTGCTTTTTCATTCTAATATCTTTGTTGTTCAAGAAGTCTATATAGGTGTTCATTGGTTCTCTTTTCCAGATAATAATTTTATAATTCATATCACTTTTATTGTGCCCGGAGTTTTGAGATTTGTATCAGATTAAGAAGAAAATGAGTAGCTATTAAAACGAGAACTTGAGTGAATAGAAAGCACAGTAAATTTAAATTACAGAGGAAACAGAGAGTATTTGCTCCAAATAAGCAAATATTTTTTATGTCGAAAGTGTGGTGGTGGAAAAGCACAGCAGACCAGGCAGCATCCATGGAGCCGGAGATTCCCGATGAAGGCTTATGGTTTCTCCTGCTCGTCAGATGCTGCCTGACATTCGGTGCTATTCCAGCACAACATTCTTGACTCTGATCTTCAGCATCTGCTTTCCTCACTTTCTCCAATTATTTGTAATGGACATGAACTGAAAATGTTAGCCTCGGCAATTGAACAAAACCAAATTTACACTTTTTTGAGCAATATTTGGACTGAAAATTGTTTGTGATCATGCAACACATTCGGACATATGAACATCTCTTCCGTTAGAATACGTTGCCATTCATAATAAAGAATAACCACTGTTTTGAACAACCAGTATCGTGTGTTATTACTGAACTGAAATACCAGAGGACAACTTCGGCATTTATTGGAGGGAATGATAACCAGATACTTACTGTGGCAGTGGGGATTGATCTCAGGAACAATCAGATAGTTACTCTGATTATTCCACTGAACAGTAATTAGATGGTCATGAAGACCTTTGTGTGGCCTCATGTTTAATGTTTTGTGTGAGCAATGATTTTAAAAATATTGAGATATTTTACAAGATTTCGGAACACTGATAATCAAGTGTTAAAGTTATTAACTAAAGTCAACTTTTAAAAAGTTAGAATTGCTTAGAGAAGCGCAATTAAACTATTGTAGAATCCCTGTTAGCACAGTGTGGTAACAGGTCATTTCGTTGAAAAAAAATGACCCTCCAAAGAGTAACTCATCCCAACAATTTCCCAACCATATTCCTCGACATTTACTGCTGACTAACATACACATCCCTGAACACAATGTGCAATTTAGCATGGCCAGCTCCCCTCACCTGCACGTATTTGGATTGTTGGAGGAAACCACAGCAAAGTCACATAGACTTGGGGAGAATGGGCAAAGTACACAAAGACAGTCACCGAGGATGGGATCAAACCTGGTACTGTGAGGCAGCATTGTTAATGACTGAGCCACTGTGCAACTACATGCAATAAGTAAAATCAGTGAGAGGTATGCAAAGACAATTTTCAAATAAACACCCTCCGCTCTTGTCAAAGCATGTAAAATTTACATTCAATACGAATAGATGAATGGAAAACAAAAAAAACTCCAACAATTCACGAATGAAAAATAATTAGAAATTTAATTTGATCAAAGGTCATTCCAATATTTAGCTGAATTGCAATTTTTAATAACAAATGTAGGTAATTAGCTGACTAATGTATAATTGGAAGTGGCATATGTTTACTTTACAGATGAAGAAAGCGACTTGTTTTCCACCCTTGTAACACAGCAGAATAAAAATGTGAATGTCCGAAATGTTTGAATCAAGCTCTTTCGAACAAAAAACTAATCACTTATGATCACTTAGCTTTTTGCCTTTAAGACCGCAACATTCTCAAATATTTTTCAGGAATTTAGAACCAGCAGAACTAGTTAATTTCTTTTCTTGGGAACCCGAAGAAGAGAATAAACAGCAGATACTGTGAAGAAGTCATTCAATGCGAACATTCAACTGAAGACAACATTCCTTCTTTCTAAAAATGTTCAACTTTCAAAAATTCTAAATTTATTGTCATTGTTTAATGAAACAATAAAGAGATGCTGATGCTTTTTCATTGGATTTTGTTGCATGAAAAACGCTGAAGTCTTAAGTGTTAGCATTGAAGTGAAATATATTTACATTAATACAACTATGTTTCAACAGGTAAAATAAATATTGATTGTTACAATGAATGAGAGATTGTACACTGCAATACATATGAAGAATTAACATGATTCAATATTTCAAAAGCACTTTACTGTGATGTCGATGAATATTTATTAAGATCAGTGAACTAAGGAATAAAACATAGTAGCTAGCTTTACGTATTAAAGAAAAAATGAGACATTCAGTGATTATTGAACAAAACTCTTTTCTGAACTCAAAAATATATGCAATATAAAAATTGTGAATTTCTTTCCAGTGGATTCCTTGTAGAGATGGTACGTTGATTAATATTATAATCAAAGTGTCAGAATTAGGAAGAGAATTAATAGATCATGAAAATGAGCGTGAAAATAAACAAACAATGAAGTTACTGCTGGGTGGTATATGAAGTGATTGTAATAATTGTGACATTATTGTACAATGATGAATAATGTTGGAATTGAAACACAAAAAATTCAACACTTCTTTTCTTACAATGCAATGAAAGCAATAATCATTTTGTAGCATGCATGATTGGAAAAAGCAGTCTTTTAATATGACATACAGTGAAGACTAACCTTTTTGCAAAACTGTTAGAAGTTCATAAATTCAAAATGTTGCGTTTGTTGAATTTGCAACAAAAATGGTTATAATTTGAATTATCTTTTGCACACACACAACAGAAGAGGAGCTTAAAGATTGTTAGAATATTTTTTTTAAATGTTTCCAGTGTTATTGTATTACAGTCAATATCCATGATAAATTGGAATTATTGGTTTAAACAACATAAATTGTCATTAACGACTGAACTGAAATATAAGATATCAAATGCACTTACTGCATGGACGAGTAAACAAATGTTTACTGTTGTCATTTATCTCAGGAACAATAAGATACTCTGGTTATTCCACTGAACAGTAATCAGCTGATGATGAATATCTTTGTGTCGCTTCATGTGCACTGTCTTGTGTGAACATTGACTTCAAGAAAATTGAGATATTTACATGAATTAGGAATAGATTGGTAATTGGGTGTTAAGGATCTTATTTAAGATTAGACTTTTTAAATAGTTAATATAATTGCTGAGCAAAACACACTTCAGACATCATGCAATAAATGAGATAAGTGATTGTGAGAAACGAATTTCAGTCACTTCAATAACTTCAGTCCGGAACAAGACCTGAATCAGTAGTATCATTTATTATGCTGTTGCAAGAGGGGTGTGGTGTCCACTGTCCACAAGGCACACACACACATACACACACACACACACACACACACACTGAATTTAACGAGTACACAATATTTATGTAATTCGTTTCTCTTCCCTCCTCCCATTGCTCCTTCACTGTTTATAACTATTTCTAATCTAAACCGGCTGTTTATCTCTGAACTGATCCAGCCTCGTCCCTGACAAAATGTTTATCTCTGGCCTCACAAGGCCGTTTGACCACCACCCTCTGTGGTCTTATTGTTATTTATCCTTCTTCACTGCCATCTATTTCCGTGCTAACCAAAGCATAATTTCTTTTTATTCTTTATTTACACCGAGCCTTATGACCTTTTGATGGTGTTTTTTTTTTGTTCCTGCTGACACGGGAAACAGATGCTTGTAACTGTTTGTACAGGCATATCTAGCTTAACCTGCACTCCTCCCCTCACAGCACCTTAACTATTTGTCTATAACATCTACCATTATTTGCAGACACATTTCATTCCTGTATGCACATTTTAGCTAATACAAAAGCAATAATATATTTCCTTCACATAGTTTTCATTTTTGTTAACTCAGCTCTTGGCTGAAACAATTATACACTCGTGCGAGTTCATTTACCTTGAATAAACAATTATGATTGCAGAAGTAACACTGCTTTACCGATATCCCACAGTGATAAATATGCAAAGTCAAATTTCACTTGGATATTTTCACAGCCGTTTAATCTCACATTCAATATAAATAGGTGAGTGGAAAATGAAAAACAAATTTCACACAATTCATAAACAGATCAATAATTAAAAATTGATAAATAAAAGGATTTGGCATTTGTTTATTTGACTGAACAAGAAATTAATTTTTTTTCCTCATTTTTATAGCACTGGAGCATCAGGTTCTATGTACTGTTTGAACTCAGCTCTTCAGAACAAAAGAAAATAAATTAATATCATTACTTTGTATGTTTCATCTGTATGATTGCAACATTCTCAAATATTTTCCAATGAATATTGATTGAGTGGAATTAGTTACATTCTGTTATTAGTGACATGAAAAAAATAAATGGCAAATACTGTGATTATTGGAATGAACAACAGATGGAAGCATATCTAATATTAAATTGAAAGGCAATTCAATTGATTCTTAGATATGTTCTAATCAACATTCAGAGCTGCTCTGGCACAACTCTGTGCAAGATGGGAATTGAAAATGTACCCCCTGGTCTGGTAACACAGACACTATCAGAGCTGCACAACATTCCTTCATAATGTTCCCAACCAGGCTGGGCAGGTCTATAATCACATGCTCACTGTGGTCACTCAAGTGAAAAATAATCAGATGTTTATTGTGATAATTGGATTGGAATTAAGTGGATGGATCCTATGTATAATGTACTTAAAATTAAATAGTAATTTACAATAATGATGGGCGTTAACAGATGTCTTAATTAAATATGATTTTATGATAATTTGTGGAATGACAACTTGACAGATTTGTGTGATTACTGTAAATTGATAAATAAAAATGAATACAATCATTCTACATATTCATAATAGTTTCTCATTTTATAAAATGCAACGTAATTTTTTTTTGTTCTAGACGTAAATTGGAACAAAATGATGACTTGGTCAGTCAATGGGACTATTCAGCTGAAGACAACTTCCATTGTTTCTGAAAATGTCTGGTTTCTAAGAAGTCACCATTTCCCGTGATTGTTTAATGAAACAAGAAAGATGTCAATCCTTTTTTTGTGTACTTCAAAAAAATTCATCTGAATTTAAATAATTGTGCACAAGAAAAATATTCAAATATTATTGTCATTAGAAGCACAATAAATGTTAACATTGAAGTCAATTTCAATCAAATCCTTTCAGAAGTGTTTCCAAGTTTAAAATGAAAAGCAATATTCACAACGATTGAGAGATTCTCCATTGCTAAGTCCTTGCAATAGTTCTTCCATGGAACCATAATTCCACACTTATATCCTTTCCCAAATTGAACAATTATTTGATGTTAGCAACAAAATGATTTTAAAACTACTATTAATGAATTTAAGAATAATGAGGTATCTCATCTTACTATTCCACTGAGTAATGTGCAGAAATGTAGAGAAATATTGCAGTGTGAAGTAACTGGTGTTCTCTGAATATCAATGACTGTGATGACTGTGATCTTTCAAATGAGCAAAACTCAGATATTTACAACGGATGTCGCAAGGGCAGTTATTGGTCTTTTCTGGGTGTATCGGCCCGACCAAACAGGTTTTTATGTTGTAGCATTCACAATAAGTAATATAGAAAATATTAATAACACATTAACTTAGACTTCGTAACAAGCACAAAATGCTCTGTAATTATTGTAATTGTTAATTTTTTCTAGAATATTGATAGATAAATTAACTTAATATGTTGAAAGCACTTTGCTGTGACATCGATTGCGTCATAATAAAGATGGATAAACAGGAAATTAATATATAAAAAGTCGCTTTAATAATTATAAAAAATGCTCAACAGCAATTGACACAGTTCAACATTGGGTTTTTTTTGTTGAGTCATGTTTGTTTTTTAAATTTTTATTGTGATAAATGTTTAGGCATCTAATTCAGAATAAGGAAGAAAATAATTAGACCGGGAAAATGAGTACTACTGTGAACAAAAGGCCAAATAAATGACATTTGGTACAGAAAATTATTTTGCACAAAATGACTGATAATTATGTGATTATTGTTCATTGACAACTAACGCTGGAAGTAAAAGAAACAGATTCTAACATTTCCAAAGTTTTTTTCTTATAATGAATTTAAAATACAAATCATTTTGTATTGATTTGAAAAAGTGTGATTTAATGTGATATTTGAGATGAATAATCGTTCTTTTTCCCCCAGTGTAGTCTTTTCAATAATTTAAAATTTAGTGTTATTTGAGCTAAAGAACAAATGGGTGTACCTACATTGTTTTCTTGCGTACAAAAGAAGTAAAGTCAACAACATTTTTAAGTTTCGTAGAGTTAATTAGCAAAATGCATTGAAGCTATCATGCATGAAGTGAGATAAGTGAGAGAGAGAGACAAATTAAATGTTCAAATGAACACGTCGATATTTTGAAAGCATATCAATCTTATGAATTATGAATTGGTGGATGGAAAATAAAAACAAATTCCTGACAATTCAAGCATGAATAGTAATAAGAAATTTAATTTGTTCAAAGCACATAACAATATTTAGATGAATTGAAATATTTAGTTACAGTTGTAGGTGATCAACTGACCAATGAATAATATGAAGTTGCATTTGGTTATTTTGCTGAAGAGAAATTTTGACTTTTTACTTTTTCATCTTTATAACACTGGAGAATAAGGATTTATGTGCTTGAAATGTCTGAACTAGGTTCTTTCAAACAGAGAAAAAAAATCAGTGAGTATCCTTTCTTAGACTCTTCCAACTTGAAGATTGCAACATTCTCAATTACTTTTTCAAGGAATGTTGAACTAGCAGATATGATACGTTTTATTCGTGACCTGAAGAAAATAAGTAAGAGATATGTTGATGATTAAAATGCACAGCAGATTGAAGTATATTTCATGTTGTTTTGAAAAGCAGTTCAATGTATGCCAGGTATTTTCTCATGAATATTTGGTGCTGCTCTGACACATCTCTGCTGAAGGTGGGAATTGAAATCATTCCTCCAGATCTTGTCGTAGAGACACTGTCAGAGCTCCACATGGACCCTTCATAATGTCCCCACCCCGGAAGGGTAGGACCATAGTCACATGCTTACTGTGGCAACACAAATGAAAACGAATCAGATGTTTATTGTAATAATTTGTATGGGAATTAATTACATATTTCCTGTGTGTAATGAACTGACAAAATGAATTAGTATTTACAGTAATGATGTAACAAAGCAGTAATGACTTTAATTAAATATGAATCTCATGAAGATCCATGATAGGAAAAAAAAAGCCTAATCATTTGATCATTGTACACTGATGAACAAAAATCAATAAAATAGTTCCATATGTTCAAAGCAAGTTTTCACAGAATAAAAAGAAAATTAAAATGCTTTTGCAACATAAATGAATAGGAAAATAAATGAATTTGCCACACAGTACGACTATTCATCTGAAGACAACTTCCCTTCTTTCCCAAAATGTTCAAATTCCCAAGTTTAAAATGTACTGTGACTATTTCATGGAACAATAGAGATGTTAGCTCCTTTTGTTGTATTTCAAAACGTTCCAAGAATTTTAAATGATTTTGTTCCATGAAAAATGATTAACTTGTATCGTGTTTATAAATACAGTAAATGTTAACATGTAAGGGAAACATAATTAAATCATTTCAACTTTTGCTATGGTTAAAATAAAAATTGATATTTACAACACACACTGCAAATCTTTACATTATTTCATGCATGAGCCATAATTCCACAGATATACCCTGAACTATATTGAACATTGATTAGATGATAGCAGTAATTGGATGGTCAAAATTCTATCAGTTAATTTAAGAATACTGAGAAATCTTAGTTGATTATTTCACTGAACAATGTGGAGAAACGACCAGGAATTATTCTAATGAAAAGTAATTACAGTTTTCTGAATGCTTCAGGCTGAGATTACCATGATCATTCAAATGAGCAATCATCAAATATTTACAATGAGGCATTGAATGGGAAGTCATTGGTTCCATTATGGGATCGTTCAGCCGAACAGTAAATTGATTTTTATATTGTAGGGTTCGTACTCAGAAACAATTGATGCAATTAAAATGCAATTCTCACTACATTTGTTAGAAAGATTAACTCCAATAATTTTGCAATTATCGTAATGGCAGTGACTGGAAAAATAACATTATAATCTGAAAAAATAAATTGATTTAATATTCTAAAAGCACTTTGATGTGATGATTATTGGATATTCATTAAGATCGGTAAACTGAGGAATACAATATAATGGCTAGCTTTATGGATTCATAAAAATGAGCAATTCAGTTATTATTCAGCAGAATTGTTTTTGGGTCAAACATGCAGGATTACAAGAATGAGATATTACCATCCATTGGTTTGCTTCTTGAGAAGTACTTTTAATTTATATACTTTTGATCATGACCAATGTTTAGACATTCCTGTCAGACGTAGGAAGTTAATAAGTACATAGTGAAAGTGCGTATGACAGTGAACGTAAGATACAGGGATCTTCGATAATTTTGTGATGATTGTACATTGATAAATAACTTTGGACTAAAAAAAAGTAAATCAACATGTTCAAAGCAGTTTTTTTTTGCTCATAACAAATTGAAAATTAAAAAAATCCTTCTGCAGTGCACATGATTTGAAAACGCATCAGTCACCAGTCACAAAAAACATCGGCGCGAGACAATGAGACCCTTATGAAGGGTATTCTACTCAACAGGAATTCGAGGACCTTGAACATCTTCATGTCGTTCTTGCAAAGAACACTCTTATTATTCCTAAAGTTTTATTATCATAAATATTTCGACATTTGTATCAGAACTCGGAAGAAAATGAAAGCGATTCAAATGAGTATTTTCGTGAGTGTAAGTCAAAATAAATTTACAGTGCCATCATTCATTATTTTCTCTGAATGAGCAGATAAAGATTTTTAAGGTGCAAGCTCAAAATGTTTTCACCTACAGGTTGTACTAAGCCAAAATACATTATTTTATTTTGCGATACTTCAACTGGATTGGAAATCTGCTATGTATGCTGACGTTAGCGTCCTTCCTCATTTGTAATAACGCATTGTTATTGGTTTTCGTGAAATATTTTGTGTGCAATTACTGAAGTGAAATGTAAGAAATCAAATGCATTTATTGGATGGAACTGCTCACCAAATGTTTACTGTGGTTCTTGTTCTCAGAAAGAATAAGATACTTACTCAGGTTTTTGTCTTGAGCAGTAATTAGATAACCAGGAAGACATTTGTGGAGCTGTGTGTGCCGTGTTCAGTGAGCATTTCTTTTCAATTACAATTATATTTTACGAATATAGGAAGGGATTAATAATCGTGTGTTAAAGATCTCAATTAAAGTCATATTTTCTTTTAAAAATTACGAGAATTCCTTTGTGCAACAATAATTTTGAGATCTCGGTGTTGGACTAGAATGGACAAAGTTAAAAATCACATGACACCAGGTTATAGTCCAACAGTTTTAGTTGGAGGCACTAGATTTCAAGGCTATGGCTCTGCATCTGGTTATCTGGTCTCTTAGGAGAGACACTACTGGAGATACACAAGAGCCTTTCATTATCTTCCCAACAAGGAAGGTTGGGATTATAATCAATTGGGATTACTCAAATGAAAACTAACCCAACGTTCGTCCCGATAATTGGGCTGGGAATTAATTCGACTGTTTCTGTGTAATGGACTGAGAATGAAATAGTAATTCACTATAATAATGGTACTAAGCACATATGCTCTTACTTACAAATTAATATCAGAATAATTGGAAGAAAGATAAATTGACATATCATGAGCTTATTGTAAATTCATAAATAAATACAACTGCTGAATACGTTTAAAGCAGTTTTTATTATAAAGAAAAAGATAATGAGAATGTTTAGCGTTCGGACGGAATCAGAAGAAAAGGTCATTCACTGTGACTATTCAGCTGCAGACATCTCCTCTTCCTTCCACAAATGTATAACTTGCAACAATTCCAAATGTATTCTGACTGATAAAGGAAAGAACAAACACCTGTTTTGTTTGTTTACAAAAAATGTCACAAATTTAATTTTCTTAGCCTTAAACTATTTAAAACTTACTGTGATCAGAATTACAATAAATCTTTCTGTTGAAGAAAAATATGATCAAATCAAAATATACATCGATATTCACAATAATTGGCAGAGTGAACACTGCAATATCTTTCCATCAGTTGATGTACTGAGCCATATTTCCACTTTTCTATCCCTGACTGGATTGATCAATGGTTAGATATTAGCAATAACTAAATTATTAATATGCTGTCAGTGAACTGAATATTAATGAGAAACTTCACATTGCTGTTTGAACGAGCAATTTGTCGAAATGAACAGTAATTATTGGTGAAATGTCATTAGATATCTTTTAATCGATGATCCTTTGGCCCATAATGTTGCGTTGAACATAATGCAAAAGAAACTCATCCCTTCTGCCTATCTTTGGTCCATATCCATCCAAATTATCTAAATGAACATTAAGTAGCCCTAATGTATCTGCCTCCACCACCAACCCTTGAAGTTCATTCCAGACACCTACCACTCCGTGTAAAAACATAATTGCCTCTCGCATGCCCCTTGAACTTCCCTCCTAGCCTTAAATGCATGTCTCATAGTTTTGACGTTTCAACTCTGGGAAGAAACTTCCTGACAAACCTACCGATGTATCTCATGATTGTATAGACTTCAATCAATTCTTCCCTCAGCCACCGCCACTCCACAAAAAAGCAGCTTCTCCAAATCCAGGCAGCATCCTGGCCAGCCCTCTGTACCCTCTCCAAACCCTCCATACCCTTCCTCTGTAGTGTGGCAAACAGAAGTGAATACAATACTTTAAGTATGCCTTAACCAAAGTCTTACAAAGTTGCAAAATGATATCCTGACTCTTGTAACCAGTTCCCTGACCAATAAAGGCAAGCATGCCATTTGCCTTCCTTACCACCCTATCTACTTGCATGGACACTTTCAGGCATCCATGGTCTTGAACGCCAACATCCCTTTGAACAACAAAACTGTTCAGGGTCCTGCCATTAACTATCTACTTTTCCTTAATATTTGAGCTCCTAAAGTGAGGCACCTCACACTTGTATGGATTAAGATTTACCTTTAATTTCTCTGCCCACAGCTGCAGTTTATCTTTTTCCTGCTGCATTCTTTGACAACGTTCTACTTTCCAGGGGTAAGTGACGGGGGTCAGGCCTCTGGCACGGAGCCTGTCCCCGCTACTCAGAAGGGAAGGGCAGAGAAGAGCAGAGCGATAATAATGGGGGACTCGATTGTTCGGGGCACAGATAAGCGGTTTTGTGGGAACGAGACAGACTCACGTTTGGTATGTTGCCTCCCAGGTGCAAGGGTACGTGATGTCTCTGATCGTGTTTTCCGGGTCCTTTAGGGGCAGGGGGAGCAGCCTGAAGTCGTGGTCCATATTGGCACCAATGACATAGGTAGGAGGAGTGCTGAGTATGTTAGACAGGCTTTTAGGGAGCTAGGTTGGAAGCTCAGAGTTAGAACGAACAGAGTGGTTGTCTCTGGATTGTTACCCGTGCCATGTGATAGAGAGTCGAGGAATAGGGAGAGAGAACAGTTAAATGCGTGGCTACAGGGATGGTGCAGGAGGGAGGGATTTCGGTACTTGGATAACTGGGGTTCTTTCTGGGGAAGGTGGGACCTCTATAAACAGGATGGTCTACACCTGAACCTGAGGGGCACCAGTATCCTTGGGGGGAGGTTTGCTAGTGCTCTTGGGGGGGGGGGGGGGTTAAACTAACTTTGAAGGGGCATGGGAACCCAGACTGTAGCTTTAGGGTGCAGGACCTGGAGTGTAGGGAGGTTAGGAATATGGCATCAATCTCAAAGGAGGGTGCCTGTAAACAGAGTGGCTTGAAGTGTGTATACTTTAATGCCAGAAGTATACGTAATAAGATAGGTGAACTTGCAGCGTGGGTTGGTACCTGGGACTTCGATGTATTGGCTATTACGGAGACATGGCTAGATCAGGGACAGGATTGGCTGTTGCAGGTTCCAGGGTTTAAATGTTTTAGTAGGGTCAGAGGTGGGGGTAAAAGGGGGGGTGTGTGGCTTTGTTTGTCAAAGATAGTATTACAGCGGAGGAAAGGAAGATGGACAAAGATTTGCCATCTGAGTTAGTTTGGGTTGAGGTTAGGAATAGGAGAGGTGAGGTCACCCTGTGAGGAGTCTTTTACAGGCCTCCTAATAGTCATAGAATCGTTGAAGAAAGGATTGCCAAGATGATTCAGGAGAAGAATGACAGTAATAGGGTGATTGTTATGGGAGACTTTAACTTTCCTGATATTGATTGGGAAAGCTATAGCTCAAGTTCGTTAGATGGGTGAGTGTTTGTGCAATGTGTGCAGGAGAGTTTCCTGACACAATATGTAGATAAGCCAACAAGAGGTGAGGCCATACTGGATTTGGTTCTGGGTAACGAACCAGGCCAGTTATTAGAACTAGAGGTAAGTGAGCACTTTGGGGACAGTGACCACAATTCGGTGATTTTTACTCTAGTGATGGAGAGGGATAAGTGTGTACTACAGGGCAAGAGTTATAGCTGGGGGCAGGGAAATTATGATGCGTTGAGGCATGACTTAGGATGTGTGGATTGGAAAAGTAGATTCCAAGGCAAGAGCGTAATTGATTTGTGGAACTTGTTCAAGGAGCAACTATTGAGTGTCCTTGATAAGTACGTACCTATCAGGCAGGGAGGAAAGGGTCGTGTGAGGGAGCCGTGGTTTAATAAGGAATTGGAATCTCTTGTTAAATGGAAGAGGGCGGCCTTTGTAAAGATGAGGCGTGAAGGTTCAATAGAGGCGATTGAGAGTTAAAAGGTAGCCCGGAAGGAACTGAAGAGAGAGCTAAGAGCAGCAAGGAGGGGACATGAAAGGTCCTTAGTTGGTAGGATTAGGGAAAACCCTAAGGCTTTCTATCGGTACGTTAGGAATAAAAGAATGACGACGGAAGGAATAGGTCCAATCAAGGATAGTAATGGGAAGTTGCGTGTGGAGGCTGAAGAGATTGGGGAGGCACTGAATGAATACTTTTCGTCAGTATTCACTCAGGAACAGGACATTGTTGTCGATATGAATACTGAGGCACGAATAAGTAGAATGGATGGCTTTGAGATATGTAGGGAAGAGGTGTTGGAAATTCTGGAAAGGGTGAAAATAGATAAGTCCCCTGGGCCTGATGGCATTTATCCTAGGATTCTCTGGGAAGCAAGGGAGGAGATTGCAGAGCCATTGGCCTTGATTTTTGTGTCCTCTTTGTCTACAGGAGTAGTGCCAGAGGACTGGAGGCTAGTAAACGTGGTTCCCTTGTTCACGAAGGGGAGTAGGGATAATCCTAGTAACTATAGGCCAGTGAGTCTCACTTCTGTTGTGGGCAAAGTCTGAGAGAGAGTTGTAAGGGATAGAATTTATGCACATCTGGATAAGAATGATGTGATCAAGGATAGTCAGCATGGTTTTGTGAAGGACAGGTCGTGCCTCACAAACCTTATTGAATTCTTTGAGAAGGTGACTAAGGAGGTAGATGAGGGGAAAGCGGTAGATGTGGTCTATATGGATTTTAGTAAGGCGTTTGATAAGGTCCCTCAAGGTCGGCTACTGCAGAAAATACAGAGATATGGCATTGAGGGTGAGTTGGAGGTTTGGATTAGGAATTGGCTGGCTGGAAGAAGACAGAGGGTAGTAGTTGATGGCAAAGGTTCATCTTGGAGTGCCGTCACTAGCGGTGTTCCGCAAGGATCTGTTTTGGGACCATTGCTGTTTGTCATTTTTATAAATGACCTGGAGGAAGGGTTAGAAGTTTGGGTGAGCAAGTTTGCGGATGATACGAAAGTCGGAGGAGTTGTAGACAGTGAGGAAGGATGTGTCAGGTTACAGCGGGATATAGAGAAGCTGCAGAGCTGGGCAGAAAGGTGGCAAATGGAGTTCAATGTAGCTAAGTGTGAAGTGATTCACTTTGGTAAGAGTAATAAAAAGATGGATTACTGGGCTAATGGTAGACTACTTGGTAGTGTGGAAGAGCAGAGGGATCTTGGTGTCCATGTACACAGATCTCTGAAAGTTGCCACCCAGGTAAATAGTGCAGTGAAGAAGGCATATGGCGTACTGGCTTTTATTGGTAGAGAAATTGAGTTCCGGAGTCTTGAGGTCATGCTGCAGTTGTATAAGACTCTGGTGCGGCCGCATCTGGAATATTGTGTGCAGTTTTGGTCGCCATACCATAGGAAGGATGTGGAGGCACTGGAACGGGTGCAGAGGAAGTTTACCAGGATGTGGCCTGGTATGGTAGGAAGATCCTATGAGGAAAGGCTGAGGCACTTGGGGTTGTTTTCATTGGAGAAAAGAAGGTTTAGGGGTGACTTGATAGAGGTGTACAAGATGATTAGGGGGTTAGATAGGGTTGACAGTGAGAACCTTTTTCCACATATGGAGTCAGCTATTACAAGGGGGCATAGCTTTAAATTAAGGGGGGGGGTAGATATAGGACTGATGTTAGGGGTAGGTTCTTCACTCAGCGAGTCGTAAGTTC
Source organism: Chiloscyllium punctatum (assembly GCF_047496795.1). Classification (NCBI taxonomy): domain Eukaryota; kingdom Metazoa; phylum Chordata; class Chondrichthyes; order Orectolobiformes; family Hemiscylliidae; genus Chiloscyllium; species Chiloscyllium punctatum. The sequence goes on from NC_092767.1 coordinate 51,897,928, forward strand.
ATGGAATGCCCTGCCAGTAGCAGTAGGGGACTCTCCCTCTTTATGGATTTTTACGCGGGCATTGGATAGGTATATGGAGGATAGTGGGTTAGAGTAAGTTAGGTGGGCTTTGATCGGCGCAACATCGAGGGCCGAAGGGCCTGTAGTGCGCTGTATTCTTCTATGTTCTATGTTCTACATTATTCACAACTGCACTGAACTTTGTAACATCGGCAAGCTTATTGACTCACCCAATTAGATTTTAATTCATGTCACTTCTGTATATTTGTATCGTAACCAGAAGTGTTCCAGTCCAGATCACTGTGGAAAAAAGACAGAAAATAAGGGAAATGCGGAATTCTTGAATAAATCAGGTTTTTTCACTGACAAAACAATTTTGATGAATAATCTCTGAAATTGTGATTTTTGTTTTCAATTTATCCCAATATTTTAATTCTCAGTTTACTGATCTTAATGAATATCCAGTACAAACTGCTTTGAATTTATTGAATCATTTGAAGTGTTGAGTTATAACATTAATTATTATTTAATTGTCATTTCAATTCTCACACCATCATGAGATTCACATTTTAGTTGAATCCGTTATTTCTTAGTGCCAGTATCATAATGAAATATTAACATTCTTTTCAGGTCAACACCCCTGCAATCAACCAAAGTTTTCTCACCCAACACTCACAGTAACTATCTCATTCTCTTTCATTTGAATTTTCATATTATTGGAAGGATTATTAATTAGCCTTATCAATTAAGAGATGGCTAATTATTTTTCACTTCAATATTTCAGTTTTTTTCCAATACACTGCACAATTACATTGAAATAAGGATTTTCTTATCAACCTTAAATTTGGTTTAAGCCATTTTAAAACTAATTATTGCTAATGTCTAACGTGTAATCATTGCTTAAATGCAATATATCTAGCTGTCGATGTGGAACAATGGCTCAATACATCAACTGACAAAAATATTACATTCTACAATCTCTTAATCTTAGCAAAATAATTTTCAGTGTGGAAGCTTAGTTGGATTGAATTGGCTGTGAGCAAAAATACATTCTGAGGAAGGGTCACTGGACCCAAGTATTAACACTGAATGTTTCCCACAGATGCTGCCAGACCTGCTGTGTTGGTTTCCAGCAATTACTGATTTTGTTTCTGAGTTCCAGCATCCACAGTTTTTTGCATTATTGTACTGATTGTATTTCACTTCAATGTTAATATTTCTATATTTCTGATTATTACAAAAGAGCTAACTATTTTTCACATTAAACATTATTTACATTTCATGTGTTTCTTGTGTACACAAACCTGAATTAACAAATGTTTGATCTATTCCTTTGCAATAAATCTTGAATTCTTAGAAATCACAATTTTGGGAAACTGAGGGAAGTTGTCTTTCGCTGAGTAGTCACCTTGAATGACCAATGCTTTATTTCCAAATCATGTGCTTTACAAAGCAGGTTAATTTTAATTTATGGATATGAATAACTGCTTCAAACATATTGAATTATTTGATTATCATGAGACTTATATTTATTTAAGATCATTGTCGCTTCGTTCCATCATTATTAGTAATTGGTAATTATTTTTATCCATTACACACTGGAACTGTCTAATACAATCCTAGTCCAATTATCACAATAAATATCTGAGCAGATTTCCCTGAGAGTAACGACTGTAAGTATGTGATTATCGTCCTACCCATCCTGCATGGGAACATTATGGAGGGCTCTGGTAATGTCTGTACTAATAGAGCAGGAGGCAAACGTTTAATTCCTACCTTAAACAGAGATGTGTCAAAGCACTTCAGAGTTGATTAGAAAATATCTAAGTGTCAATTTAATTACTTTTCAATCCAACATTTTCTCAACTTGTATCTGTTGTTGATTATTATGATCACAATATCTTGAATTTATTTGCTTCTGGTCACTGTTATTAAGGTGAATGTTATTAAGGTTAGGGGGAAAGTTTTAAAAGGGATCTGAGGGGCAACTCTTTTTACAACGTGTGTTTGGCATATTGAGATGAGCTGTGAGAGGAAAGGCAGCGGCTGGTACAATTACAACATCTAAAAGACTTTCGGACAGTTCCGTGGATAGAAAACATTCAGAGCGATATGGGAAAAACACAGGAAAATGGGACTAGTTTAGTTTTGGAAACCTGGCCGGAATGCCAAGTTGGGCTGAATGGCCTGTTTCTGTGCTGTATCAGTCTAACTTTCTACAATTCAAACTTGACTGTGATGGGTAAAGGAAAGCAAAAACGGGTGTTAATTCTATTTTGTGTCCATAAAAAAGTGACATGAATTTTTAATAATTGCTTCGCATAAAATAGTTCACTCTTATTGTGATTAGAAATACAATGAAGAGAAATATAATTGAATTAATTAATTCAACTGTGTTTCCATGGTTAAAATAAAAATTGATATTCACAATGATTGAGAGTTTATACACTTCAATATATTCACATCAGTTCACGTATTGAGCTATTATTGCACATTTATACCCCTTACTGAACTGAAGAAAAATTACATATTAGCAACACATAGATTTTTGAAAATATATCAGTGTACTTCAAAGAAGGATATATTTAATATTGCTATGTGACTGTGCAATTTGTAGACATGAACAGCAATCATTGCAGTGAAAAGTAATTACAGTTCTCTGAACTTATCAGGCTGAGATTACTGTGATTATTCAAATGAGCAAAAGTCAGTTTTCAAAACATGTTGGATGCAAAACCATTGGTTTCATTGTGGGATACTTGACCTGAAAACAATAGTATTGTTACAATGGATTAAATGAAACAATGGATTAAATGAAAATATGGATCTGACTATACATTTTAGAAAGACAAACAAATTATTCTGTAATTATTATAAGGATAATGAATTCATTATAAATGTTGTAATCTGAACAAATAAGTTGACTCAACGTTTTAAAAGCACTTTGTTCTGATGTTGATTAGACATCATTAAGATCAGTGAACTGAAGACTAAAATATAACAGCTGGATTGATGGATTGAGGACAATAAATGAGCCATTCATTAATTATTGGAAAGAAATTACTTTTGCTCAAAATGCAGACAATACAGAAGTAATGTATTTCATTCAATTAGTTTACATGTAGAAACGGATGTTTTTAATTTATTAAATTCTATCCTGATCGATGTTCAAACATTTGTGTCTGAATTATGAAGAAAATGAGGAGATAATGAAAGTTAATATCAGAGTGGCCACAAGATACAGTCCATGCATGACATTTGATAGAAAAAGAAATTTGCATAATTTTGTAATTATTGATCGTTGATAAACAATTAACTCCTCAGGTACTGAAGCAGTCCAACCCCAAGAACAACAATATCTGGACAATATCCAGGTTTGGGCTGACAAGGGGCAAGTAACATATATGTCACACAAATGCAGGCTGCGACCATCACGTATAAAAAATGACCTAACCACCATCACTTGACATTCAATGCTGTTACCGTCACTGAACACCCACTATCAACATTATCCTGGGGATAATCATTGATCAGAAACTGAATTGGTCTCACCACACAAACACAGTGGCTACAAGAGTAATTCAACTCCTGGCTCCTGAAAGCCTGCCCAAAAGCTACCAGGCACAAGTCAGGAGTGTGATGGAATACTCCCCACTTGCCTGGATTAGTGCAGCACTAACAACACTCAAGGAACCCATGGCCACTTCCATCTCGAAGGACAAAGGCAGCAGCGAGATGGAAATACAATTACCTTCAAGTTCCCCTCCAAGGTACTAACCCACCCTGACTTGGGAATATATCACCATTCCTTCACTGTCAGTGGGTAAATGTCCTGGAGCTCCCCATCCCGATGGCATCGTGGATCAACCCACAGCAGGTAGACTGCAGCAGTTCAAGAAGACAGCTCATCACCAATTTCTCAAGGGTAACTAGGGACGGGCAATAAATGCTGGGCCCAGCCAGTGACACCCACATCACATCAAATAAATATTAAAATAATGTCTGCAAGATCAAAACAGCTCCAACGCTGTCCTAACTGCAATCTCTGCCTTTTCTTATTGACAAAGATAAAAGGTTACCTTGCTCAACTTTCTCATCAGTACAGTATTCCCCCCAGCCCTCTCTTATACCAACCAGCAGCATTTCCATCACCAGCAGCAACTCCGCTTCAAATATTTTGTCAGTAACTTTTCATTAACTGGTTACTTCAATTACAATGCAATCTCTACAAACAGACCAAGTACCTTTTAGGCGACAACAAATTTTCTAACAACTTTTCTTGATCTCTCTCTGCCATTCCTTTTGGTTATATGAGGTAGGGAGGGATTGGATCACCACAGTGATGTAAGATATATGTAACACAGTGAGACAGGAAAGCTAGTATGGCTCACGTTGAATCTTAGACCCCACACAGTGGAACAACACATTCACTGCATAATAAACACAACACAACATTTCAACCCGGTGTGACAGTAATAAAATGTGGATCGGTTGGACATGCTGGATTTGTTTCAGCCGGAGTTTGGGAGAGTGAGGGGTGACATGACTGAAGTGTCTAAGATCCTGAATGGTTTGTTAAGGAGGACGTGGAAAGGATGTTTCCTCTTGTGGGTCATACGTGAACTCGAGAGAACTGCTTTAAATTTAGATTCACCCTTTCAGGACAGAGATGAGGAGATTTATTTCCTCTCAGAGAGCTGTGCAACTTTGGAACTCTCTGTCCCAGAAGGTGGGCTCAATGAATATTTTTAAGACACAGGTTGATAGGTTCTTGTTAAGGGGCGTTGGGGGAAGATGGAATATAAATCACTAACAGATCTGGCCTGGTCTTATTGAATGATGGAGTGGACTTGAGCGGCTGAAAGGTCACCTTCTGCTTCTTTCTCACATGACACAGGACTGAGAGCTTTGTTGAAAATTCATTCACTGGATGTAGGTGCCTCTGGCTATGGGCAGCATTTATTACCCAGAGGGCAGGTAAGAGTCAACCACATTGCTGTGGGTCAGGGGTCACATGTAGACTAGATCAGGTAAGGATGGCAGCTTCCTTCCCTAAAGGACATCAGTCACTGAGATGGATTTTTCCTGACAATCGAAAATAATTTCATCAATAGACTCATAATTCTAGATGATTGTTGAATTCACACTGCTGAAACTGACTGACCATGTGGCTGTCAGTGAATCCAACAGAAGTGAATGGAAACATTGCTCAGAGTTTGGTTCTGGAACATTCAACACAACCACGAAATGGAAAGTGAATAATTAGCTGAAAACAAGGCCACTGCTCTGTTAGAGACAAAATCATTCAATGTTCAGTTACTGAACATTACTGACTCACAGAATATTCTAACCTGCAGAATCACAGTAAAGGGAGAAAGTAAACAACATTCTTGGCAAAGACAGAATGAACCAACTCCTTGTATAAAAACAGCTCAGAACAAAGGGGCTGAATCCTCCACAAACTGCCAAATCAGATTTGTAGATAGAGATTGGAAATCTTTAGAAAAAACCCTTCCCTGCTGATGGTGTGTGCTAGAAACCATTCTCAGTGTGAACTGCCACTTATTTCCTTTGAAGAGAATCTGTTTCCCCTCACAAAAGGAGGTGTGTTGCTCACTTACAGACTGACTTACAGATAAAGGTAACCTGATCAGGGACTCGCAGGTTAATTAAGCTATTAGTGACAGTGCACTGCACACAACAAGAGCTCAGACCATAACAGATTCTAGTGAAACCAACAGGGAAATGAAAACGGCGAATTGGTCTTTATAATCATGCAGCCTCTCTCAATTAAAATAATCCCAAGCAACTTCTCAACATTTTAAAACTATTGATATCAATGAATATATATTTATTTCCATTCCTAATTTCCTCCAAAAAATGTATCTGATTATTCTCTTCAAAATGTATTTTAAATGGTATATTCCAAATCACAATTCATTTCCAATTATTCTTAGTGCAAAACAACTTGCAAACTAAAATATTTTTCATGACAATAATGACACTGGAAACTTTGTTATGTAGTTTAACCATATTTCCAAATATTGTTTTGTTTCATTATTGCAGTGTAGCTAAAATTAAAGTCTATTTATTTTCTCTGATATCCTTCCATTACTTTATTCCCTAATAAGAATGCCCATGGTGTAATGGGTGACAAGCATTAAATAAAACTGAATTTTCATTGAAAGAACTTGTACAAATAATCAAATATTATTCAGTTCATTCATTGTCGTTGATTATCTGTTATTTTCATTGTATGATCACGTTAAATTCACTTAAATAATCACAGTAGAATTTTCACCTCTATAGATATGTAAAGTGAATGCCAAATTATTAATATTTCAAGTCAAACCAAATTTACATTTTGTTCTGTTTGAATCCAGGAATGACAGAATGTGTTACATTATTATGGATGAACTTAGGATCATTTGGGAGGCAGAGGGGGTCATAGATCGGAGCTTTAGGGAATTAGAAACTCCAAAGATTGCAGACAGATGGGTGACAGTGAGGGGGACTGGGACGAAGCAGCCAGTGCAGGGACCCCCTGCGGCCGTTCCCCTCAAGAACAAGTATACCATTTTGGATACTTGTGGGGGGGGGGGGGACTTACCAGGGCTAAGCAATGGGGTTCAGGCCTCTGGCACGGAACTTGTCCCCATTGCTCAGAAGGGAAGGGTGGAGAAGAGTAGTGCAATAGTAATTGGGGACTCGATAGTTCGGGGCACAGATAGGCGATTTTGTGGGGGCGAGAGAGACTCACGTTTGGTATGTTGCCTCCCAGGTGCAAGGATACATGACGTCTCTGATCGTGTTTTCCGGGTCCTTAAGGGGGAGGGGGAGCAGCCCGAAGTCGTGGTCCACATTGGCACCAACGACATAGGTAGGAGGAGGGCTGAGGATGTTAGGCAGGCTTTTACGGAGCTAGGTTGGAAGCTCAGAGTTAGAATAAACAGAGTGGTTGTCTCTGGATTGTTACCCGTGCCATGTGATAGAGAGTCGAGGAATAGGGAGAGAGAACAGTTAAATGCGTGGCTACAGGGATGGTGCAGGAGGGAGGGATTCTGGTATCAAGATAACTGGGCTTCTTTCTGGGGAAGGTGGGACGTCTATAAACAGGATGGTCTACAACTGAACCTGAGGGGCACCAGTATCCTTGGGGGGAGGTTTGCTAGTGCTCTTTGCGGGGGAGTTTAAACTAACTCTGCAGGGGCATGGGAACCTAGACTGTGGTTTTATGGTGCAGGACCTGGAGTGTAGGGAGGTTAGGAATATGGCATCAATCTCAAAGGAGGGTGCCTGTAAACAGGTAAGTGGCTTGAAGTGTGTATTCTTCAATTCAAGAAGTATACGAAATAAGGTAGGTGAACTTGCAGCATGGGTTGGTACCAGGGATTTCGACGTTGTGGCTATTACGGAGACATGGGTAGAACAGGGACAGGATTGGCTGTTGCAGGTTCCAGGGTTTAAATGTTTTAGTAGGGTCAGAGGTGGGGGTAAAAGAGGGGGAGGTGTGGCATTGCTTGTCAAAGAGAGTATTACAGCGGTGGATAGGACGATGGATGAAGACTCGCCTTCTGAGGTAGTTTGGGCTGAGGTTAGGAATAGGAAAGGTGAGGTCACCCTGTTCGGAGTTTTCTACAGGCCTCCTAATAGTCCTAGAGACATAGAAGAAAGGATTGCGAGGATGATTCAGGAGAAGAGTGAAAGTAATAGGGTGGTTGTTATGGGGGACTTTAACTTTCCAGATATTGAATGGGAAAGCTATAACTCGAGTTCGTTAGATGGGTCGGTGTTTGTCCAATGTATGCAGGAGGGTTTCCTGACACAATATGTAGACAGGCCAACAAGAGGTGAGGCCATACTGGATTCGGTTCTGGTAACGAATTGGAGGAAGGTGAGCACTTTAGGGACAGTGACCATAATTCGGTGGCTTTTACTCTAGTGATGGAGAGGGATAAGTGTACACTGCAGGGCAAGAGTTATCGCTGGGGACAGGGAAATTATGAAACGACTTAGGATGCGTGGCTTGGAGAAGTAGGCTTCAAGGGAAGGGCGCAATCGATATGTGGAGCTTGTTAAAGGAGCAACTATTGAGTGTCCTTGATAACTATGTACCTGTCAGGCAGGGAGGAAAAGGTCGTGTGATGGGGCCCTGGTTTAATAAGGAATTGGAATCCCTTGTTAAAGGGAAGAGGCTGGCCTATGTAAATATGAGGCGTGAAGGTTCAATAGAGGCGATTGAGAGTTATAATGTAGCCAGGAAGGATCTGAAGAGAGAGCTAAGAGCAGCAAGGATGGGACATGAAAAGTCCTTAGTTGGTAGGATTAGGCAAAACCCAAAGGCTTTCTATAGGTATGTCAGGAATAAAAGAATGACTAGGGTAGGAATAGGTCCAGTCAAGGATAGTAGTGGGAAGTTGTGTGTGGAGGCTGAAGAGATTGGGGAGACACTGAATGAATACTTTTCGTCACTATTCACTCAGGAACAGGACATTGTTGCCGATGTGAATACTGAGTCACAATTAATTAGAATGGACAGCTTTGAGGTATGTAGGAAAGAGGTGTTGAAAATTCTGGAGAGGGTGAAAATAGATAAGTCCCCTGGGCCTTATGGCATTTATCCGAGGATTCTCTGGAAAGTAAGGGAGGAGATTGCAGAGCCATTGGCCTTGATTTTTATGTCCTCGTTGTCTACGGGAATAGTGCCAGAAGACTGGAGGATAGCAAATGTCGTTCCCTTGTTCAAGAAGGGGAGTAGGGTTAACCATAGTAACGATAGGCTGGTGAGCCTCACATCTGTTATGGGAAAAGTCTTAGAGAGAATTGTAAGGGATAGGATTTATGCACATCTGGATAGAAATAATGTGATCAAGGATAGTCAGCATGGTTTTGTGAAGGGCAGATCGTGCCTCACAAACCTTATTGAATTCTTTGAGAAGGTGACTAAGGAGGTGGACGAGGGGAAAGCGGTAGATGTGGTGTATATGGATTTTAGTAAGGCGTTTTATAAGGTTCCCCATGCTAGGCTACTGCAAAAAATACGGAGGTATGGCATTGAGGGTGAATTGGAGGTTTGGATTAGGAATTGGCTGGCTGGAAGAAGACAGAGGGTAGTAGTTGATGGTAAAGGTTCATCTTGGAGTGCAGTTACTAGCGGTGTTCCACAAGGATCTGTTTTGGGACCATTGCTGTTTATCATTTTTATAAATGTCCTGGAGGAGGGGCTAGAAGGTTGGGTGAGCAAGTTTGCGGATGATACGAAAGTCGGTGGAGTTGTTGACAGTGAGGAAGGATGTGTCAGGTTACAGCGGGATATAGATAAGCTGCAGAGCTGGGCAGAAAGGTGGCAAATGGAGTTCAATGTAACGAAGTGTGAGGTGATTCACTTTGGAATGAGTAACAAAAATATGGGGTACTGGGCTAATGGTCGGATACTTGATAGTGTGGATGAGCAGAGGGATTTTGGTGTCCATGTACACAGATCTCTGAAAGTTGCCACCCAGGTAAATAGTGCGGTGAAGAAGGCATATGGCGTACTGGCTTTTATTGGTAGAGGAATTGAGTTCCGGAGTCCTGAGGTCATGTTGCAGTTGTATAAGACTCTGGTGCGGCCGCATCTGGAGTATTGTGTGCAGTTTTGGTCGCCATACTAGAGGAAGGATGTGGAGGCACTGGAACGAGTACAGAAGAGGTTTACCAAGATGTTGCCTGGTATGGTAGGAAGATCGTATGAGGAAAGGCTGAGGCACTTGGGGTTGTTTTCATTGGAGAAAACAAGGTTTAGGGGTGACTTGATAGAGGTGTCCAAGATGATTAGGGGTTTAGATAGGGTTGACCATGAGAACCTTTTTCCACATATGGAGTCAGCTATTACGAGGGGGTATAGCTTTAAATTAAGGGGGGGGGGGGTAGATTCTTTACTCTGCGAGTCGTGAGATCTTGGAATGCCTTGCCAGTAGCAGTGGTGGGTTCTCCCTCTTTATAGGAATTTAAACGGGCATTGGATAGGCATATGGAGGATAGTGGGTTAGGTGTGCTTGGATCGGCGCAACATTGAGGGCTAAAGGGCCTGTACTGTGCTGTATTTTTTATGTGTTCTATGTTCTACACTTGATTAGTTCCCGAGGATTTATCCATCTTATATGCACTTTAGAACCTTCAGTACCTCATGGAAGACATGATTGTTTTTTTCCCCTGACCCTTCCAGTCTTCCTCCACAGTAAGTTCAAACGTGAAATTTTTGCTCAGAATCTCGCTTATCTCCTCTGGTTCCACTCATTCGTCTACATGGAGCCATATTCCGCCCCAGTTAATCTTCTGTCGTTAATATATTTGAAGAATCTCTTTGGATTTTCCTCAGCCTGATCTGCCCACACGTTTTGTGGTCCCCTTTGTGCCCTCCTGATTTCCCTGTGAAGTGAATTAGTCAACCTACAATGTTCTTCAATGGATTCCATTAATCTAGCTGGCTATATGTGACATGTGTCCCCTATTTGTTGACCAGAGACTCAATACCCCCAGTCATCCAGTGTTTCTTACTTGCGTCAGCATTGTCATTCACACTAATAGGAATATGCAAGTCCCAAGCTCTCATTTTATCTCTTTTCAAAGCTTCCCATCTGCCTGACATCCGTTTACCTGCAAATAGCCTCGACAATCAATTTGTTAAAACTCTTCACACATCGCTTCTAGATTCAGGGAAGGCTTGTTTTGATCATTAACTTGTGGACCAGCCATGTTCTTTTCCATCGCTATTTTCAATCTCATACGGTTGTGGTGATTTTGCCAAAGTGTTGCCCCACGAACACCTCAGTCCCTTTCCCTACCTTATTTCCCAAGGGGAGGTCAGTTATTACCCCTTCCTGTAGTCTCATCATTTACATTCTGACTCGGACAGTTTTCTAGAACACGCCTAACAAATCCCTCCCATCCAAGTTCTGAACACTCTGGCAGGCCCAGTCTAAGTTTGGAAAGTTAAAATCCCCGACCATTACTCCTCTATCATTCTTACAGATATCTGAGATCTCCCGACATATTTGCTATTCCTTTTCCCGCTGACTATTGAGGCCCTGTAGTGCAGTCATCTCAAAGTGATGACCAACTCTCATTTCTCATTTCCACCATTACAGCATCACTGGGCGATCCCCAGGAATATCCTCTCGAAGTGCTGCAGTGATGTTTCACTGATCAAAAACTCCACTCCCTCTCCTCTCTCACCTCCTGTTCATTCCATCCCGTAGAATCTGTTCCCTGGAACATTGAGCTGTCAGCCCTGTCCCTCCCTCAGCTATGTTTCTGTCATACCAATGGCGTCCCAGTCCCATGTCCATGCACCAAGTTCATCTGCTTTACCTGTTGGGCCTGTTATGTTGAAATAAAGCTTTTTAATTGATCAGTTTTCCCTCATTTCCTGCTGTCCTCTTGTCTGCCTTGTCTATTTAAATGACTCTCTTGAAATTCTGTCCCAGCCTCAACCTTCAGACTGTAGCCTGAGACCATTCTCCTCACTGTGGACAACACACTTCGCTATCATATCATCTGTAAACCTAATAATTAGACCTTCTTCTTTCACATCCAAGATATTAATGTACATAATAAACAGCAATGGTTCCTGCACAGTTCCCTGTGATACACCCACTGGTGAAAGTATTTCAAACACAAAACCAACCCTCCAAAATTGTGGATCCAATATGCCAACTTGCCTTGAATCGCATTGGTCTGTTGGACCAGCCTTCCATGTGGGACCTTGTCAAAAGCCATAGTGAACCCCAAAGAACTCACATCATCTGCACTGCCCTCATCAATACTTCTATTCGTGATTTCCAAGAAATCTCAGCTGAATTCATCAGACAGGATCTTCCTTTACCAAATCCGTGCTGACTATCCCTAATGGTTTCCTGCCTTTCCAATTTTTGATTCATTCTGTCCCTCAGAATTGTTCCCAATAATTTCCCTCCCCCTGCTGTCAGACTATCTGCTCTGTAATTACCTGGCCTATCCCTGCTGCCCTTCTTGAGCAAAGGAACCACATTAGCGATCCTCCAGTCATTCTGCACTTCACCTCTGGTTAGCAAAGTATTAAATATATCCAGCAGGGCCCTAGCAATATCCTTCCTTCCCTCCCATAGCCGCCTGGTATACATTTCATTGGGCTCTAGGGATTTCTCCATCTTTATGCCTGTGAAAACATTTAATACCTCCTCCATATTGATCTTAACATATTCTCGAACCTCATCATCTCAACGGAAATTCCCGGATACAATGCCTTTCTCCTGTGTGATTACAGATGGGAAGTATTAATTGAAGACCACACCTGCTTCCTCTGGCTCCATACACAGATTGTCCCCTTGGTTTCCAACAGGCTGCAGTCTTTCCTGGGAATCATCTGACTCTGACTATAGTCACAAAATAGCTTTTCCTTAATAGTGTCTGCCAAGGATATTTCATGGCCATTATTTACCCCTTATTTTTAAGGACCTCTTGCCCTCTCTGTTCTTGTGAAGAGTTTCACCTGTGTTTATTGAAATGCATTTCCTCGATCAAACTCACGATATCACTTGATCAGTATTCAGTGGACTTTCTCCCTTTGTCATTCCCAGTTTATTAACACACTGCCCATGGATCCTCACTGTATCACTTTAAAATGCTCCACTTTCCAAATATAGCCCTGACTGCAGGTGGTTCATGCCAGTCTCTGTTTGCCACATTCTATCTAATTATAGGAGACTCCGTTGTGAGGGGGACAGACAGGAGAGTGTGTGGCTGCAGAAGTCACCCAAGGATGGTGTGTTGCCTCCCGGGTACCAGGTCAAAGATGACTCTGAGCTGTTACTGAATATTCTGAAGGTGGAGGGTGAAAGCCAGAGGTTATTATGCACATCGGTCCACATGACAGAGGTAGACAAAGGGATGGGGCCCTGTGAAATGAGTATCGGGCATTAGGTCAGAAGTTAAAAAGCATCACCTCATGGGTAGTGAGCTCCAGATTACTCTCAGTGCCACGTGCCAGTGAGGATAGACATAGAAAGATAATCCGGATGGATCTGTGGCCGAGGAGGTGGTGTAGGGGGCACAGGATATTCAGATCTTTGAGCATTGAGATCTCTTCTGGGTTAGAGGTGACCTGTACAAGATGGGGGCGGGGGGGGAGGGCTTGGACTTGACTCAGAGGAGCACCAGTATCCCTTGGTGGGGGTGTTGGGGGGGGCTGCAGGTGGGCTGACTGGCAACGCACGAACCTGACTGGGAAGGCAGACTAGCTCAGAGCATGGATTGGCTCTGGATACTGGGATATTCCAGCCATCGCAGAAATATGGCTGAGAGACATAGGACACTGTGGGCAAGGAACAGCTACATTCGAAGCTTCAATCCCACCATCTTGTGAGGGCATTTCATTCCCCTCTGCTGTATGGTCCTCACTGAGACAACCCAGGTGGTCCCAGGTATCAAGCCTGGCCCATGCTGTATTAGTGATCTCTGTAATATCCTCCATTCCTGATCATCTTTCCTCTGTTTGGAATCTCCTCTAGTCCCCACAATGCTCTCTGTCTCTGTCAGGTTCTCCAATCCTAACAACCTAATCCCTAAACGTCTCCAGTAGATACTAAATTCCTTCATCCCGGGAAACCCCGACAGTCCTGTCTATCCCTGTAAGCCCCTCCTACCAATACTACCCTCCATGTCAATGTATTTGCCTTTAATCTCTCCATCCTTCCCTATCTGGGTAAATGTTTCTAGCTCCTCCAAGTATTCCTTGTCTGTGAAGAATTATTCACTCGATTGAGCTGTCCCGATCTGTGTAATCCCTTCCAGATCTAAATACCTCCCTGTCTTTGTAACTATGTCTGGGTCCTACCTGAGAATCTCACTATCAGTGTAATCTCCCAAGGAACTCCTGACTTTAGGAATCCCCTCCACCTGATAACATCCTCCATGTCTGTAGAAACCTTTCAGTTCAACCGTCCCTATCATGGAACTTAGTCTCTATAATCCTCATGATGACGATAAACTCTTACTCTCTAAAGCGCACTCAATCTCTGCTGGTCCCTGCTCCCCTCCCTGTGTATGTAATCTGCTTCAGTCACTACATAGCTTTATACCTTTAACGTCCTCCCCATGTGACTACACTATTTATTTCCGTTACCTTCATGAGCTTCCGTAATTCTCACTGTGACTCTCACCATGTCCCATCCCTACATCCCTCCGTTTTTCTGAAAAGTCCTCCTTCTTCTTAAAACCCTCCCTAACTATGTCTGCTGTTCCAGCCTCCACATGTCTCCCTGGAGCAGTCAAAGCTGCTCCAATAACCTCAAAGCCTCCTGGTGTTTCTAATTCCCTTTAGTTGTGAAACTCTCCCCATGTCTGTAATATATCCTGCAGTATCGAAAGCTCTCCCTATATTTGTATTATCCTCCAATCCCTACAAATGCCCCTGTTTTTGTAACATTATCCTGCACCTTGAAACCTCCTGATTGCTGAACATTCTTCAGGCTCTGCACTTGCTCCCTTTCTGCTACTTTCTCCTGCTCTTAGAACACTCCCTGTCAGTATGATCACCTGCAGTCTCTGCAGCCATCCGTATCTCAAACCACAAGCTGCCTCCACAACCCTCCCCACACCTTTTCCTGCTTCCAGTCCCTTCAGCACCTTCTATAAATGCAAACTGCCCATTTGTCAAGGCTACTCCAGTTCCTACAATGTTTGCCAGAATCTGATGCCCACACTCTCTCTAATCTGCAAGTCTCTCTGTAATCTGTTAACATCTGCAGCCACCACTACTGTCCATAACTTTCTTCGGTCTTCCAGTCCCATTAAGTTTCCCATTCTTGCATGAACTAAAGCCCGTGTATCTTAGTACTGCCTAAAAAACTTGCATGTCTATGTAAACTGCTCCAACCCCTCACGATCTCCATAAACAACTGCTACCCCGAAATCCATCTCTATTTGAATTACCTCTTCCAGTCCTGTCAAAACCCCCAATCTATGGAGCCCATTTAATCTTCCCTTGTTGGGTAATCTCTTGAAGTACCTGGTGATTTCCCAATTTTAGCAGTTTCCCTAATCTTTATGATTCTCCAATTCCGATAAGACTCACTTTCAATGCCAGATTATCTAGTCTCAAAACCTAGCTATAATCTGCTTATTCTTCTCCAATTCTTAGAAATTAATCTATTTAAATTTCACTCTGGATCTCCCCCAACCCTCCCAACCACAGGAACCTCTTTCATTTTGAGCAACCCTCCCCATCTGTGTAACTGTCTCTAACCCAGTAACCTGGCATTCTCCATTGCCTTCCTATCTATGAGCCTTCAGAACCTAGAAGCCTTCGAATATCTATAAACTTCTTCCGTCACTGCAACCTTCCATATCTCTCTTAGGACTCTTCTCTTGGAAACACCCCCCTGTCTGTCCCCCTCAGTCTGCCTGCCTCACCCTACACCCAACCGTATCCCTATTTCCAGAATTTAATCCAGCTCTGTCTATCTCTGTAAATTCCTCCAATCCCCAAACCCCTTTGTCCCACTGACATTCTTGATCAGATGTAACTCTGTTTAACTCTAACATCCTTGTGTCCCTGTAAATCTCCCTATCTCTGTAACCTCTATCCATCTGTTTAAACCCCCACTACTGAGGAATGACTTCCCGTATTCGCCATAAGGCAGATGGAATGACAGTGAATTGATATGATGGAACCCCGTCATTCCGGAGATGTCGCTGCAGAATGACCATCACAGGGAAGGGAATATTGAAGGATTGTTGGGGATCTATGCAAAAACGCAACAGGTTGTGAAGAAATGATGATGTTAATGCATTAATGAGACAGTCATATGGATCTGAAGATCAAATGTTGGAGTCTATTTGGGTGGAGCAAGCAGCAGTAACTGTTAGCTGGAATTATTTTATGGGCACCAGCCAGTGATGGCAATGTCAATGTGGTTACGATCAGGACACTGAATAAACTTGTTGCAAGGGCAGTATAGTTACTGCGTGTGACGGAGGTCTCCATCCCGACTGGATAACTAATGAATATCAGGGCTATAATGGATGGAATCCTGGATTGGATACGAGATGGTTTTCCATGACATCATATCAAGGAGCCAGCAACAAAAATATCTATTGTGGATCAAATACTGTGTAATAATAAATACCTTAAAATCCTAATCTAAAGGAGTTTTGTGAGCAGAGACCCACAATGTTATTATGTAGATGCTCAGTTTGAGATAAGATCATGAGAAGTAGGAGTGAAATTAGACCATTTGGCCAATTGAGGATGCTCTGCCCTTCAATCTGATCATGGCTGACCTGATACTCTTCAACTCTTAATTCCTGCCTTTTCCACAAAGCCCTTGTTTCACTGATTCATTAACATCTGACCATCTCTCCTGTAAATATACTTAATGACCCAGCCTCGACAGCCCCCTCCAGTCAGGAATTCCCAAAGAGTCACTACCCTCTGAGTGAAGACATTCCTCCTCATCTCCATCTTAAATAGGTGAGCTCTTGATTGGATTTCATGGCCTCTGATTACAAATTCTCTCACAACTGAAACGAAGGGAAATGACAAAGATAATTATTGGAGATGAAATGAAAATTGGTGGAGATGGGGTTAACGAAAAAGAATGTCCAAGATTGCAGAGCTTTACAGATCAGTTGGAAAGATGTGCAGAGAAATGGCAAATTGAGTTTAATCTGGACAAGTGTGAGGTGATGTCAGATTCAAGCGGAAATTTAGGATACTGAGGGAAGTTGATAAACAGAAAGATCTTGGTGCAAGACATTAACTCCCTGAAAATGGCAACAGAAGTGTTTCAGACTGGAAAGAAAACAAATAGAACACTGGCCTTCATCGGTCACAACATTGGGTATAGTGGTTTGCATCTGATGTTGTAATTGTATGAAACTTCTGCTTGGCCACATTTGCAGTACTGTGTGCAGTTCTCATCTCTACACAATAGGAAGGATGGGAGACTTTGGAAAGGGTACAAAAGGGGTTTATCTGCACGTTGCCTGTGTTCGGGTTTTCATGGTGTGTTCGGTGTAAGGGGAATTTAAACAAAAGCTGGATTGTTTTGCGAGAGTATCAGAGGCTGACAGGAGACCAGGTACAAGAATATAACATACGGAGAGGGATAGATAATGTGGATAGTCGGAATCTCTTTTCCGATGTGTAAGTTTTAAATACTAGAGTGCATAGGTTTAAGGTGAGAAAGAGGACGTTTAATCGAGATACGTGTGACAAGTTTGTTTTAATATAGAGAGTGGAGGTTACCGAGGGAGGTCGTAGCAACAGAATGTGAATAAAGTTTCAAAGTGGCATTTAGACAGAAACATGAACAGGGATACGGGATATTGACCATGTGCAGGCAGATGATATGAGTTAGAATAGCATCTTGCACAGCACAGCCATGGTGGGCCGAAGGGCCTGTTGCTGTGCTCTAATGTTCTATTTTCTAACTTCACAGCATCTGCCCGATCAGAGCCCCTCAGAATCTTGGATGGTTCATTCCATTTCACTCTCATTGTCTAAACTTCAATGGATTCAGCGTCCACGTCCTCCACCTCTTCTCACTAGAAAATCCCTCCATTCCCAGGATCAGCCGAGTGACGCTTCTCTGACCTGCCTCCAATGCGACAGTATCTTTTCTTCGGGCACTCAAACTGTTCATAATATTCTCGGTGTGGTCTGACTTGAATCTTGCCTAGTTTTAGCCAGTTTACCTATTTTTAGACTCCATTCCCTTTGTAATAAATGCCAGCATTTGATTTGACTTCTCTATTACCTGCTGACCTTGGAAGCTAACCTTTTTAGATTGATGAACAAGAACTCCCATAACCCTTTCTCCTGCCAGTCTGAAATAGTGTTAGCCTGACATTAAGTCGGGAGCATACTAAAAATGTTAGGAAGAATATTTTAAAATACAATAACTGGCCACGTAGATACACATTTTATAAAAGAGAATTTGTTTTTGAGCCTGTTGGATTTAATTGGTTTGTGTGAATATAAATGGCTGAATTGAATGGGTATAGAAGGGGTGTATTGGTACAGGGGATATGGTGTCTTTGAATTATCAGAAGCCTTTACACAAATTTCAATAAGGGCTAATGAGTAACTTGGTAGAGTATAGCGTCTCTGAAATATGAATAAGTTCGCCTATGTGTGGAACCAGAGGAGGTGGGTGAGATATTAGACAAAATAGTGTTGTCAGTATTTACTGTGGAGAAAGACATGGAAGTTCGGGAAAATGGGGAAGTAAATAGTGATCTCTTAGAAAGAATCCTCAACAGAGAAGAGAAAGTGCTGGAATCTTAAAAAAAATAAAGTTAGATCAATCCTCAGTAGCTCATTAGGTGTATCCTAGAATATTGTAGAAATCCAGGGAAGAAATTGCACTGCCCCTAACAGAAATATTTATATTATCAACAGATGCAGTGTGGTGCCGGAAGACTGGAGGGAGGATAATGCTGTTCCATCACTCAAGGGCTGCAGGGAAAAGCCAGGAAATTACAGCCCAGTGAGCCCAGCGGTAGGGAAGTTGTTGGAGGAGATTATGAGAAAAATGTACCACATATATTAACAAAGGCAAGGGCTGATTAGAGATAGTCAGCATGGCTTCGTGAGTGGAAAACAGTGTTTCACAAACCAGATTCACTCTTTGAGGAGGTAGCCAAGAGATAGATGAAGGCAGACCAGTGAACATTGTCCACATGGACAGCAAGCATTTAACATGGTTCGAAGGGATTTCGAACATCTAGTCAAGAGGAAGAAGGAAGCTTATTTAAGGTTGAGGAAGCAAGGGTCAGAAAGCTTTTTCAGGGGTAACATAGAGCAGCATGATGGCTCAGTGGTTAGCACTGCTACCTCAGAGCACCATCGACTACATTTTGATTCCAGCCTCAACTGTCTGTGTGGAGTTTGCACATTCTCCATGTGTCTGCGTGGGTTTCCACAGGTGCTCCGGTTTCCCCCCACATCCCAAGGATGTGCATGTCAGGTGACTCAGCCAAGATAAATTACCCATAGTGTTCACGGATGTGTAGGTGTGGCGCATTAGTCAGGGCAATTGGGGAGTAATAGGGTGGGGGAATGAGTCTAATTGGGATACTGTTTGCAGGGTTGATATGGAGGTGTTGGGCCAAATGGCCTGTTTCCATACTGTAGGGATTCTCTGAAAGTACCAGGAAGGAACTTAGGAGTGGACTTAGGACAGCTAGAAGGAGACATGAAAAATCATTGTTGGGAAGGATTAAGGAAAACCGTAAGGCAGTCTCCATTTAAGTGAAGAACAAGAGGATGGCCAGAGTGAGAGTAGGGCCTGTCAGGGATAATGGAGGGAACTAGTGCCAGAAGTCGGAGGAGGTAGGGAAGGACCTTAATGAATCCTATGCCTCAGTATTCACTGCTTAAAGGGACATTTGTGAGGACAGCCTGAAACAGGCTGATATACGTGAACAGATTGATGTTAAGAATGAGGATATGCTGAGAACTTTATAACAGATAAGGATAGATAAGTCCGCTGAACCAGATTGGATGTGCCCAAAGTTACTGCACGAAGCGAGGGAAGAGATTGTTGCACTTTGGCGATGACCTTTGTACCCTCACTGTTCACTGGAGTCGGACCAGATGATTGGAGAGTTGCAAATTTTATTCCCTTGTTCAGGAAATGGAATAGGGATAATCCTGGGAATTACAGACCTGGCAGTCTTATGTCTGTGGTGTGCAGATTATTGCAGAGGACTCCGAGACAGGATTTATGATTCCTTGGCAAACCATAGTTTGATTACAGATATTCAGCGTGGTTTTGTAAGGGGCTGATCATAAATCTTATAAATCTTATTGAATCTTTTGAGAATGTGACAAAACACCTTTTAGGCTCAATTCAGAAAGTACAGAGACATGGATTGCCGGGAAACCTGTCTGTCTGGATATGAAATTAATGGCCCCCAGAATAGAGGGTGATGACAGATGAAAAGCATTCATCCTGGAGCTCAGTGACCAGTGGTTTTCTGCAGGGAGAGATTCCAGGACCTCTGCTCTTTGTGAGTTTATGAATGACTTGGATGTGTGAGTGGAAGAGTGGGTTAGTAAGTTTGCCAATGACACAAGCATTGGTGGAGTGGTGAATAGTGTGGAGGACTGTTGTAGTTTGCAACGTGGCAATGACAGGATGCAGAGCTGGGCTGACAAGTGGCATATGGAAGCCAATCTGGAAAAGTGTGAAGTCATTCATTTTGAAAGATGGAATTTGAATACAGAATGCAATGTTAAAGGCAGGATCTTTGGCACTGTGGAGGAACAGAAGGATCTTGGGTAACAGGTCCAGAGATCCCTCAAAGTTTGCCACCCAAGATGATAGTCTTATTAAGAAGGAACGTATTGTGTTGGATTTCATTAGCTGGGGCATCGAGTTTTAAAGCCGCGAGGTTATGCTGTAGCTCTATAGAGCCCTGGCTGTACCCCACTGGTAATATTGTGTTCAGTTCTGGTCTCTTCATTACAGGAAGGATGTGGAAGTTTTAGGGAGGGTAAAGAGGAGATTTACCAGGTTGCTGCCTGTACTGGAGGGCATGTCTTATGAAGAAAGGTTGAGGGAGTTAAGGCTTTTCTCATTGGAGTGAAGAAGGGTGAGGGGTGACTTGGCAAAGGTGAACAAGATGATGAGAGGCACAGAAAGAGTGAATAGTGAGAGACATTTTTTACCCTGACATAAATAGCTATTACAAGGGGGTGTAATTTTAAAGTGATTAACGAGTGGTTAAGGGGTGATTTCAGAGGGAGGTTCGTTACGTACAGAGTGGTGGGCGAGTAGAATGCACTGCCAGTGGTGGCAGTAAAATTAGATGCATTAGGGACATTTAATATATTTCTGGACAGGCTCGTGGATAATAAAATGAAGGGTGCGTAGGTTAGTTTGATCTTATGTATGGATAAAATATTGGCATGGTATCATGGCCGAAGGGTCTGGTGCTGCACTGTCCTGTGTTCTTCGTTCCGTATGGTAAAGTGGGTAATGAGCTCAGATCAATGTCAAAGGATATGGCATTCAGGAGGAGTGAGGGAACTGGATACAAAACTGGGCTTGATGGTAGGAGACAGAGGGTGATGAGAGACATATTGTTTTTCTGACTGGATGCATGTGACCAGCGGTGCAGTGGGTCCCCTGTTTTTTGTTATTTGTACTAATGGTTTGGATGGGAATATTGGTCTCCTGTAAAGTAAGATTTTGTTTTTGAGTGATACTGAAATTGGTGGAAATGTGGACAGTGAAAAACGATATCTGTGATTCTACAGGATGAACAGTACAGCTGGGATAGTGGGCTGAACAATAGCAGATGGAGTTTAATTAGATAAATGTGAAGTGTGCCATTTTGGTAAAACAAACCAGGGTGGGACTTGTCCAGTTAATGGTTGGACCCTGGGTGGTGTGGTCAATCAGAGACCCAGGGATGTTGGTACACAGTTCTTAGAAAGTAGTGTCACAGGTCGACAGGCTGGTGAAGCAGGCGTTTGGGATGGTTCCCCTCATTGGTTAGAGCATTGAAGTAGGAGTTGGTATGTCATGTTGAATCTGTGCAAAACATCGGTGAGGCCACCATAACAACATTGTTGATCAGTAGGAAGAACTCACCTGGTTCACTTACCTGCTTTAGGGAAGGACACCTGACATTCTAACCTGGTCTGGCCTACATGTGACTCCAGACCCACAACAATATGGTTGACTCTGAACTGCCCTCTGGGTAATTAGCAGTGGTGCAAAGAATGCTAGTCCAGACAGTGACACGCACATCC
Organism: Chiloscyllium punctatum; assembly: GCF_047496795.1. Lineage (NCBI taxonomy): Eukaryota > Metazoa > Chordata > Chondrichthyes > Orectolobiformes > Hemiscylliidae > Chiloscyllium > Chiloscyllium punctatum. Next base: position 51,919,715 of record NC_092767.1, read on the forward strand.
CATGAATAAATAACTAAAAATACACATGACGCTCCCTACCTCTGCAAACCCCTCCAGCTGCAGCAATCCGTACTGACTTTGTAACAACATTCTGGTCCTGACCACTCCCTGTAACACTCTCACCACCTCCAGCACCTTCACCTCTCCCTGTTCCTATTGTGTCAATAATCCCTGACAATTGTACCCCTTCCATCTGACCTCCTCCTGCTGGACGACCCTTGTAATACCTTTATAACTTACTCCTAAACACTCCCTTACTGCAGAATTTTATGTAATATTTGGTGATCTTCTCAGCCTGATAAACTAATATGATCCATTCTGTCCTGAGTGAGGGACCAGTGGGAATTTCTTGCTGATGTTTTGTCTGTTTCAATGGAATGTCCTTTTGTTGAGTGTTTTACACTGTTCCTTCAAATGTTTTCCACTGTTCATTTACAGACACATATTTCAGTCTGTTTAGCCTGTTTACCTTGGTCACTTGACTGCTCAAACTCAAGTAATTAGCTATTTTCATTTCTAGTTGTAACTTGTCCTTTCTGTGAGTCTCTTTACAACATTATATTTCTTAAAACTGCACTTAGCACAAGGTGATATGACTCATTCACTAAGTTTCATCACACGACGTTCAATCTGAGATAGTTCTGTTCCTAGCCAGTTGCTCAATGTGTTATTCAAAGCAACACTGAAAAAAAATTCTTGGAACTCCTCTTCCAATATTACAGTTGTCCATCTGACTGTCCCAGGTTATGCGAAAATTGAAGTTTCCCAAAATTATCACAATGCCTTTGTTGAAAATTCCATAGAGTTCCTGTTCAATGCAGTGATGAGCAATGAAATACTGTTCGGTGGCTAAAAACTGTTCTGCTGCTTGTGCCCTTGTAAAGTAGTAGCCAGAATTTACATTCAGACACGCTCTATTTCATGATCTGCGGCCAAATGCTTTCTCTGTAATGCCTTTGTTATCCATTATTGTTAGCGTTACCCATTTTGCCTGAGTTTCCACAAGATTGTGAACCATTGAATATTTATGTTTCACCTTTTGTTCGTCCTGTAACCACTTCTCCCTGGTGACTAAATCGCTTCTTAACACTGCATCACAAATCCATCTACCTTATTGATGAGAATTCGTCCATTCCAAAAAAAGTCATATTTTACTCTTTCCCACAATTTCCTGTCACAAACCGATTCACTGATGTACAGTTTTAGTTAAACTTTGTCCCATTCTGTTCATTTCTGCTTGTCTTCAGCCACATTCCCATGCTGTTCCGATGCTTCACCTTTTCTTTTTGGATTTGGAAAGCTCCTTTAACCTGAGCCCTGTCCCTGCATCCTCTCTGTCAGTTTAAAGCCCTGTCCATAAACCTACCGACATCATTGGCCAGGACACTGCTCCCAATACAGTTCCAGTGGGACATTCCTAATGAACTATTTATTAAATCAGGTATGGGATGTGGGTGTCTCTGACTGACCAGCTTTTCTTAGCCAGCCCTAGCTGCCCTTGAGCTGAGTTACTTGCTTATACATTTCAGAGGGTAATTGAGAGGCAAACACTTTGCTGTGGGTATGTCGTGCCGACCACGTGAGGATGGGCAGATGTCCTTATCTAAAGGACATGTGTTTGGGTTTTTTGTACATCAGCAATGGTTTCATACTTACTTATGGATTCTTACTTACTATTTTTGAAAGTATTCATTTGAAATTCCACTATTTCTGTAGTGGGATTCAAATCTGTCTCCCCTGTACATTAGCTGTGGTTTGGGATACATGCTCTAGCAATAATACCACTAGGGCATCACTTCACCTGCTCACTCGTTGCTCATCCCTGAAACCAGTGCATCATGAATCTAAACCCATGATTCTGTGATCCCAACACCTTCCAGCACTCTAGTGATATCACTCAGTATCTCTCTATGTGGTATCTCCCACTGTGTGGGTCTAATTGCAGTCTCTGTCAGTGCTTCCCGCTGTTGCAGTTAGTCGAGATCCTCGATCAACAGATTTCTACCTCCAGAAAAACACAGCAACACAGAGCAGGGATGGAGTTTGGGATTTTCCAGATCTCTGTGGGACTCAGTACCATTCTCCTTGTGTAACCCTCACTGCATCAGTCTAATATCCCATTCTGTCTAATGTCCCATTCTGTCTATTTCCCTGTCTCCTGTAGGTACTCGGGAAGTTCCTGGCTCAATAGACTTCCCAACTGCTTGGTGTCTCGTCTGTCACCACATTGAAGATGTTTGGTCAGCCAAAGAGACAAAGGGAAGAGAGATCTGGAGCCTTCAATAAATCCTGCAGTGAGATGAGATCACTCACAGTGCACAGACCAGGGAGCAATGAGAGGGGTCCAAACACCGGCAAACAAGACATGACACAGATGCAGAGCTGGAGGGGGAGCATTGTACAGACACACCCCAGGCTCAATCACCACGTCTACTTTAACTTACGCTGTGAGACAGCATCGGGAGTTCAGAGCTATCAATCCAGGCCTCTGCTGTCTTAGTGAACATCAGTACAACAGAGATTAAAGCAGGCCTCCCACAAGACGTTTGGAATGCTGCATGGGATCTTTCTCTTCTGTGTTCTCCCTCCAACACTGTGTCTATGGCATGGCTTGTGCACCAGTGTCTTCAATAATTAGTAACTCCTATAACAGTTCATGTCCCTGTAACCGCCTCCCTTCCCTGTACTCCCTCCACATATTTGAAAGGTACTGCATTCTAGATTACCATCCCTATTGCTGTAAATTGCTTCAGTGTCTACAACATGCTTTATGTCGCTACTGTAATCCTCTTTAACTGGCTACAGAGTCATACAGCACGGAAACAGAACCTATGGTCCAACTCATCAATGCTGCCCAGGTTTCCTATACTGAACGAGTCTCATTTGTCTGCGTTTGGCCCTTTTCTCTTCTAACCTTCTCCTCTCCATGTACCTCTCCATGCTCCTGCCCAAATGTCTTTTCCATTTTGTAATTATTCTTGTTTCTCCCATGTGCCTCTGGCATTCCATTCCGTCTATGCACCATCCTCCGTAGGTAATGTTCCCCCTCAGCTCCCTCTTTAAATCTTTGCTCTCTCACCTCCCGTTTATAGCGTTTAGTTTTAGACTCACTTCCCCTTGGCTATTCACCATTCTTAGGAACTGTATGGTTTTGTAAAACTTTATAAAGTCACTCTGTAGCCTCCTCTGCCCAAGAGAACTATTTAGGACAATGTTACAAATATCTCCAACGTATCTAACAAAGCGCTGGACAATGACGGCAAATGTCCTAAATGCCACTTTCGCCACCCTGTCCACCTGTAACTGTACCCCTTGGTCTCTCACCGTTCGACAACACTGGCCAGGGCCCTCCCATTAACTGTGTTAGTCCTCCCTGGTTTGTCTTAACAAAATCCAAAACCTGAATTAAACTCCATCTTTCATTCCCTGGTCCACTGGCCCAGTTGGTCAGTGTATTCATTGTATTCGATAACTGTATTCACTGCGCACTACACCATTAATTTGATCATCTACAAACTTACTAACAATGACTCCTATATTCTCAACCAAGTCGTTTGTGTAGGTGATGCATATCAGTGGACCCAGCCCTGAACCTTCTGGCACACCGCTGGTCACAGGACTCCAGTCTGAACAACAACCCTTTCCCACCGCCCTCTGTCTCCAAAGACCCTGCTGACTTTAGTGTAGACAATGTATGGTCACGACTTCAACAAAAGTATCAAGTTAATGAGACCTGACTTTGTACACACAAAGCCGTGCTGACTATCTTTCATCAATCCTTGCCTTTTCCAAATGAATGTGACTCCTGTCTGGCAGGATCACATCTCCAACTTACCCACCATTAGGCTACTTGGTCTTTAGTTCCCTGGTTTTCGATTGCAGCCTTTCTTAAATAATGGAATGAAATCATATCCTTGTCATAGAGCCATAAAGAATGGAAACTGACCCTTCACTTGATACACAACATAATCTCAAACTAAACTCATCCCAGCTGCCTGTTGCTGGCCCAAATCCCTCCAAACCATTCCTGCTCACATACTCATGCAAATGTCTTTTAAACGTTGTAATTGTACCCACATGCACCCCTTCCTCTGGAAGTTCATTCCACACTCAAACCACCCTCTGTGTGACAATTTGCCCCCATGCCTTTTTTTTAAAATCTCTCTCTTTTAACTTTAAAAATGTAGTCTCTCCTCTTGAGAATCCCACACCCTGAGGAATAGGCACCTACCATTAAATTGGTCTCTTTATCTAATTTTTCTCATAAAAAGGACTCAGCCTATCCAGCCATATTTCAATCTCGAGCCTTCCATACCCAGCAACATCCTGGTTAATCTCATCTGAACCCGTGCAGCTTAATAATATCCTCCCTATAACTGGGCGGCCACAACTTGGATGGAGTATTGCAGAAAAGGCCTCACCAATGTCCATACAATCTCAACATGACGTCCCAAATCTTCCAATCAATAGACTAAGCAATAGTCAAAAATACCAGGCACTGTCTTATCCATCCTGTGATACAAACTTCAAGAATTATGTACCTGAACCAGGAGGTCCCTCTGCATTAAAACACGAACTGAGGCCCGAACATTAATTGTATAAGTTCTACCCTTGTTTGTTGTACTAAATGTATTCGTTGCATTTATTCAGATTGACTACCATCTACGGTTTTTCAGCCCATTCACCCATATTATCAAGGTCCATTTGTAATCTGAGTAAACCTCCTTCACTGTCAACTATGCCACCCTCCAGCCTTCCAGCACCTCACACTTGGTTGTCAATGGTACAAATACCTTTGCTAGGGGCTGCACCATTTCTTCCCTAGCATCCCACAATGTCCTGTGATACATTTAATGAGATCCTAGGGATATCCATACCTTTGTGTTTTAAAACCTCCAGCACCACCTCTTCCGTAACATGCACTCTTTTCAAGTCATAGAGATGGATACCATGGAAACAGAGCCTTCGGTCCAACGTATCTATGCTGACCAGGAGATCTAGCACATCCCTCCAATTTATCAGCATTTGGCCCATGTACCTCAAAACCCTTGTTATTCATATTCCCATCCAGATACCTTATAAATGTTGTCATAATATCAGTCTCTGTTACTTTCTCAGCTCATTCCATACACACATCACCATGTGCATGAAAAAGCTGTCCCTTTAGTCCCTTTTAACCCTTTCCCCTCTAACATTAAACCTATGCCCTCTAGTTTTGGACTCCCCAATCCCTGGGAAAAGACCTTGACTGTTTACCCAATCCATGTTCGTCATGTTTATATAAACCTCTGTCAGGTCACCCCTCAGTCTCCGATGCTCCACTGAAAATAACCCCAGCTTATTCAGCAACAACCCTGGCAACATTTTGTAAATCTTTTATGAGCTCTTTTTAGTTTCACAACATCATTCCTATAGCAGGGAGACTGGAACTGCAGAGAAATCCAATTGTGGTCTAACCTATTACTCTTGTTCCTTGAGTTCCCCAGTCTTTGTCCACAGTAAGTTCTGGAGTGAAAAATGTGTTTAGGGTCTTAGGAAATATCCTGCAGTTCCACACATGAATTGCCTCATTGATATTTAAGGGCCCCAATTTTGGCCTGAGGTAGTCGTTCACTTTTAATATTTTATACAATCACTTTTGGATTCTCCTTATCCTTCTCTGCCGAGGCTTTTTCATGTATCTTTTCTGCAATACTGATTTCTACCCAAAGTGTATTCCTACAGTCCCTATGATTCTCAAGGATCCCCTTGATCCAGCTGGCTATACCGGACATTTGCCCCCTTTTCCCTGACCAGACCCTCAATAGACAGCCAGCATTTCCAAATGCTGTCAGCATTGACCAACACAAAAAACAGGAACATGTTGGTTCTGAACGCTCAAATTATCTCATTTTTAAAATATTCTCACTTGCCAGAGTTCCCTTTCCCTGCAAATACACTCCCCTGTCACCTTTTGAAAGTTCCTGGCTAATACTATCAAGATTGGGCTGGCCCAGTTTTATAAACTGAACTTGTGGATCAGGCCTGTCCTTTTCCAGAGCTATTTGTAAACTAGTAGAACTGTGGTCACTTTAGCAAAATGCCTTCCCACTGACACCTCAGTCCCTTTCCTGATCTTGTTTCCCAAGGAGTGGTCAGGATTTGCCCCTTTCTCTTTTTAGGCCGTTTATATATTGACTGGGAGTTCTTGGAACACAATTAACAAATTCATCACTTGCAAACGCTGAACACTGGCAGTCCCAATCTAAGTTTGGAAAGTTTAAAAAAATCCCTAAAATTACAGACCTATTATTCTGATTGATATTTGAGATCTCCCGACATACTTGGTCCTCAATCTGCCACTGGTTATTCGGGTTTAGTAGGACAATTGTATCAAAGTGATGACACGTTCTTATTTCTGAGTTCCACATAGTTTCATTGGGCGATTTTTCAGGAATATCCTCTCTAAGTACTGCTGTGATGATTCATGCAATCAAAACCCACCACCACGCGTCGTCTCTTGCCTCCCCTTCCTGTAGCATCTCTACCTTGAAACAATGAACTGACAGTCCTGCCCCTCCCTCAGCTGTGTTGCTGTAATAACTATAATCTCCCAGTCCCATGTTCCAATCCATGCCCTGAGTTCATCTTCCTTAGCTGTCTGGCCCCTTGCAATGAAATAAATGCAGTTAATCATCGGGTTCCCGCCATTCCCTGCTATGTGCTTGCCTGCCTTGTCTTTTGAAATCACTCTCTTTAATTTGTGTACCATTCTCAATCTTCATTCTGACCTTACAATTGTTTAAGGTCCAATAACCTGCCCGGCTAGTTTATATCCTCTCAAGCAGCTCTAGTGATTTACCCCATCAGGATATGGGTCTCCCTCCTGCTCCCAGTTCAGGTGTCTTCCCCACCCTGTCTACCTGTGCTGACCCCTTCAGAGATCAATGGACTTATCCACCAAGGTCTCTGTGTTCCTCAGTACACCGCAAGGACTGACCATTCATTGTGTCTGTCCGTTGCTTATCATACCTCCCACAAGTTATTACCTCACATTGATCAGAAATAAGCTCTGTTTAGATTATCATCTGATTGACATCGGACTGCAGCCTGAGACCATCCACTCACTGTGGATAACACCCTCACCTTTCATGGCATCTGCAAATCGACTAATGACACCTTCCGCTTTCACATCCATGTCGTTAATGTACATCATAAACAACAGAGGTTCCTGCACAGATCCCTGTGGTACACCCGCTGGTGAAAGAATTTCAAACACAAAGACGTCTATCCGCTAATTTTACATCCAATTTGCCAACCTGCCTTGGATCCCAATTTCTCTTTACCTTTGGAACAGCCTTCCATGACGGACCTTGTCAAAGGCCTTATTCAAATCCTTGTAAACAACATCATCTGCACTGCCCTCATCAATATTCTTAGACACAACTTCAAAATCTGAATTCCTCTGACAGTATCTTCCTCTACTCAATCCGTGATGACTAAGCTGAATTGATCACTGCCTTTTCAAGTGTTGATTCATCCTCAGAATTGTTTCCAATAATGTCCCTCCCCCTGCTGTCAGACTCCCTGTTCTGTAATTACCTGGACTACCCCTGTTGCCCTTCCTGAATAAAGGTGAAAATGTGTTGCTGGAAAAGCGCAGCAGGTCAGGCAGCATCAAAGGAGCAGGAGAATCGACGTCTCGGGCATCAGCTCTTCTTCCAGCATCTGCAGTCCTCACTTTCTCCTCCTTCCTGAATAAAGGAACCACATTAGCGATCCTCCAGTCATTCAGCACTTCACCTGTGGCCAGCAAAGTATTAAATATATCCACTAGGGCCCCAGCAATCTCCTCCCTTACCTCCCATAGCAGCCTTGGATACATTTCATTGGTCACTGGGAATTATCTCCAACTTTACGCCAAATAAAACATTTAATATCTCCTCGTTATTGATCATACCACGTTATAGAACCTCACCATCCGAAATGAAGTCCGCGGCTACAATGTCTTTCTCCTGTGTGAATACAGATGGGAAGTATTCATTGAAGACCTCAAGTACTACCTCTGGCTCCATGCACGTATTGTCCCTTTGGTTTCTAACAGGCCCCACTCTTTAGCTGGGAATCCTCTTCCTCTAACTACACTCATAAAATACCGTGTGACCTTTCCTTAACAGTGTTTTAATGAGGATATTTCATGGCCATTCTTTGCTACTCATTTTTAAGGACCCCCTTGCACACTTGATACATCTGAAGAGCTTCGCCTGTTTCCATCGTTCTGTACCTCCTTTATCCAGCTCACAGTATCGCTTGACCAGTATTTGCTGTTCAGGGACCACACTGGCCCTGAATTCTCACTGTATCACTTTAACATACTTCCTCTTTCCGAATGTGAACGTAACTGCAAATAGTTCCTCCGTGTCTGTGTTTGCCAGACCCTACTCCTGATAGTGAGAATGCCCAGTGACAGTGAGATTAGAACGATTACGGGGCTTCCACAAATGTGGCCTCTTCACTTCGGCACTATTCTTTTTGCAAAATGACTTTGAAACCTAGTGTTATGACCAGCATCGCCAAAACATTACAAATATCCTTATGTTTGCCATCTTGTCCAGCACCTACAGCCCACTCTGTCAGTAACATCCGGCCCTTACTGACCTCCCCATCTGTGTACCTTCCTCCAGCCTCTCCAGCACATGGTGTCACTGTAACCTTCTCCAGTCCCCACAGCACTCCTCCATCCTGTCCTATAGCACCCCATTACCTCTAACCTTCCACCATCCATTTCACCTCCCTGTCTGTACAGAGTCCTTCAGTTCTGTAGCGTTTCCTGCCAACCCTCCCTTCGTGTAATCAAGTTATGAAGCCACTTGAACCGTCCCAATATCTGTAACCTTGCCCTCTCTTTCCATACCTCTCTGTCTCTGTAACAAACTCCCTTCTCTACAAAGTTCCTTACCTTTGACCACCTCCAGTCAGTACTAGCCTTTCTAGCTCTCGAACATCCTGCAGCCACTAAAACCATTCCTGTGTCTGAAACCTCCTCTCAATTGTTGTAAAAACTTTCATTCACACAACTGCCTCTGTCTATAACCTCAGCCAGTCCATAGAATCCCTGGTAACTCTGGAATCTCACCCAGTGTGTACATCTCTGAGTAGTACTAACTTCATTCAGTCTCCCCAACCGTCCCTACGTCTTATTGCCTGGAGATTCCACAGCCGTCCCTATTGTGTTAACCTCCTCCAGTCCCTCTCATGGACACCATCTATGAAACATTGTCCTATTCCTGACTATATGTTCCTCCTTTTCTAATAAACCCTTGTGAACTTTGGAACCTGGTCTCATGTCTGCAGTGATCTGTATAATCAGACACAGGATGGCTCAGTGGTTAACACTGCAGCCTCACTGCGCCTGGGACCTGGCTTCGATTCCAGCCTTGGGTGACTGTCTGTGTGGACTTTGCATGTTCTCCCTCCGACTGTGTGGGTTTTCCGGGGCGCTCTGGTTTCATCCCACAATCCAAACGTCGCACGATCGGTGGATTGACGATCATAAAGTGTGGTTTAGATGAGTTAACCATGAGAAATGCAGGGTTTAATGGATAGGTAGCGGGGTGGGTCTGGGTCAGATGCTCTTCAGACGTTTGGAATGGACTGGTTGGGCCGAATGGCCTGGTTCCATGCTGTGGAGATTCTATTCAGATTTTTGTCCAGTCCTGCCAACCATCTCTGTCTCTTGAACCTTGCCTCATCCCCAGTATTCTTCTTAACACTGTAATCTCCTCCAGTCTCTAAGACACTCCTTTCCGATGTAAGCTTCTCCAGTCCTTACAAAGGTCGATATATCTGTCACCTCTTCCTGTTCTTAGAACCCTACCTATAACTATTGCCATTTGTTACACCACTCCCAATCACTGTTCCCTCCTGAAACTCCCATGAACATTCAGATCTCTGAAACTCATTTGGACTGTCTCAACTTCCCTTTGACAGTTATGTGCTGAGACTTGCTCTTTATCAGTGAAGTAATTAAGTCTTGGTCTCTCTCGTTATTGTCACCTCCCTCCAGCCTTACAACACTGAGGGTCTGTAGAAGCTCTTTCCACCTGGACAGTCATCTCTCTGTCTGCAATCTCCTACACTCCCCATAATACATTCTCTCTGAGCTCCTCTGTAGTCCATGAAACACTCCCTAACACTGTCTTTATCAGTGTAAACTTCACCAAAACACAACCTTCCCTATCTGTGTAAATCCGTACACCATTCCCTATCCCTCTAAGCTCCGTCTAACAATATAACCCTCCATGTCTGTGCATTTACCTTCAGTCCCTACTCACCTCCCTATCTGCGTAACCTTCTCCATGCATTTTTGCTTCACTCTGTTCAACGGTTCCTGTCAGTGTAATCTCTTCCTGACCTGAAATCTCTCCCTCTCTTTCACTTTCTCAGGCCACACAACCCTCACTATCTGTGACCTGCTCCTATATGAGAAACCTCCCTCTGTGAATTGCTCCAACTCTTCCACTCTGCATAAGCACCTGCAGCTCTTACAGCCCTCCCTATCTACCAAACCTCTTCCATTCCCTAAACACCAACAGTCTGGGGAGACCCGACCACCGTCCCTATCAGTGTAATCCTCTCCAGTCTCTGCAGTAATCCTGATCTGTCGAACTCACTCCATGCCTGTGACTCGCCCAATCAAGTTTCTACAAAACTCACTGTCTATTTAACACTTTCCTGTCACTATCATCCCCCGTCAATATTCGCTCCTCCACTGTCTCCACCATCTACCCATCTCCATAGCCTAGTCCAGCTCTTATACCCCCATCTGTGTAAACGTCACCCTCCTCTACAACCTCCTCCTGTTAGTGCTGTGCTCCCTTATCTGTGAAACAGTCTCTAACCAAACTTCCTGCACCAATCTCTGAAAAATATTCCAGATTCCACATCCTCCATGTCTAAACAACCTGCAGAACCTAAGCCTTCCTCTATCGATAACCATCTTCAGTCACGATACCCTGCATATCTCTGTTTGCTCGTCCAGTGGATACAAATATCTTTATCTCTGTAATCTGCTCAGTTCCATAAAACAATCCCTGTCTGTGATCCAGCCCTGTCCTACAAAAATCCTTATCCCTGTAAACGTCTCCATCCCTCCCAAATTTCCAAACTTCATGAACCCCTGTCATCCCCGTAGCCCTCCACATTTCTGTAAAATCCTGTGGCTCTATGGTCCTCCTTCCCTGTGAAACCACCTCCACTCCCCATATCCCTCCCAATCTGGGTCCTCTGCTCCAGATCAGACTATTGCTATCTCTGTAACCACCTGCACTCCTGACAACTCTTCCCATTTGTGTAACCTCGTTCAGACCCCATACTCTCCAGCTTCCTGCATCCTCTTCCTGCCATTGCAACCAAAACCACATGTTTATGTAATATCTAAAAGTGCTTACACCCTCCCAACTCAGTAACCACTTGCAGCCCTAACAAAACACCTAAACTGTGAAACCTCTTAATTCCATACAATCCTCCCTCCCTCCATCCTCAAATGCCATCATCACCATGAAACCTCACAATTACTGAAGCCTCCTTTTGAAACTGCAAACCTCCTAATGTCTTCAAAATCCTCCTGTTCTGATATTCGTCCCTATCTCTGGGGAGCATGGCAGAGGAGGGAAGATTTCTGGAGTCCTGGCCATGTTAAGGAGGTAGAATCCTGGGAATTACAGATTTGGTCTAGTGATTGTGATGTGCAGATTATTGGAGAGGACTCTAAAGACAGGATTTATGACTACTTGGAAAACCATAGTTAAATTAGAGACAGTCAGCATGGATTTGTGAGGGGCAGGTCATGCCTCAAAATGAATCCTTTGAGGATATGGCATAATATCTTGATGGCTCAGAAAATGAGGAGGCATGGGAAACAAGGAAATCTATCTTTCTGGATACAGGCTTGGATGGCCCAGAGAAGACAGAGTATGGCAGCAGATGGACAGTATTGATCCTGAAGCTCAGTGACCAGTGGTGTTCTGTAACAATCGGCTCTGGGACTCTGCTCTTTGTGATTTTAATACATGACGTGCATGTGGATGTTTGAGAGTGGGTTAGTAAGTTTGTCAATGAAGGTTGGTGAAGTGGTGGGTAATGTAGAGGGCTGTTGTAGGTTGCAATGGAATATTGACAGAAGTAAGAGCTGGGCTGGAAGTGGCACATGGCGTTCAATCTGGAAAAGTGCGAAGTGATTCATTCTGGAAGGTTGCATTTGAATGCAGAATACAAGGTGAAAGGCAGAATACTTGGGTAGTGTGGAAGAACAGAGAGATCATGGGGTCCATGTGCATAGATCCTTCAAAGTTGCCACGCACATTGATAGAGTTGTTAAAAAGGCATATGTTGTGTTGGCTTTCCTGAGCAAGTGGATTGATTTTAAGAGCCATGAGGTTTTACTGCATCTTTACAGCAGCCTGGTGAGACCAAACTTGGAATATTGTGTTCAGTTCTGGTCCCCTCTTTACAGGAAGGATGTGGAAGTTTTAGAGAGCGTACACAGGAGATTTACCAGGATGCTGCCTGGAATTGAGGGCATTTCTTATGAAGAAAGGTTGAGGGACGGTTTGTGAGGCATTGCTCTTTGGAGTGAAGAAGGGTGCGAGGGCAACTTAGTAGAGGTGAACAAGATAATGAGAGGCACAGAAAGTGAATAGTGAGAGACTTGTTCTCCTGTTGCATAAATGGCTGTTACAAGAGGGTACAATTTTAAGGTCAATGGAGGATGGATAAAAGGATAGAGAATGGCAGGGTAGAGAAAGGATAGAATGGTATGTCGTTGGACAACGGTGGTAGTAAAATTAGATACTTTTGGCACATTTAATAGACTCTTGGGTAGGCACATGAATGATAGTAAAATGACGATTAGTTTCATCTCACAGTTGGAAAAAAGGTTGGCATGGCCTCATGGCCGAAGGGTCCTGTGCTGTACTGTTCTGTGTTCTACGTTCCGTATGGTAAAGTGGGTAATAAGCTCAGATCAATGTAAATGAATATGGCATTCAGGAGGAGCTAGTCACCTGGATACAAAATTGGGCTTGATGGTAGGAGACAGAGGGTGATGGGAGACATGTTATTTTTCTGACTGGACGCACGTGAACAGTGGTGTAGTGAGTCCACTGTTGTTGGTCATTTGGATAAATGCTTTGGATGGGAGTATTGGTTTCCTAGTAAGTAAGCTTCTTGGGTGACACTGAAATTGGTGGCAAAGTGGTCAGTGGAGAAGGTTATCTATGATACAACAGGATGAATCGTACTGCTGGGATAGTGGGCTGAAGAATAGCAGATGGAGTTTAATTAGATAAATGTGAGGTGTTCCATTTTGGTGAAACAAACCAGGGTGGGACTTGTACAGTTAAGGTTCGGGCCCTGGGTAGTGTTGTCAATCAGTGACGTAGGGACGCAGGTACACAGCTCTTTGAAAGTTGCATCACAAGCAAACCGGCTGGTGTTTGGGATGCTTACCTTCACTGGGCAGAGCATTGAGAGTAAGAGTTGGGATGTCATGTTGTATCTGTACAAAGACATTGGTGAGGCCACCATAAAAGTATTGCTGATCAGTAGGAAGAACTCATATGGTTAACTTACCTGCTTTAGGCAAGGACATCAAATATTCTAACTTGGTCTGGCCAACATTTGACTCCAGACCCACAGCAATATGGCTGACTCTGAGCTACCCTCTGGGTAATTAGCAGTGGGGTCAAAGAATGTTAGTCCAGGCAGTGACAACCACATCTCATGAATAAATAAATAAAAATACATATGTCCCTCCCTACCTCTACACACCCCTCCAGCTGCAGCAATCCGTACTGGCTTTGTAACACTGTTCAGGCCCTGACCACTCTCTGTAACACTCTCCCCACCTCCAGCACCTTCACCTCTCCCTGTTCCTGACGTGTCATTAAACCCTGACAATGTTTCCCTTCCCACTGCCATCCCCCACTCCTGCTAGCAAAGCCTTTGCAATACCTTTAACTCTTACTCCTAAAACCCTCTCTCACTTCCGGATTTTAAATACTTTTTGGTGATCTTCTCAACCTCATACTCGATTTTGTCCTGAGTGAGGGACAGGTGTGGGTTTCTCGTTGAGGTTTTGTCTGTTTCAATGGAATGTCCTTTTCTTGAGTGTTTTACACTGTTCCATCAAATGTTTTCCACTTTTCATTTACACACACGTTTCAGTCTTTTTAGCCTATTTACCTTGGTCAGTTCTCCTCTTAAACTCATATAATAGGCTATTTTTGTTTATAATTGTAGCTTGTCCTTTCTGTGATTCACTTTAACATTTTATATTGCTTTAAACTGCACTTTATCACAATTTCCCGGAGGATCTCTCCAGGTGACATTTCTCATTCACTATGTTTCATCACACAACGGTCGATCTGACATTATGCAACTGGCTAGGGCTGTAACTATGTTATTCAAAGAAACACTGAAAACAATTGTCCGAACTCCCCTTCAATATCACTGTTGTCAGCGTGATTGTCCCAGATTATATGAATTTTGAAGTTTCACTAAATTGTCATTATGCCTTAATTAAAAATTCCAATGAGTTCCTGGTTAATGCAGTGATGAGCAATGAAATGCTGTTCGGTGGCTAAAACTGTTCTGCTGCTTGTGACCTTGGCAAGTAATAGCCTGAATTTACATTCAGACTGACTCTACTTCATGATCTGAGGCCAAATGCTTTCTCTGTAATGTCTTTGATATCCATTATTGATAGCGATGTCCATTTTTGCCTGAATTCCCACAAGGTTGCAATTGATTGAATATTTATGCCCACCTTTTGTTCACCCTGTAACCACGTCACCCTGATGTCTAACTCTCTTTTATCTCTGTCACAAATCCATCTACCTTATTGCAGAGACTTTGTCCATTCCAAAAAAAAACCTACATTTCCTACAATTTCCTGTCACAAACCGATTCCCTGATGTAGAGTTTTAGTTAAACTCTGTCCCTTCCTGTTCCTTTCTGCTTGTCTTCAGCCACATCCCCATGTTGTTCCGCTGCTTCACCTTTTCTTTTTGGATTTGGAAAGCTCCTTTCACCTGAACCCTGTCCCTGCATCCTCTCTGTCAGTTTAAAGCCCTGTCCATAAGTCTACTAACATGATTGGCCAGGACACCGGTTCCAGCGAGTTCCAGTGGGACCATCCTAATGGATCATATTTTAAGTCAGATATGGGGTGTGGGTTTCTCTGGATGACCAGCCTTTCTTGCCCAGCCCTAGCTGCCCTTGAGCTGAGTAACTTGCTCGGCCATTTCAGAGGGTAATCGAAAGGCAATCACTTTGCTGTGAGTATGTCGTGCAGATCACGTGAGGATGGGCAGATGTCCCCAAGTGTCTTTTTGATGAGCCAACGTTATTTTGGACGTCAGTAATAGTTTCAGACTTATTAATGGATTGTTAATTGCAATTTAAAAAAAAATTATTTACTGCAAATTCAACCACTTGCGATGGTGGGATTAAAACCTGTCTCCAGTGAACATTGGGTGATGTTTTGGATACATGCTCTAACAATAATACCACTAGGCCATTACTTCAACTGCTCAAAGGTTGCTCATTGCTGAGCACTGATACCAGTGCATCGGGAACCTAAACCTGTTCTTCCGACATAATTGTTTCATTATGAAATCTTCCAGCACTCTGCTGATATCACTCAGACTGTCTCCATGTGGTATCCCTCACTGTGAGGGTCTAATTGCTGCCTCTGTCAGCGTCTCTCGCTTTTGCAGCTACTCAGATACTGAGCTAACAGAATCCTCCAATCCAGAGTGATGCAACAGGACAGGCCAGGGATGGAGACTGGGATTTTCCAGATCTCTCTGGGACTCGGTGCTATTCTCCCTGTGTAACCCTCACTGCATTAGTCTAATTTCCCATTCTGTCTATTTCTCTGCCTCCTGTCGGTACTCAGGAATTTCCTGACTCAATAGACTTCCCAACTACTGGGTGTCTCGTCCATCACCACATTGAATATCGTTGGTCAGCCAGAGAGACAAAGGGCAGGGAGACCTGGAGTCTTCAATCAATCCTGCAGTGAAGTATGATCACTCACAGTGAACAGAGAAGAGAGGAATGAGAGAGCTTCAAACATCGGCTCACAAACGATGACATAGATACAGTGCTGGAGGGGGAATATAGTACAGGCACACCCCAGGCTCAGTCACTGCCCCTACTGTCAGTTCTGTTGTTCTGAGACTCACTACTCCGCAACATTGTATCTGTGGCAAGACTTGCGGACCAGTGTCTTCAATACTTTTTAACTCCAATAACATTTCCTGTCCCTGTAACCTCCTCCTTTCCCAATAGTCCCTCCACATATTTGAAACGTACTGCATTCCAGAGTAAAATCTCTATATCTGTAATTTTCTTCAGTGTCTATAACATGCCAATAACTGGAGGTAGAGCCATGCTGCAGAGAAACGGTTCTTTGGTCCAACTAGTCCACGCTGTCCAGAGTCCCTGAATGAGTCGCATTTCCCTGCATTTGATCCATATCCCTTCAAACCTTCTCCTCTCCATGTACCTGCCCAAATGTCTTTCCCAAGTTCTTATTGTACTTTTCTCTACCACGTCCCCTGGAAGCTCATTCTGTAACTGCACCATCCTCCGTTTGGAAATTTTTTTCCTCCAAACCCTTTTAAGTTTTTTCTCTCCCATCATAATTATGCCCTCTAGAACACAGTACATAGAACATGGCAGTGTGGTACAGGCCCTTCGGCTCTCAATGTTGCGCCAACCTGTGGAACCAATCTGAAGTCCATCTAACCTTCCCTAATCCATTCTCAACCACATGCCTATCCAACGACCGTTTAAATGCCCTTAAGGTTGGTGAGTCTACTACTGTTGCAGGCAATGCATTCCATTCCGTGACTATTCTGAGTACCACTGGCATCTGTCCCATATCTATTAATTAATAATATTAATATCTACCTCAATTTAAAGCTATCTCCCCTCGTGCTAAGCATCGCCTTCCGAGGGAAAAGGCTCTAACTGTCCAACCCATCTCACACCCTGATTATCTTGTATGTCTCAATCAATGGGCCTCACATGTCTTTTCTCGAACAAAAACAGATTTAAGTCCCTCAGCCTTCCTCATAACTGGAGGTTATGAACTCCTTCCCTCCGTACCAGGTAACATCCTAGTAAATCTCCTTGGAACCCTTTCCAAATCTTTCACATCTTTCATCTAATGTGGTGATCTGAACCAGAGGCAACTCTCCAGATGTGGCTGCACCAGAGTTTTGTACAACTGCAGAATTATCTCATCGTTCTGAAACTCCATCCCTGTACCAATAAAAGCTCACATGCTGAATGCCTTCTTAACAACCCTATCAACCTGGGTGGCAACTTTCAAGGATATATGTGCATGGACACAGTGATCTCTCTGCTCATCTGCACTGCCAAGATCTGCTTTCCCCACATCCACCTGTTTGGTCACCTCAAAGAAGTCAATAAGGTTTGTGAGGCATGACCGACCCTTCACAAAACTGTGCTGACTATCCCTCATCAACTTATTTATCTCCAGATGGTTATAAATGCTAGCTTTTACACACCTTCTCCACACTTTACCCAGAATCAAAGTAAGGCTCACAGGTCTATAATTACCAGGGTTGTCTCTATTCCCTTTCTTGGACAAGGTGACAACATTGGTTGTCCTCCAGACTTCTGGCACTATTCCCGTAGACAATGATGACACAAAGATCAAAGCCAAAGTCTCAGCAATCTCCTTCCTGGCTTCCCGGAGAATCCAAGGATAAATCCCATCTGGCCCAGTGGACTTACCGATTGTTACACTTTCCAGAATTGCTAACTCAATCTCTTTCTGCAGTTCAATCCCACCTAGTTATGGACCCCACTACCCTGGGGTAACGACCTTGTCTAATCAACTTACCTGTGCCCTTCATGGTTTTCTAAACCTTGATAAGGTCACCCCTCAGCCACCTACACCCAATGGAAATGCGAAAGACAATGATATAAATATTTCTGCTCGTGTCCCTGCCACTACTTTGTCACAATTTTCTGGGATACATTTGTTCAGGATTTAGGGATTTCTCTCCCTTTGTGTTCTAAGACCTCCAGCGCCACCTCTTCTGTAAT
Source organism: Chiloscyllium punctatum (assembly GCF_047496795.1). Taxonomy (NCBI): domain Eukaryota; kingdom Metazoa; phylum Chordata; class Chondrichthyes; order Orectolobiformes; family Hemiscylliidae; genus Chiloscyllium; species Chiloscyllium punctatum. The sequence continues at coordinate 51,937,841 of NC_092767.1, forward strand.
GGGGACTCTTTACAAGCCAACACTGTTTCTTCCCTTTGTTTCCCAGTCTTTGTCCACAGTACGTTCTGACATGAAATGCTCATTTAGGCCCTCGCCCATTTCCTGTGTGTCTACACTTGGATGGCCTCACTGATCTTTGAGGAGCCCTAGTGTCTGTACAGTTGTTTTTGTTTAGTTGTATGCTGTAGAAAATTATTTGCATTCTCCTTAGCCTTGTCTGCCAAATCTATCTCATCCCCCTATGTTGCTTTCCAGCATATCCAGCCTCTCCGATTCTGTCAAACGCTCCAGTATCAGTAACATCTTCTTCAATATTTGCTCCATTTACAGTTTCAGGAAATGCTTCTTCAATCCGGATGATCAGAATTCTATGCAGTATTCCAAAGCTGTGCTGACTATCCGTAATCAATCCTTGCCGTTGCAAATGCATGTAACTCCTGTCCTGCAGAATCGTATCCAACAATGTACGCGCCACTGACATCAAGCTAATTGGTGTTGATCTCCCTGGCTTTCCCTCGCAGCCTTTCCTAAACACTGGCACAACATTAGGCCCTCCAGGCTCCCTGGTCATCACCCGTGGCTGTCAGTGATAGAAAAATCTCTTTATGGGACACACAATTTCTTCCTGAGCTTCGCACAATATCCTGGGATGTGCTTGATTAGTTCCCATGGAATTGTCTCCCTTATGTGCATTTAAAAACCTCCAGTACCTCCTGTTGTGTGGGGTCTTGTGAAGACCTCACTATTTATTTCCCTGACATCCCCTGTCCTTCTCCACAGTAAGTTCAAACATGATATTTTTGGTTAGGATCTCACCCATCTCCTGTGGTTCCACACTTGGATGGCTCCATTCATCTTCAAGGAGCCATACTCTGCCCCTAGTTAATCTTCTATTGTTAATATACTTGTAGAATCTCTTTGGACTTTCCTCAGCCTGATCTGCCAACGCTTTTTGTGGTCCCCTTTGTGCCCTCCTGATTTCGCTCTTAAGTGAGTTACTCCACCCACAATGTTCTTCGATGGATTCCACTTAATCCAGCTGGCTACATGTGACATGTGTCCCCTTTTTGTTGACCAGAACCTCAATACCCTCAGTTATCCAGAGTTTCCTACTTGTGTCAGCATTGTCATTCACACCAACAGGAATATGATGGCTCTGAACAATCATTTTAACTCCCTTTTAAAAGCTTCCCACCTTTCTGACGTACCTTTACCTGCACATAGCTTCCACAATCAATTGTTAAAAGCTCTTGTGTAATAACATCTGGATTGAGGAAAGGCCACTTTTGATCTTTAACTTGTGGACCAGGTTTGTCCTTTTCCATCGCTATTTTCCAACTAATACGATTGTGATCATTTTGTTAATTTGTTGCCCCACTAACCACTCAGTCCCTTTCACTACTTTGTTTCCCAAGGCTAGGTCAGGTTTTACCTCTTCCTGTAGTCCGACCATTTACATTTTGACTTGGACAGCTTTCTTGTACATACCGAACAAATTCCTCACATCCAAGCTCTGAACACTCTCGCAGTCCGAGTCTAGGTTTGGAAAGTTAAAATCCCTGACCATTACAGACCGATCATTCTTACAGATATCTGAGTTTTCCCGTCATATTTGCTGCTCAAATTCTCGCTGACTGTTGGGGGCCTGTAGCACAGTCATATCAAACTGATAACCCATTCTCATTTCTCCGTTGCACCATTATATCGTCACTGAGCGATCCCCAGGAATATCCTGTCTAATTAATGCTGTCATGTTTTCACTGATCAGAAACTCCAATACCCCTCCTCTCTCACCACCTGTTCTGTCCTCAACCTTCAGATTGTAGCCTGAGACCATCCCCCTCACGGTGGACAACAGCCTCACCTTTCATGTCATCTGCAAACTTACAAATGATACCTTGTGCTTTCACATCGAGTTATTAATGTACATAATAGTGTTCAAAATAATTAGAGGAATAGATAGAGTCAATAGCCAGAGACTTCTCCCCAGGGCAGGATTGACTGGTACGAGAAGTCATAGTTTGTAGATATTAGGAGGAAGGTATAATGGAGACATCAGAGGTAGGTTCTTTACGCAGAGAGTTGTGAATGCATGGAATGTGTTGCCAGCTGAGGTGGTGGAAGGAGAGTCATTGGGGACACTTTCGCGACTGCTGGACAAGCACATGGATAGGAAAGAGTTGGGGGTGCATAGGTTAAGTTAGGATTAAGTCTCGGCACAACTTCGTGGGCCTAAGGGCCTGTTCTGTGCTGTACTTTTCTATATTCTATGTTCTATAATAACCAGCAATGGTTGCTGCCCAGATCCCTGTGGTACACCCGCTGGTGAAAGAATTTCAAACACAAAACTTACCCTCCACTGTTGTGCATCCAGGTTGCCAAATTGCCTTGGATCCCATTGGTCTGTTGGACCAGCATTCCATGAAGGACCTTGTCAAATGCCTTAATGAAGTCCATGTAACCCCCATCTTCTGCACTGCCCTCATCAAAATCCTTAATCATAATTTCAGGCAAAAATCTCAGCTGAATTTGGGAGAGGATCTTACTCTACCAAATCCGTGATGAGTATCCATAATCGATCTCTACCTTTCCAAATGTTGATTCATTCTGTCCCTCAGAATTGTGTCCAATAATTTCCCTCTCCCTGCTGTCAGATTATCTGCTCTGTAATTACCTGGCCTATCCCTGCTTCCCTTTCTGAATAAAGGAACCACGTTAGTTATCCTCCAGTCATTCTGCACTTCACCCGTAGCCAGCAAATTATTAAATATATCCACGAGGGTTCCAGCAATCTCCTCCTTTACCATAACAAGGGGGGCGGGTTTGACTTGAACCAGAGGGACATCAGTATCCCTGGGGGAGATTTAATTGTCTTATCCCGGAGGGTTTAAACTAGTTTGGCAGGGTTTTGGACTCTGAGTAAGAGAAGGCCCATTGACCAGTCAAGTGAAAAATGCATCAACCTTCGAGAGCAAGTTTTCTATCCAGGATATCGAGGGGCACAGTCAAGGGAGGGAAAAGACTTTTGATTTAACGTGCATTTATTTCAATGCACAAGGCCTGACTGGGAAGGCAGATGCGCTCAGAGCATGGATTGGCTCTGGGGACTGGGATATTATAGACGTAAAAGAAACATGGCTGAGAGAAGGGCAGGACTGGCCGCTCAGTGTTCCAGGATACAGAAGCTACAGGCGGGACAGAAGGACAAGTACGTGAGGAGCGGACTTGTCCTTTTGATAAGGGAGGACATAACAACAGTGCTTAGAGAGGATACTCTTTCGGGGTGATCAAATTAGGCCATATGTTAAGAAATTACAAACAAAAAAAGGATGGTCAGTCTGCTGGGATATTGTTCTGGACCCCCAAATAGCCATCGGGTACTAGAGGAGCAGATGTGAAGAGAGACTGCAGGTACCGAAAGAAATAATAGGGCAGTATTGGTTGGAGATTTTAACTTCCCCTGTATTGACTAGACTACCCAGAGTGTAAAAGGCCCGTATGGGGTGTAATTTGTCAAATGTGTCCAAGAAAGATTCCAAGATCAATATGGAGATGGCTGCACTCTACTCAGGCGGCTTCAAACGAGATCTCCCCTCAGAAAACGGGGTCGGGCAAGTGACTGAAGTGGCAGTCGGAGAGTACTTTATGTCCAGTGACCACAGCTGTCTTAGTTTAACATAGCTATTGACAAAAATCAGGCAGGTCCATATATTAAGGTCTTAAACTGGAGTAGGGCCACTTTGGTGGTCATTTGGCAGGATCGAGCAGAGGTTGATTGGGTGAATTAAAAATCACACAACACCAGTTATAGTCCAACAGGTTTATTTCGAAGCACCAGATTTTGAAGTGCAGGTGATCATTCTTAAAGATGAAAACTGAAACTAAATGTGTTTGGTATTACATTCCATGACCCTGCTATCCTGTTGGTATAGATTCTGTGCCTTACGATTGTGCTCCACCTGATGAAGCAGTGCTCTGGCATCTAGAGCTTCCAAATAAACTTTTTGGACTGTAAGCTGGTTTTGTGAGATTTTTAAGGTTGTTCATCCCAGTCCAACACCGGCTCCACCACATCATGCTCCCATCAACTGGGTGAGTCGGTGTGAAGGAAAAGGAATGACTGGCAAATGGGAGGCTTTGAAAAGTGTGATCTCAAGAATCCAATATGTCTCTGATTGAGTGAAGGGAAAAGCTGACAGGTTTAGGGATCCCTGTCTGATGGGGGATATTGAAGCTCTGTTCAATAAAAAGAAGAAGGCACATATTGTCTTCAATGTGTCTGTATCTACGTAATCTCTTCCAGTCCTAAAGGCACGATTACTCAGTGGAGACTTTACAATCCTCACAGGTCCCTTCAGCACTCCCCATCTGGAGAATCCACTGAAAGCCTATGATTCTCTCGATACAGTTCTGACAAGACTCACTATCTGTGTAACGTCATCCCATCGCTAACACACAACCTATCAATATGAGCTCCTCCTGTATCTCCATCCAGTTACTCATCTCCAGCTCTTACACCCCTATCTGTGTAAATGTCACCCATACACCCCTTCCCACTTTGACCAAACTGGAGGAGGTTACTAATGCTCCCTTATCTGTGAAACTGTCTCCAACCAACGTTACTGCCCTTCTGGAATATCTGTCAGTGTCCACACACTTCATATCTAAATAATCTGCAGAAGGAATATACATCTTCAGTCACGACTACCCTCCATATCTCTGTTTGGTCCTCCAGTCTGTACAACCCACTTTATCTCTGTCATCTGCTCCATTCACCGAAAACTCTCCCTGTCTGTGTAAACCGCTCCATCCTACCAACTTCCTTCTCCCTGAAAACTGTCCATCCCTCCCAACATCCACATCTCCACGATCTCCTGCAGGCCCTACAGCTCTCCACATTTCTGTAACACCCTGTGGCTCTATGGTCTTCCCTCCCTGTGAAAGCAAATTCAGTCCCCACGACCCTCCCAGTCTGGGTTGTCTGCACCAGATCAGACCATTGCTGTCTCTGTTACCGCGGACAATACTAGTAAACCTCCCTAATGTGTCTATTCATTCAGATACCATCCTTTCTAGCCTCACAAAACCTCTTCCTGTCATTGTAACCCTCCCTATTTAGAACAAAGAACAGTACAGTATAGTACAGCATAGTACAGGCCCTTCAGCCCTCAATATTGTGTTCATCTTTTACCCGTCACTTAGATCAATCATACCTGCAAACCATTCAAGGAACAAAGAAAATCACAGCACAGGAACAGGCTCTTCAGTCCTCTAAGCCTCCACCAATCCAGATCCTCTGTCGAAACCTGTCCCCTATTTTGTGAGGATCTGTACCCCATTGCTCCCTGCCCATTCATGCATCTGTCTGGATAAATCTTAAGTGACATTATCGTTCCCGCCTGTACCACCTCTGCTGGCCACACGTCCCAGGTCCCCATCACCCTGTGCATAAAGATCTTTCCAGCCTATCTGCCCTAAACCTTCCCCCTCTCACTGTGAACTCGTGACCGCTAGTAATTGAGTTCCGCACTTTGGGGGAAAAAAGCTTCTTGTTATCCACCTTGTCTATACATCCCATGATGTTGCAGACCTCAATCAGGTCCCCAGTCAACCTTCATCTTTCTAATGAAAATAATCCAAAACTATTCAATCTCTCCTTATTGTTAACGCCCTCTATACCAGGCAACTTCCTGGTGAACATCCTCTGCACCCTCTCCAAAGCATGCACCTCCTTTTGGTAATGTGGCGACCAGAACTGTATGTAATATTCTAAATGTGACCGAATCAAAGTCATATACAACTGTAACGTATCCGGCCAACTTTTGTACACGATACCCTTTCGAATAAAGGAAAGCATGCCATATGCCGCCGTGACCAATTTACTGTCCTGCGTTGCCACATTTAAGGAACAATGGGCCTGAATACCCAGATCTCTCTGTACATCAATTTCCCCAGGACTTTTACATTTACTGTATAGTTCACTTTCCAATTAGATCATCCGAAATGCATCACCTCGCATTTGTCCAGATTGAACTCCATCTGCCATTTCCCAGCCCGCCTCTCCAATCTATCTATATTCTGCTGTATTCTCTGACAGTCCCCTTCTCTATCTGCTACTCCACCAATCTTAGTGTCATCTGCAACCTGCTAATCAAGGAACCAATACCTTCCACCAAATCATTCATTTGTATCTCAAGTAACAGTGGTCCCAGCACGGATCCCCGTGGAACACCATTGGTCACAGGTCTCCATTTTGAGAAATTCATTTTGCTATCATTCATGTGTCTATCTAAATATTACTTAAATGTCCCTAATGTATCTGACTCTACCACCCACACTGGCAAAACATTCCACTCACCCACCACACTCTGTGTAAAGAAGCTACCTCTGACATCTCCCCTCAACCTTCCTCCAATTACCTTACAATTGTACCTCCTAGTTATAGCCATTTTCGCACTGGGAAAAATCTCAGGCCACCCACCTTATGTCTGCCTCTCATAATCTCGTACCTCTATCAAGTCACTTCTCATCCTTTTTCATTCCAAAATTAAAAGCCCAGGATTCCTCAACCTTTCTTCGTTAGACCTCCCCTCCAGATCAGGCAACATCCTGATAAATCTCCTCTGCACCCTCTCCAAAACTTCCACATATTTCCTGTAATGAGGCAAACAGAACTGAACACAATATTCTAATTGTGGTCTAACCACAGGATGTATCGAGCTGCAACATAACCTCACAGCTCTTAAACTCAAGGCCCCAGCAAACGAAAGCCGACACATCATTGGCTTTCTTAACAACCCGAACAACTTGGTTCGCAACTGTGAAGGATCCCTGGATATTGATCCAAGATTTTTCTGCTACTCCTCACTGTCAAGAATCCTGCAGTAACCCTGTAAAATCTTTCTGCAGAATACTTCAAACATAAACCCTCCCTATTTTGGTATTTTCCTCCAGTCCCCACTGCACTCATAAACTGTGAAAACTCTTCCAGTCCCTACAATCCTCCTTAGCTCTGTAACCTCTGTCAGCATGTAGTTGTAGTCGTGTGGTTTAGGCGGTGGGTTAGAAATCCATTGGGGCTTGTCTACACACGTTCGAACCCTGCCCAACAGGGCGGTGGGGTTGAGTGGTGCCAGTGTCTGGAGGTGTTCTCTAACCTGCTCTGTGAGAAGTTGTCCCATGTCCTCAATGTACAGGAGATGAGGAGACTGGGCGCCTTCTCACAGCGCACTTCACAAAAAGTCTCCAGGATACCTGAAAATCAACCCAACGACTTGTTGCCAAACATTTCAACTCCCCCACCCACTCTGCCGAAAACATGCAGGTCCTGGGCCTCCTCCAACCGCCATTCCCTCACCACCCGACGCCTGGAGGAAGAACGCCTTTTCTTTTGCCTTGGGACCCTTCAACCCCATGGCATTAATGTGGACTTCACCAGTTTCCTCATTTCCCCTTCCCCACTTACCGCAGTTCCAACCTTCCAGCTCAGCACAACGCTCATGACCTGTCCCACCTGTCAATCTTCCTTCCCACCAATCTGCTCCACCCTCCTCTTTGACCTAGAACTCTTACCCCATCTCCAAACACCTATTGCACTCTCAGCTACCTTCTCACAAATCTCACCCCCTTCCCATTTATCTCTCCACCCCCATGTCTCCTAGCCTCATTCCTGATGCAGGGCTCCTGCCTGAAACGTCACTTTCCTGCTTCTCGAATGCTGCCTTACCTGCTGTGCTTTTCCAGCACTTACACTCTCAACTCTAATCGCCAGAAGCTGCAGACCTCAATGTCTCCTGTTTATCAGATGGGTCAATGCAGTGAGGAATGGCAGATGGAGATTAATTTAGATAAATGTGAGGTGCTTCATTTTGGAAAAGCAAATCCTCACAGGACTGATACACTTAATGGTAAGGTCCTAGGGAGTGTTGCTGAACAAAGAGACCTTGGAGTGCAGGTTCATAGTTCCTTGATAGTGGAGTCGCAGGTAGATAAGATAGTGAAGAAGGCGTTTGGTAATGCTTTCCTTTATTGGTCAGAGTATCGAGTATAATCCCACCTCGTCTAGTTCCCTGGATCTCAGTATTCTCCTCGGCAAAATTATCGTTTTCTAGAGTGAATACCGTCGAAAAATATTAATTTAGTACTTCCCCTATCTCCTCTGACTCCACACACAACTTTCCTTGATTGGACCTTATCTTACTCTTGTCATTCTTTTATTCCTTAAATACCTATAGAAAGCCTGAGGGTTTACCCTGATCCTATCCGCCAACAGCTTCTCATGTCTCCTCCTGGCTCTTCTGAGCTCTCTCTTTCGGTCTTTTCTGGCGACCTTATAATGCTCACGCGCCCTGAGTTGTTACATCTCAGCCTAAAATAAGCCTCCCTCTTCCTCTTGACCAGAGATTCCACGTCCTTCGCAAACCACGGTTCTCGCGCTCAACAGGGAGAGCCTGTTGACAGGTACATACTTATCTAGGATACTCAGGATGTTTCCCTTGAATAAGCTCCACATTCCTGATATGCCCATCCCTTGCAGGTTCCTTCCCCATCCTACGCTTCCTAAATCTTGCCGAATCGCATCGTAACTGCCGTTTCCCCAGCTGTAAATTTCGTGGAAGTGTATAACTGTTTGATGACAGGAGACAAGGTGGCCAAGAAGGTTTGAGTGAGTGTGTGTGTGTGTGTGTGTGTGTTTCTGTGTATATGTGGTTAATGACACGAGACATTTTGGTGTGTGTGTGTGTGTTTGTGTATATCTGACCAATTGACCAATGGCAGGAGGCAGGGTGTTCATGGAGTGTTGCGTGTGCTTGTGTGCGTTTGTCAGTTTCTGTGTATATCTGTTTCATGGCAGGGGGCAGGGTGGTCGTGGAGAGTATATCTTCTGAGTTTCTGTGTCTATGTGCTTACTTGTAGGAGACAGGGTGGTGGTGGAGGGTTGTGTATGTATGTGTGTTTCTGTGTATATCTGTTTAAGGTCAGGAGGCAGGGTGTTCGTGGAAGGTTGTATATGTGTTTCTGTGTATATCTGTTTACTGGCTGGAGACAGGCTGGTGGTGGAGTTTTATGTGTGTGTTTCTGTGTATATCTGTTTAATTGCAGGATACAGGGTGGTGGTGGAGTATAGTATGCATGTTTGTGTGAAAATATGCTTAATGGCAGGAAATAAGGTGGTGGTGGAGGGTTGTGTGTGTGTGTTTCTGCATACATCGGTTTAATAGCGGGTGACAGGGTCGTAGTGGAGGGTAGAGTTAATGTGTTTCTGTATATATCTGTTGAATTGCAGGAGACATGGTGATAGTGGAGGGTTGTGTGTGTGCGTATTTCTGTATATACCTATTGAATTGCAGGCGACAGGGTGGTAGTGGAGGGTTGTGTGTGTTTCTGTGTACATCTGATCGATGGTAGAAAACAACTTGGTGGTGTAATGTCGTGTGTGTGTGTTTCTGTGTATATCTGTTTAATTGCAGGAGACAGGATGGTAGTGGAAGGTTGTGTGTGTGTTTCTGTGTAAAATTGATTTATGGAAGCAAACAGGGTGGTGGTGGAGGGTTCTCTATGTGTGTGTTTCTGTTTTTATCTGTTTAATTGCAGGAGACAGGCTGGTTTTTTGAGGCTGGTATGTGTTTGTTTCTGAGTACATCTGTTTCATGGCAGGAGACATGATGGCGGTTGATGGTTGTGCGTGTTTACCTGCACATATCTGCTTAATGGCAGAAAAAAATGTGCCTTCGTGCCGCTGTGTGTGTATTTCTATGTATATCTGTTTAATGGCAGGAGACAGGGTGGTGGTGGAAGGTGGTGTGTGTGTGTGTTTCTGCGTCTATCTGTTTAATGACAGGAGAGAGTGTGGTGGAGGATTGCTTGGATGTTTCTGTAATTATCTGTTTAATTGCAGGAGACAGGGTGGTTTTGGAGGTTGGTGAATATGTGTTTCTGTATATAACTGTGTAATGAATGTAGACAGGATGGTTGTGGAGGTTGTGTTTCTGCTTAATGACAGGAAACAAATTGGTGGTCAATGGTTGTGTGTGCGTGTGTGTTTCTGTGTATGAATGTTTCATGGCAGGAGACAGGGTGGTGCTGAAGATATGCATTTTTGTTTCTGTATATATCTGTTTAATTGCTGGAGACAGGGTGGTGGAGGAGGGTGGTGTGTCTGTGTGTTTGTGTGAATATATGTTTAAATGCAGGAGACAAGGTGGTGTTGGAGGAATTAGGTGCACGTGTTTAGGTGTATACCTGTTTAATGACAGGAAACCGGGTGCTGGAGGGTTGTCTATATGTTTCTGTAAATATCTGTTTAATTGCTTAATGATAGGAAACAAATTACTGTTGAATGTGTGTGTGTATGTGTGTGTGTGTTTCTGTGTATATCTGCTTAATATCGGGTGACAACGTGGTGGTGTAGGGTTGTGTTCTGTATTTCAGTATATATATATATATCTGATTAATGGCAGAAAACAGAGTTTTGGTGGAGTGTTGTGTGTGTGTTTCTGTGTATATCTATTTAATTGAAGGAGACAGCGTGATGATGGAGGGTTGTGTTTGTGTGTTTCTGTGTATATCTGTTTAATGGCAGGAGACAGGCTGGTGGTCGAGGGTTTTGTGTTGGCATTTCTATGTATGTCTGCTCATTGGCACGAAAACAGGTGGTGGTGGAGGGTTGGGTGTGTGTGTTTCTGTGTATATCTGTTTAATGCCAGGAGACAGAGTGTTGGTGGAGAGTTGTCTGTGTGTGTTTTCTTTTTTCTGTACATGTCTGTTTAATGGTAGTTGATAGGGTTGTGGTGCAGGGTTGTGTGCGTTTTTCTGTCTATGTCTGCTTAATGACAGGAGACAGCCTGGTGTTCGTGGAGGGTTGTGTGTGTGTTTCTGTGTATAGCTGATTAACACAGGAAACAGAGTGGTGGTGGAGAGTTCTGTATGTGTCTGTGCTTCAGGATATATCCGTTTAATGGCAGTAGACAGGGTAGAGGTCGAGGGTTTGTGTGCATGTATTTCTGTTTATATATGCTGAACGGCAGGAGAACAGGGTGGTGTTGGAGGGTTGTGTGTGTGTTTCTGTATATAACTGATTAATGACTTGAGACAGGGTGGTGCTGAAGATATGCGTGCATGTTTCTGTCTATATCTGTTTATTTGCAGGGGACAGGGTGGTGGAGGAGGATGGTGTGTGCGTTTCTGTGTATATATGTTTAATTGCAGGAGACAGGGTGGTGGTGGAGGGATTTGTATATGTGTTGTTGTGTGTATCTGTTTATGGGAAGGAGACAGGGTGGTCGTGGAGGTTTGTGTGTGTTTGTATCTGGTAGATCTGTTTAAGGGCTGGAGACAGGGTAGTGGTGGAGGGTTGTGTATGTGTGTGCATTTCTGTATATCTCTGCTCAATGGCAGGAGAACAAGGTTGTGTTGGAGGATTGTATATGTGTTTCTGTGTATATCTGGATATTGGCAGGAGAAAGGGTGATGGTCGAGGGTTGTGTGTGTGTGTATTTCTGCATATACCTGCTCAATGGCAAGAGAACAAGGTGGTGTTGGAGGTTTGTGCGTAGGTAGGATGTTCGTGGAAGGTTGTACGTGTGTTTCTGTGTATATCTGTTTAATGGCAGGAGACAGGGAGGTGGTCGAGTGTAATGCATGTGTACATTTCTGTGTATATCTGCTCAATGGCAGGAGACATGGTGGTCTTGGAGGGTTGTGTGAGTGTGTGTTTCTGTTAATATTTATTTAAGGGCTGGAGACAGATTGGTGGTGGTGTAGTGTCTTGAGTGTGTGTTCCTGTGTATATCTTATTAAAGGCAGGAAACACGGTGATGGTGGAGGGATGTGTGTGTTTCAGTGCATTTCTGTTTAATGACAGGAGACAGGGTGGTGTTGGAGGAATGGATGTGCGTGTTTCTGTGTATATCTGTTTAATGACAAGAGACTGGGTGGTGGTGGAGGGTTGTCTATATGTTTCTGTAAATATCTGTTTAATTGCTTAATGACAGGAAACAAATTGCTGTTGAAGGGTTGTGTGTCGTGTGTGTGTGTCTGTGTGTGTGTGTGTGTGTGTGTGTGCACGTGTGTGTGTGTCAGTGTATGTCTGTTTAATGGCAGAAAACAATCTGGTGGTGGAGGGTTGTGTGTGTTTTTCTGTGTATGTCTGTTTAATGGCAGGAGTCAGGGTGTTGGTGTCGAGATGTGTGGGTTCTGTTTAGATCTGTTTAATCACCGGAGAGTGTGTGATTGGGGAGGTGTGTGTGTGTTTATGTGTCTATCTGATTAATGGCAGCAAACAGGCTGGTGGTGTAGGGATCTGCATGTGTGCGTGTTTCTGTGTATATCTGTTTAATGGCAGGAGAGAATGGTGAGGGAGGGATGTGTGCGTATAACTGTGTTTACCTGTTTAATAGCAGGAGACAGGGTGCTCGTGGATTGTTGTGTAAGTGTGTTTCTGTATACATCTATTTAAGGGATGGAGACAGGTTGGTGGCGGAGGACAGTGTGTGTGCGTGTTTCTGTGTATAACTATTTAATGACAGGAGATAGTGTGGTGGAGGAGGGATGTGTGTGTGTTTCTGTCTTTAACTGTTTAATGACAGGAGACAGGGTGGTACTTGAAATTTGTGTGTATGTTTCTGTATATATCGGTTTAATTGCAGCACACGGTGGTGGAGGAGGCTGATGTGTGTGTGTTTCGGCGTAAATCTATTTAATGGCAAGGGACAGTGTGGTGGTGGAATGTAGTGTGTCTGTGTTTCTGTGTCTATGTGCTTACTGGCAGCAGACAGGGTGTTCTTGGAAGGTTTGTGTGTTTCTGTGTATATCTGTTTAATGCCAGGAGACAGGGTGGTGCTCGAGGGATGTGTGTGTGCATTTCTGTGTATATCTGCTCAGTGGCAGGAGACAGGGTGGTGATGGAGGGTTGTGTGTGTGTTTCTGTGTATGTCTGTTTACGTGCTGGGGACAGGGTGGTCTTGGAAGGGTTGCGCCTGTGTGTGTTTCTGTGTATATCTATTTAAGTGCTGGGGACAGGGTGGTGGTGGAGAGATATGTGTGTGTTTCATTGCATATCTGTTAATTACAGGAGACAAGGTGGTGGTAGAGCGATTTATGGGTCTGTGTTTCTGTGTATATCAGTTTAATGACAGGAGACAGAGTGGTGGTGGAAGGTTGGGTATGTGTGTGTGTTTCAGTGCATATCTGTTTAATGACGGGGACAGGGTGATGTGTGTATGTTCCTGTGTATATCTGTTTAATGACAGGAGACAGGGTGGTGGTGAAGGGTTGTCTGCATGTTTCTGTAAATTTCTGCCTAATAGCAGGAGACAGTGTGGTGATGGAGGATGGTGAGTGAGTGTTTCTGCCAGAGACAGGGTGTTGCTAGAGTTTTGTGTGTGGATTTCTGTATGTATCTGTTTAATTGCAGGAGACAGTGTGGTCATGCAGGATTGTGTGTTTGTTTCTGTGTATATCTGCTTAATGACGGGAAAGAAATTGGTTGTCAAGGGTTGTGCGTGTGTGTGTGTGTGTTCCTGCGTATGTCTGTTTAATGGCAGGGGACAGGGTGATGGTGTCGAGACGTGTGTGCGTTTCTAGTTATACCTGCTTAATCGCTGGAGAGAGAGTGTGCGTGTATGTGTGTGTGTTTGGTTCGGTGTATATCTGTGTAATGGCAGCAGACAGGATGATCGTGGAGGCTTGTGTGTGCGTGTTCCTGCGTATATCTGTTCAATGGAAGGAGACAGAGGTGGTTTTGTTTTGTGTGTGTTTCTGTGTTTATCTGTTATTGACAGGAGACAGGGTGTTAGTGGAGGATTGTGTTTGTGTGTTTCTGTGTATATCTGATTAATGGCAGGAAACAGGGTGTGGTGGAGGGTTTTGTGTGTGTGTTTCTGTATATATTTGTTTTTTGGCAGCAGACAGGGTGGTAGTGGGAGGTTGTGTGCTTGTGTTTCTGTCTATATCTGTTTAATAACAGGAGACAGATATTGGTGCAGGTTGGTGTGTATGTATTTCTGCATATCTCTGTTTAATGGTGGGAGGCAGGGCAGCGATGGAGGGTTGTGTGTGTGTGTATGTTTATGTGTATATCTGTTTACTGGCAGAAAACAATGTTTTGGTGAAGGTTTGTGTGTGTGTGTTTCTGTGTATGTCTGTTTAATGGCAGGGAATAAATTGGGTGACGAGGGTTGTGTGTGCATGTGTGTGTGTTTCCATGCATATCTGTTTAATGGCAGAAAACACTGTGGTGGTGAAGGGTTGTGTGTGTGTTTCTGTGTATGTCAGGTTAATGGCAGGAGACAGGGGGATGGTGTCGAGATGTGTGTATGTTTCTGTTTATTCCTGTTTAATTGCCGGAGAGTGTGTGATGGTGGACCATTGTGTGTGTGTGTGTGTGTGTGTTTCTGTGTAATGGCAGGAGAACGAATGGTCGTGGAGGGTTGTATGTGTGTGTTTCTGTTTATATCTGTTTAATGGCAGGAGACAGTGTGGTCGTGGATGATTGTGTGTGTGTGTGTTCCTGTGTATTTCTGTTTAATCACAGAACACAAAGCAGACATGGAGTGTTTTGTGTGTGTGTTTCTGTTATATTTGTTTCCTGGCAGGAGACAGGAAGGTGATTTAGAGTTTTGTGTGTTTTTCTGTGTGTATCTGTTTATTGACTGTAGTTAGGGTGTTAGTGGAGGGTTATGTGTGTGTGTATGCGTGTGTGTCCTTCTCTGTAAAAACTGCTTAATAGCGGGAGACAACGTGGTGGTGGAGGGTTGAGTTGTGTGTTTCATTGGATTTTTGATTAATGGCAGGAAACAGAGTTTTGGTGGAGGGTTGTGCGTGTGTGTTTCTGTATATATCTATTTAATTGAAGGAGACAGCGTGATGATGGAGGGTTGTGTGTGTTTTTCTGCATATATCTGTTTAATGGCAGGAGACTGGCTAGTGGTGAAGGTTGTGTGCTTGTGTTTCTGTCAATAACTGTTTAATAATAAGAGACAGATATTGTTGCGGGTTGGTATGGATGTGTTTCTGTGTATCCCTGTTTAATAATTTGAGACAGGGTGGCGATGGACGGTTGTGTACATGTGTGTTTTATTTATATATCAGTTGAATTGCAGGAGACAGCGTGTTGTTCGACGGTTGTGTGTGTCCATTGCTGTATATTTCTGTTAAATGGCAGGAGACAGAGTTGTAGAGGGGGATTGTGTGTGTGTGTTTCTGTATATGTCTGATTAATAGCAGGAAACAACTTGGTGGTGAAGGGTTGTGTGTGTGTGTTTCTGTGTACACCGGTTCACTGACAAAAGACTACGTGGTGGTGCAGGTTGGTTTGTCTGTGCTTCTGTGTATATCTGTTGTGGTTCTGTTCACCGAGCTGGGAATTTATGTTGCAGACGTTTCGTCCCCTGTCTAGGTGACATCCTCAGTGCTTGGGTGCCTCCTGTGAAGCGCTTCTGTGATGTTTCCTCCAGCATTTATCGTGGTTTATCTCTGCCGCTTCTGATTGTCAGTTCCAGCTGTCCGCTGCAGTGGCCGGTATATTGGGTCCAAGCTGATGTGTTTGTTGATAGAATCTGTGGATGAGTGCCATGCATTTAGGATTTCCCTGGCTGTTCTCTGTTTGGCTTGTCCTATAATAGTAGTGTTGTTCCAGTCGAACTCATGTTGCTTGTCATCTGTGTGTGTGGCTACTAAGGATAGCTGATCGTGTCGTTTCGTGGTTTGTTGGTGTTCATGGATGTGGATCGTTAGCTGTCTTCCTGTTTGTCCTATGTAGTGTTTTGTGCAGTCCTTGCATGGACTCCATCAAGTCACGTTTCAAAAATCATTTTAATCCACGTGCTCAGACATATAATGAAAAATCTCTGTGGGATGTGAACCTTTAGGTCAGAGGTCAGGACACTACCACCACTCAACAATAGCCCCTAAAGCTGCAACATGATTCTCCTGTGTGTTTGTTCATCAGCTTTCTTTGAACATGCTGTGACACACCCCCACAACATAATCGAGACCATCTGTTCCAGAGAAAGTGACACTACCACAGTTCATGGAAGGGAATCGAATCCAGAGCTCTGTCCCGGTGCAGGGGTGCTATCCACCACACAAGACTTAAACCATGCCCAGAAGTTTAAGTGTCAGTTTTCAGCTTTATATGGATTTATTACATTCTGATTAACATTACTGAAAAAGACGGGCAACAGTTTTCATTGTTAAATAAATAAAAGGTATTAGCCTCAACTATAAGATGATGAGTGTACGTGCTCTGCCAAGCAACTTGTTTAATTGCTTGGCTATGATTTCCAGCTTAAATGGCTATTATCTGTAATCTGCAATATTAGGGCAAGAAATCTTGCAGAAACACTCTGCAATGTGAGGGATCTCGAATAGATATCAAAACTGAACACCAGAGAATAGGAAAGAGCACAATTTCTGGCCAAAAACACTGGCCACTGTTTCCAACCTCTGACATGTGTCTTCCCTCTTCCTGAAATGATTAAGTGATACAAGGCATCGGTTTACTTCCCAGCCTCTCCTTACCCACTCCTCCCTCTGCTTGCACAAAGCAAATCAAGCTTTGATCTTTGGAAAACCCAAGGCCTGAGATATAGGCCTTCTGGAGAGGGGAGGGTCTTTTAAATCTGAAGCAGGAGGGTGAGGGGGCAGTAATATCACTCACTGGGCTGAGGTGTGGCAGTTCAACTTTAATATTGATAAATGTGAGGTATTGCATTTTTGTCAAATAAAAAGCGGGGGCTCATGCAATTAATAGTAGTGCGTTGGTAGTGTTGTTGAAAAGAGGGACCCACAGGTGCCGATCGAATTCACAGAAGTTTGTGGCACTTATAGACAAGCTGTTTCAGGCTACTTCATTGCTCAGACATTTGGGGTTAGAAATTGAGACGTAATGCTGAGATAGTGCAGGACATTGATGAAGCCTCTTTTGCAGTACTGTGTTCAGTTCTGTTATTGGAAGGAGATTATTAAGCTGAAGCGGGTTCAGAAGAGATATACTAGGATGTCGCCAGGAACACCTCATCTTCTGCCTCGGGAGCCGACAAACACACGGCATGAACATTGAACTGACTAATGTGCAAATCTCCCCTCGACGACCCAGATCCCAGATCCGACCCTCTGACTCAGATCCGCCCACTCGTGGGAACCTACCTGTCCATCTTCCTTCCACCTATCCGGTCCAACTCCCCACCGACATCTCACTATCACCTCCTAACTTCGCCCACCTATCACCAACCTTTCCCCCAGCCTCACCCCACCACCCATTTATCTCTCAGCCCATTGACTCCTTCGCAGTTCTGAAGAAGTGCCCTGCCTGAAACGTTTACTCTCTTGCTCCTCGGTTGCTGCCTGACCTTCTGTGCCTTCTCCACTATCATACTTTATCGACACTGAATTCTCCATCATCTGGAGTCCCCATTGTCACTTAGGTACAATTCTCTGTTAACATATCTATGCTGTCTGTCTGTTGTAACCCCACACTGTCTTAGGTACATATTGTCTCCAGATCATGGCCTATAAAAGTTCTCTCAATCTCTTACTGATATTGTCATGCCTCAGCAGTAGTTACAGGGTCTATGTTTCCATTTATAAGCAGAGAAACATGTTGGTGTTCCGATAAACCTCTGGCATTACTTTCATATCCAATGCAGACTGAATGGTTACACACAATTAATCTACCAGACTCAAAATTCGTTCCCTCAGTCACCCTCGCGTATCCAATCCAGACTGTGTAAATGTTAATCATTATTTTGATTTTTAATTAAACAATATTGAATTGAAAGGTGTTGGCTGCAGCTATTTGTTCTGTGACTGGAAATAATGTCAGTCTCCGTGGATCCTAAATGTGTCACTGGAGGGCTTGCCTCTTTTATTAATTAAGGATTCAGTTCAATGTGTTATCCCATAGTATGAGTGGGAACATTGCCGACCGTACAGGGATCAGCAGCGCCAGAGAGACAGGGAGGAGAGATCAGAATCTGAGAACATTAGACTGGAATGATCCAACAATGGACAGGAGTTTTTCAACTAGTCTTTACTGGCTTTCCAAACCTTGGATATCATTAGTATGGAGGATCTATGATGTACTGATGGTTATTCAAGGTGGTTACTATCCCATCCTCGCTATAGTTGGTGTTCCTGGTAAGTCATTCTAACTGTCTATTCAAGCAGTTTAAACTGAACTGTTGTTCACGTTATTGAAATTGGGAAACGTGGAAGTCATCGTTTTCCGCTCCAATGAAAAAATCCCATTCCTTAGAAATTATAATGAGCAGATTACTACTTTCAAATGACTCACCAGTATGCAAGGAGAAACTCGAAAACTCAATAATCCTCCTAGCCCTGCACAGATCGATATCTCCACATCCCCCCCATTCGCTTATTCTGTCCAGTATCACCTTCGTGATATCCCCGTCTCCTCCTCAGCCACAGGGCACCTTCTGAGTAGACCATCATTTGAGCCTCTGCTAAATCCGGAATCACCTGTTTCAAGCCCCTTCTCACCACATATCAATCACAAAATAATTACACTTGAAATGTTTAACTTGTTCTCTTCATAGAAACTGTCTGACGGGAAGATTATTCATGGTGCTCGAGTTATTGAATCATGATCTAGAGCCACACCATAATAATCTGTTAATATGAATGGAATTGGTGGCATTGAAGTGAAACCATCATCATTAAGTATAAAAAGCCCATCTGCTTGCCTCATGTCCTTTCGTGAAGGCAATGGGTCATCCTTCCCTGATCAGGTCTCTGTGTGACTGCAAGCCCACAGCAATGTGTTTTACTCTTTACTGTCCTGTGGAACAGCTGAACCAGCCACTCATTTCAAGATAGGCATAACATGTTGGCCTGACCTATGAGGGAAGGATAGTTTCCCATATTCCTACAGCTCATTTCCATTCAGGTGGGTGACCATTCCTTATTTCAAGTGTATTCTTTCTTAGCCTATTCCCTGAGTGTAATGTTCATCTCCCGTAGCACCTCTGGTGTTGGGTGTATTGATGCTCACGTATAGATGTAAGGAACTTTTAAATTCCAGGTCAGAGGCAGTGTAGCGAGAAGGAAAGGCTTCTTACGCCACAAGAAAGTAAAGGAGATGTCTCAGTGAGGAAAAGGAATTATTGTGATAAAACCTGTGAGTGTTGTTGAGGCAGTATTGGGAAATTGTGGACAGATTTTCTTTCCCTTATAAGAAATAATCGTCCTGCCACAGATAGAGTGCAAAGGTTTTTCACCAGACTTATCCCTGGGATGGTGGTAAAATGAGGGGTGAATGACGATTAATCTTTAGCGCTGTGAGAGAATAAAAGATGATTGCATTGAAACTAAAGGGTAATGGACAGTCTCTCATGATGTTCTAAACAGATATTGATACGGTGATAAAATCAATGGCTTGTTTTTACTCGGGTTACAAGAGCCTCTGAGGATGTTCCCCTCACCCCACCCCCACTCCCACTCCCTATATCGATAGAGAGAGAGCGAGAGAGAGAGAGAGTCAGACTTTGAATATAGTGCATTTGGTGTGTGCTCCTACATTAAACATCACGTTATCCAAAATCCTGACAGCAGCCACAATGCCTTCACTCTAAAACAGTTAACTATTCCCATCATCTTCTGACCTCCATGGAGAATATAGATCTGTCTACCCAGAGATGGAAGATGCCTCTTTGAGACTTGATACAATATATCTGGCTTCCCTCCTCACTGCTAGCAAACCACGTTAAAGTAGCAGACGTTCCACTGGCGATGGACCCACGAGGAACCTCGTACAGCCATTCATGAGTGCAGTCTCTGCTCCATTGGTTTGTTGTATTGGAGCATCAGTGACACCCTCCTGTACATGTATAACAATCTCGTGGGGCTGAATGGCCTCCTCCAGGTCCCATGAAACAGGTTCAAGGGTCTGATTGGACTCTACCTGATCCTGTTTAATAGCTCCATGTACTGACCAGACCCTTTCTCTTCCTGTGGAACAAGCAGGAGTATTGAATGGGCTGCCCCTCTTCTTGTTCAGTAGTTTCGATGGGCTGAATGGCTTCCACATTTCTGTATGTAACCAGCTTGAGATGTTGAATGAGCTCCTCTTTTAACTGTGTCTGACAGCACTGTTACATGAATGTTACCGACACTTTAACAGCACAAGCCTGAATGCTGTCCGGGTCTTACTGAATACGGACACAGGCTGCATCAGGAGCTGATGGGAGTCAAAATGTTCTGAACATTGTGTAACCCTCAATTACCATCCCCACCTCCGGTCTTATGTTGGTGAAAGACATTGATGAAGCAGCTGAAGATGTTTATGCTGCGGAAGCTACCCTGATGATCTCCTGAAGAGATGTCCGGGGACTGAGATTTTCGGCACCCAAACAGGCATCTTCCTTTGTGCTCTGAAAGACCCCAGCCAGTGGGGAGGGGACACCTGATTCCCATTCAGCTCAAATAAGATGGCGCTTCCGATGACATTCTCAATCAAATACTGCCTTGATATCAAGGCTCTTCACTCTTTGCTGAGCCCCTGTGTTCCCCTCTTGTTCATATCAACAGGTGACAATGTCTGTGTGGGGAGTGTTTTCCTCTCACAGAGGGTAGTGAATGTCAGCAATTATCTTTTCTCGAGAGCTAGGGAAGCTACATCACTGAAAGTATTTTAAAAAGGAGGTGGATGAATTTTTGACCTGTAAGAGAGCTGAGAGGATGTGAAGAATTGGACATTAAAGATGAGTTAATACGAACAGTAGATCAGCCATGATCGTATACAATGGCTTGATTATCCGAACGACCTGATCCTGTTCCATATTCTGTAATTATAAAGTTAATGGTTGTAATTTTCCTGCACGTTCTGTTATTGAACGTTGCAATCAGAGAGAGCTATGTACTTTATGAGTCATCTCTTAGTGAGGTCTTGGGGCTGAATTCACAGTGAATCTGGATCTATACCATGACCAACAAATGAAGCACAAGATGCAGAGAGGAGACACTCTGTAAAGAGACCAGAGTTGTCTTTCGAACCCAGCCTGGATTTTGAAGTAACATTTTCCAGTCCACACCAAACAATGTGTGACAGCTTAGAGGGAATGAATGAGATCCTGTGTTACTGTGGACCTGGTATTTGGAGCAAGATGCCCCCGTCAGTACCAGTTCAGGAGTTTTGAGGGGCTGAATTGAACATAGGAACATAGGACTGAAGAGCAGTGGGTCATTAGACACGTTGTCACTGTTCCACAAGACACGAAGATCATAGCTGCTCTGATTGTGGTTTCAGCAGCACTTTTCTGCCTGTAAACAATTTTCCTGCATGAACTTGTCTGTCAAATGTTTGAATACACCACAACTTTGAACAAATGCAATCATCCAGGCACCACAAATGTTTGATAAATGGAATTCCCACATAAACAGTCCAATAAGAATTTCTAATTCGTGTTCCGACAAATGTTAGAGGGTCACTGTGTCCTTTTCCAGTCCCACTCCTCCACTGGTTACAAAAACTTTTAAAAGTAGCCAGTTTAGTGTTATGACCAATTGTATAGGACTCAGACTGGGTCATTCTTGAGAAAAATGTGAAATTCAGGAAGTTGAACTCACCACAAATAGTAAACCATAGTTTCCAAAATGTTCTTCTGCCTTTGAAATTATTCTGCTCACACAAGCTGCTGGTATTGGGATTTATTTGAGGAACAGTTGGATTTGGCTGAACTACCTTTGCTTCCAGCAGTGAAGAGATTCCAATGAGTCCTCACCAGGAATCCTTCACAAGTGGTGAAGATAACTCAGGGCTTTTCAGGTCTCACATTTTGCTATTGGGTGAACAAAGTAAGAGAGAGGGATCAATCAGCTCTGCTTCTCAGGCAGGGAACATTTTTCTCCCTCTCTGTGTTGAACCATACAATAATGTCAACTGAACATCAATCTGGGCCATGTGTGGTCTCTTGGAGCATTCTCTGGAACGGATGATAATGGTCGATATGAAGGTGCATCATCGCTGTTGTTGTACACAGTGCCTTTCATTAGAAAAAAAACGTCCCTGCTTTAACAGCTGATGACATGTTTATATGCGTCTGTGTAATTTGTAACTATCGGTCGATGTCTATATAATACGTGTGTTGATATCAATACATCTTATTCTTAAATTTATTCTCTAGCTTTAAATTCCATAACAAGAGGAAACACGCATCCAGCTGAAACACATTTCAGATAGTCATGGATGGTTCAAGAAGATTTCTCTTCTCAGATCAAAATTATAATCGCACAGAACAAAAGACCTTCCTCCCAGGAATGAGTGAAGGGAAACATCTATGAAAATCTTTTGAAAGGATTATATCGCTTTTCTTAAGTTTAGGCGATCAAAACTGCACACAGTGTCTCTGATGTGGTCTCAGCAATGCCCCGTACAGATGTAGTAAAACATTCCTCATTAAACGTGATAACCTTTGCCAGAAACAGCATCATTCCACTTACCTTCCAAATCACTTGCTGCATCTGCAGACTGATTTCATATGATTCATGTCCCAGGAACATGAAAACGGCCAGTATCACAGTGTTCTGCAATCTCTCCCCATTTAAATTGTTCACCATTGTTTTATCCTTCCTGCCACAGTAGACAACTCACCTTATGTTCTTTCTGCTGAAGGTTTGCTCACTTACCTTCCCTGTCTGTATCACATTGCAGACTCAGTGCCTCCATTTGACGACATCTTGAGTGATCATCTTGGTGATGCGCTAATTGAGCTTTGCGCCATTCAGTTCCCTTCCACCAGATCTTTGATACAGATTATTTGTCATTGATGATCCCACAGTGATCTCTAGAGAACTGCATTAGTTACAGTTTTGCAACCTGAAAATAAATATTTACCTCTACTCTCTATTTCCTGTCAGTGACAGCTTCCCCGTTCCTGTGTAGCACCTAAGGTGGGTTGAATAGTCTCCTCCTGGGCTGTGTAATGTACTCAACGATCTGAATTACTTCATTCTCTATTCCTGTGTAACTTCTTCGAGGGGCAGAATGGTCTCCTCCCGTCTCATTGTAATGATCCTGCCTGACTGAAAGGGGTGGTCCCCTACTTTGTAACAGCATCGAGGGGTGGATTGAGCGAACACACATAGGGTAGGGGCAGCAGTATATCTCTGTAACAGCTGCGAGGTTTGGATTGAGGGAACAACACAAGGGGAAGGAGCAGCAGTATGTCTTTGTGCTAGCCTTTAAGGGTGGATAGAGGGAACAGCACATGGGGTAGGGGCAGCAGTACATCTCTGTAACAGACTCAAGTGTGGATTGAGGGCACAGTGCATGGGGTGGGGCAGCAGTTGTCCTTTTGGCTGCACCATTCAGAATGCTCATAACTAATCCGATTGTGTCTGACTATCCGTATCTGTTTTGTTCCCAATAATCATTGAGTCTCCAGTCCAGCAAAGATCAGTCAAGCTCAGCGTTGAACATCTTCATAACCGCGTATTCACTGCTCCCTGAGGATGAGTACACCACAGATAGCACAACACTAAAGTGAAAGGGACGTCCTTATTTCATTGTGGGACTCTTTATTTTAAACCGTGTTAACCTTACATCAAATCACCACTTCTTTTCAGACATAAGGACACAATAATTAGGAATAAACATAAAGCATTCTGGACTTCAAACCTGTCCCACATTCCCGCTGACCATTTCCAATCAAATATGTATCAAACCCAGCCTGTGCTGCTGTCTCAGATAGAGAATACCTGATAGCATTACACCACAAGAACATTAAAGCAAGGTGCATAATGAGGCCATTCGACCCATCGAGTCTAAAATTGCGTTAAATTATTTTTATATGTACCTCAATCTAATTCTTCTGCCTTCTCCCTAGAATCCTTGATATCCTTACAAATCCAAAGCATATCGATTTGCGTCTTAATGACACTAGTTTCTGTTCCTTTGGGACTGCGTGTGTTTGTGTGTTTGCGTCTGCATGTGTGTATGTGTGTACGTGTGCGTATGTGTGTGCATGTCTATGCGTGTGTGTGTGTATATATGTGCGTGTCCATGTGCTTGTTATCTGTGTGTTTGTGTGTCTATGTCTGTCTGTCTGTCTGTGTATCAGCCTGTGTGTTTCTTAACTGTCTTTGTGTCCATTTGTATGTGACTGTATATGTCTCTATGTGTTTCTACCTGTGTGTATGCCTATCTCCTTGTAAGTATTGTGCGCGTTCGCATATTGGGTTGTTTCCCAATAGTTCTGTGTATTTGTGTGTCTGCATCTTCTGTGCAGTGAGGTATCTGTGTCCTTTTTTTTTGGAAGTGAAAGGACTGTCATTGGAACTGTCAGTGGGTTTAAAGTGAGAATTGTCTTTCACTGAGCACTGCTCCTTAATCGGTCGGTGGGTTATGGATGTTTCAGAATCTCCACACGAGGCGTCCCTGCCCTCTCTGGCTTGTACCAGTGTCCTACCCACTTGGCAAGGGAAGGGGGTGAGGGAGTGGATATCGGGCACTCCAACACACGGCTTTGCCTTTCGGCCCTATTCCAGGCTCTTCCTCCTGGAATGGGAGAAAGGGAGGGTTGGAGGGAGAGTGGGAATGGGTGACCCTGCTGTTAGTGCTGGTGTAGTTGGGGGGATTTGTGAGGTGTCTGGAATTAGTCAGTCAACAGTTTTTAATTCATATAGTATTATGAGTGTGGGGGGTATTGCGTAGGTGAGAGAGAAAGTGAAGAAGAAAGTTACTGAATTCAATAGTGAGAGTGGTCGTGCCTGAGCCTTATTTGGAGATAGAGCATGAGCCTTGCTCGGGGGTAGGTGCTATAACAGATATACAGTGAGTGTGAGCGAGCAGAGAGTATACAGTACCTCTTATCCTGACAGACCGGGGAGGATATCGATGCTTATCCTGTATTGCAGGACATTTCTTCAGATCATCTTAGTGTCGAGGTGAGGCTCCCTGAATGTCTTGTCCAAGTCCGTCACTAAAAACAACACAGACCTGTCCCTCAGCTTCCACAGAATCAGTTTAGGTAGAGCTTACAGATAGCAAGGAGAAGCAAATATTGGTGTGTTATATATCAAACCAAAACGCTCGCAGAAAATCTGAACATCATATGCTCTGGAAATTAGATATGTAAGTATTGTGGATACTGCAATCTTATTGGATGGTCTCAAATTGCATCTGGACTGCGTTAATTAAGTGACTGCTCATGTTGTGAAAAATAAATTCCGTAAGTTTATATGAGGTGGGTTGAAGAGTATGTTGTGAAGAAAACTAGAGAGCAGGTTACATTGGATTTGGTATTGTCTGGTCCGAATGATGAATTAATAACATTGTAATGAAGCAGATTTTAAGGAATAATGACATTAATAAAGTGCATTTTACAAGGCATCTGCGCACAATGGAGAGAATGCTTGAACTTTCTAGTTAAACATCATGGAAGACTGGAGGCTAGAGGGTCAAGATAGCTCCAGTGAATTTGGAAAGTACAAAATAACATTCAGTGCGAGACAAGCAATGGTTGTTAGAGTCAAAGAGTCCGAAAGCACTGAGACAGGTCCTTCAGCTCAAACTGTCCATTCTGAACAAAATGTCCATCCACGCTAACCCCATTTCTCTGCCATTTCCCCGCATCCTTCTAATCCTTTCCTATCCGAATATTTGTCCAAATGCCTTTAAATGTTGTGAATCAATCACTTTCCCTGGTAGGTCATTCCATATGTTTGCAAAAAGGTTGTTCCTTAGATTCCCTTTTATTCTTTCTCCTCTGACTTTAAACTGATCTGTGATTGCCCAACCTCGGGGAAAAAAGACTGGCTACATTCGCTCTATCCATGATTTCAATATGATCCTCCCTCAGTCTCACACACACACAAAATTAAAATGTCCTAGCTTGTCCAATCTGTCACTATAACTCCGTCCATTGAGTCCTTGGCAACATCCTTATTTTTTTTTTCTGCATTCTTTCCAGTTTAATAACATCCGTCCTATAGCAAAGTGAACAAAACTGAACATAACGCTACCAATATGGCCTCAGCAGCGTCCTGTATAACTGCAACATACCTCCCTAATTTTGATACTCAGTGAAATACACTGATTAAGGCCAATGTGCCAAAAACGTTCTTCACTGCACTGTCGACCTCTGAATCAACTTCCAGAGAACCATCCACCTGAATTCGGATGTCCATCTGTTCCACTACACTCCTAAAGACCCAACCATTCACAATGAAACTCCAACCTTGATTTGAATTCCTAAAATGCAAGAACTTACACTTTATTAAAATCCATTTGCCATTTCTCAGCCCACTTCCCCAGCTGATCAAAGCATTGCTGTAATTTCTGAAATTTATGATAACCTTCCTCACTCGCCATGATGCTGCGTATTATAATGTCATCTTCAAAATTACAAATCATGCCTGTACATTCTCATCTAATTCATAGACATATGTAATATGCAGTGGTCCCAGCACCAACCCCTGAGGCATTCCACTAGTCACTGCCCTCCAGTCTGACCAGCATTCTTCCAGTATTACCCTCTGCTTCCGACCATCAAGCCAAT
Organism: Chiloscyllium punctatum; assembly: GCF_047496795.1. Taxonomy (NCBI): domain Eukaryota; kingdom Metazoa; phylum Chordata; class Chondrichthyes; order Orectolobiformes; family Hemiscylliidae; genus Chiloscyllium; species Chiloscyllium punctatum. Next base: position 51,964,357 of record NC_092767.1, read on the forward strand.
TTTGTACCTAATTTGCCACCTCCCGCTCAATTCCATGTGATCTCACCTTTCAGAGCAGCAGAACATGTGGAACCTTATTGAGGCCTTACTGGAATCCATATAGACTATGTATAACACCCTGCCCTCCTCAACATTGCTGGTCACTTCATCAAAGAACTCCAATCAATTTACGAGTCATGATCTCCCATGCACAAAGACGTGCTGAATTTCATTAAGGGCATTTGCCGGAAACATCCATTTTCCTGCTCCTCGGATGCTACCTGACCTCCTCTGCTTTTCCAGCACCATTCTAATCATACACCGAATCACATCCTGTCTTTCCAAATGCATGTATATCCAATCTCTCCGAATCTTCTCACGTAACTTACCCACTAGATTTTAGGTTTTCTGGTCTTTAGTTCCCAGGTTTACCTTTGTAGCCTTCCTTGAATAAGGGCACAGTATTCGCTACCCTCCAGTCGTCTGGGACCTGACCAGCGATGATGGAAAAGACCCAACCAGGGCTCCCGCAATTTCTTATCTATCCTCCTGCAATGTTCCTGAATATATCTGGTCAGGACCAGGAGGTTTTAGAAATACTGCAAAGTCTGAAAAATACGTCTATTTATTTCCGGTACAAACACCAAAAAGTGAGAAAGTGACCCAATGATAGTTAACATCACAAATTAGAAAATTTATTAATCATAGGAAGACACTTCAGAAGAATTCCAGATATTGTGGAAACCTGTGAATTCTCAGAAGTTTGCGATCCAGAAAAGGAAGGCCATGAAACTGATAAGGAAACCAAAAAGAGAGCATACCTGCTAACACACAGAAAGACAAAGACTGCATAAATCAACGATCTATATTTCAAAGCAAACAAAATAAAAGCAAGGTCAAGTATGGAAATTTGTAATTGGGAGAGGAGAGTTCATTGTGGAGAACAGGGAAATGGCCAAGAAAATAACCAGTTACTTTGCATCTGTCTCCATGGAGTAATATCCAGGAAATCACCCAGTAATTCCAAGTGACCATATTGGCCTTCTGAAGCTAAAGACAAAAAGTCAATTCAAATCAGTAACAAGGTCGTAGTTGAAGATGTAGCTGGATTGAACATTGCTAAGTCTAACGAAACAGATGTACTTCTCATCAAAACGTCAGAAATAAATCCCCAACAGTAGTATTAATTGCACTGTCGATGACTGTGTTTTGTTTTCCTGTACATTCTGCAGAGGCCAGAAACTATTGTGGATAAACGTGATCCAAGCACTGTAAATGAGTGGAAGGGATCCAAACAGCTACAAAGGGAAGAAGACATAGTGTGGAGAACTGCAGACCAATTTATCGACATCTGTAGGGAAACTGTTGGAATCTATTACACAGGATGACATTTTTGATATTTAGAAATTAACATCAACAGTGGAGAGAATCAGCATGCATTTCTGATAGAGAAATCATACTTGATAAACTTCGGAATTGTTTGAAGTTGTTTCTTACAACATAGATAATGGGGAACCAGTAGACGTTGCAGATATTGGGTTTTCGCAAGGATTTCTCAGTGAGTCCGTAAATGCAATGAATGTGAAGGGTATTTGGAGGAAGATATGTAAGTGGAAAGTTAAAGTTTGGTTTGCCTTCATTTAAGAGAGTCAGAACATTGATGTAAAGACATGTTGAAGCAGTTTGACAGCGTGTTGATAGGACTATACTTCGAGTATTGTGCACAGTTTTGGTGACCGAATCTCAGAAAGAACATACTGACCACGGAGGAAGTTCAATGGACATTCTCCAGATTAATCCCTCAGACGGTGAGATTACCTGATGAGGAAACTCGGCCTGTGTTCTCTAAAGTTTCAAAGAATGAGAGCTGGGTCACAGTGAAATTTTGAAAATTCACAAAACATATGACAAGTTGGAAATGAACAGAACTCTTCGCTCGCTTTCTAATCCACATTAAAGGCAAATAATGGCAGGATCTGGGACAGGCCATTTAAATCTGCAATAAGGAGGAAATTCATCATTTGGAGGGGACTAATTGACACAGGGGCACGGAAGCCTACTGGCAGGCAAGATCAGTGAGAATCTCCAGATATTCTATAAGAGTGTCCAGCAGAACAGAATAACCAGGGAACAGGTAGGACTCATTCGTGATTTGCCAAGTTGCAACCAAATCAACTTTAGTGGGAGGAGACAAAAGGTGGTCGTAGAAGGCTGTTTGTGTTTGGAGGCTAGTGCCCAGTGGTGTACCACGGGGATCATTGCTGTGTCCCTTAATATTTGTGATTCGGAGGTGTTGGTGTTGGACGGGGGTGGACAAAGTTAAAAATTGCATAACACCAGGTTATACTCCAAAAGGTTTATTCAGAGGCACGAGCTTTCGAAGTGCTGCTTCTTCATCAGGTGGTTGTGCGTTTTGGTGAAGCACTTCGAAAGCTCGTGCCACCGAATAAACTGGTGTGATGCAATTTTTAACTTTGTCCACCCCAGTCCAACACCAACACCTCCGAATCACAAATATTAAGGGACACAGCAATGATCCCCGTGGTACACCATTGGACACTAGTCTCTAAATAAATAAGCTGATGTTTTGTGATTTTACGCATTATCATACAGGTTGCAGCTGTGAATATGGATGAAAGGTTGGGGGTGTCATAAGTAAGTTTGTGTTTGACACAAAGATTGGCCGGGTGGTTGGCTGTGAGGAGGAAGGCATTATGTTACAGGAAGATACAGATAGAATGGTCAGATGGGTGGATCAATGGCAGATGGAATGTAACCCTGATAAATATGAGGTCCTGCATTTTGGAAGAATGAACAGGCAGGGGAGGACTCAATGAATGGCAGCACACTAGGAAGGTCAGAGGGTGTTTCTCCACACATCCCTGAATGTGGCTGGATAAGGTAACACACAATTTGAGAAAGCGTTCGGGAGCATAAACACAGCCTTCACATATCGAAGCATAGATTATAAGAGCTATGCGGAACTTTTGTTAGCCAAGATGGAATACTGTGTGTCATTCTGGGAGCTACATTACAGGAAGGATGTGATTGCACTGGAGGGGGTGCAGAGGAGATTCACCAGGATGTTCCCTGTGATGGAGCATATCAGCTATGGAGAGAGGCTGGATAAGCTCGGGTTGTATAGTTTGGAGCAGAGAGGCTGAGGGGGATGTGATTCAGGAGGATAAGATTACGAGGGACATGGACGGGGTGGATAGATAACAGATGGTCCTTTTAATCAAAGGGACACACTTTTCAAGTGAAGGGTTTGAGGCTTAGTGAGGACTTGAGGACTGTTTTTCACCCAAAGTGTGCTGGGGTCTGGGAAGCACTTCGTGAGAGGGGAATTGTCATGGTAACCTCAAAAACATTAGAAAATACATGGTTATGCTTTTGAAATGTCATAAGATTCACAGCGACGGGTTTTCTGTTGGAAAGTGGGGCTACTTTAGACCGTGCTGTATTTCTGATAGTACAGAGTCGGTGCTTCTGTATTGTATGGCTGTGGAGGATCAATCATTCAATAGCTTAAGATAGGAATTGTTGGGTTTCTGAAGAATGTCTTATCAAAGTGTATATGAGTGAACTTGTAATATCTTTTGAAAATACGTCAATGGCAAAATTAAGAGAAAAAGATGCGGCTTCCTTACAGTCTGATAACAGATAATTGAGGACAGGGAAATAGCAGATCAATGGAGCAAATACTTCAGTTATGCCTTCACGGAATAAAAAAAAATGAATAAAGTTTCCTCGCAATACTAGGGAACTTTAGTCTGGTGGGAATAAGGGAATAAAATGAAATTAGCAACTAAAAGGTTTTAGAGAAAATATTGGACTGAAATTAATAGACATAGAAAAAGTCAACAGAGGTTTATGAAATAGGAATTATATTTGAGCAAAATTATTGAGAAGGTATCAACGCAATACGATTGGAATCAAGAAAGACTTTTTGATAAAGCCCCAAGCCTATTGTGCAAATTCGAATCCTGTGGGACTGGGGCTAATATAAGGTAATGGTTTTAGAATGGAAGAGCTGGCAGGAAACAGTGAGTAGAAACAAAACCATGTTTTTTGAATGGAAGACTTGGAGTATATAACAAGGATCGAGATTCGGCACCCAGCTACTCCTATTACACATCATATTTTTTGGTGAAGGGGCTCAACTGCAATATTCCCAAGTCTGCTGACAGCACTAAACTATGTCAGCTTGTGAGTGAATGAGGAGGATGTAAAAAATGATTCCAAAGTGATTGGGACAAGTGGAGTGACTGGGCAAATACCTGGCAGATGGAGAGCAATGGCAGAGGTGAGAGGTTGTGTACTTTGATGGGATCAATTGAATGGCAGCCCATCATTTGAAAAGTGATTGGTTGAAAAAATGTGATCAATAAATGAACTTAAGCTGCATTTTTGTTTATTTCTGCGCAGCCTTCCGAGTCCATGTAGGGCAGTGAGTTCTGAACACGGAAGTCAATACTGGGAATGGAATTGGCAAGCTGTATACAGTGTATACAGACCCAGCAAGTAGGGAGCTGTAACATTGAAAAGAATCTGGATCTCCCTGTATACCAGTCACTGAAAGCAATATTGCAGGAGCAGAAAGCAGGTGGGAAGATAAATAGTTATTCACCTTCATTTCAGGGGGATTTAGAATACAAGAGTAAGGGTCATTTACTGCAACTGTGCAGGGCCTTGGTGGGACCCCATCTCGAACATTGTGCAGTATTGTGTGTAGGTTTGGTGTCCTTACCTAATAAAGGGCAAATCTGACATTGAGGGAGTGCAGTGAATGATGACCAGACTGATCTCTGGGATGACAGGTTAGTTGTGGGAGCAGAGTTTGGGGTGTCTCGGCCTGTATTCCATGGGCTTTAGGAAAATGGGTGGAGATCTCAGTGAGATCTATAACACTCTGACAGGGTGTGACAGATTGGAAGCCAGAGATGATATTTCACTTTATAGAAAATGGTTCACGAATCGCATTGCAGTCAAATCGCGCTCCATAAACAAGAATTATCAGAGAACTCCCGATATATTGATGGGCCGAAGGCACTATATTTCATAATGTTTAAACATATTTTGGGATATGAACATTGTGTGGGGAAAACTGCATTGAGGAGATGTTCGGCCATGAAATAGCATGGGGAAAGCTCAATGTGCTGAATGACCTCCTCCTCTCCCGATGTTTCTGTGCAGTCTGTGGGAAAGCTCTGTAAATGTTGTCACAAGCTCTCAGATGTTAGGAAAGATGTCTATGCAGGGACAACAGGATAGTACTTCCCATTCCCTTTTCTGATAACGAGGTTGATGCCGGGTGTTCTGTCAGGTTTTATCATTTAAGCCCTCAGAGTAGTTTGATACAATTGAGTGTTTCACGTGGCCGATTCAGAGACCACGTCTGTGCGTCTGGAGTCACTTTTAGGGCAGATCAGGAATGCACGGGAGATTCACTTCCTGAAAGTATATTGGTGAAGGAGATCGATGTTTACAATCAACATTGGACACTAGATCACTGTTACTGACACCAGATTTTAGGTCTCGATACTTTATTAATTATATTTACCTTCCACCAGCTGCCAGAGCATTGGCCTGGTCTGGATTTGTAATCCAATGATATGTCCACTACAGCACCATCTCCACATGGGGACCTATCAGAAACCACACTGACCTGATTATTTCGGTACTACTTGACAGCTCTATCAAAAAGTATTCCCACTAATTTGACTGTCGTGATGGGACTGAGGTTATGGTAATTGGTCAGATTGTAATTATTCTCCTATTCAGGGACTGGACATAGCTGAGTAATTTTCCACATTGCCAGGGAGATGTCAGAGTTGGAGCTGGAATAAAAGAGCTTTCCAGGGACACGGCTTGTTGTGCAGCGCAAGTCTTCAGTCCTATTACAGGAATGGTATCAGGGCCCATTGCCTTTGTCGTATCTAATGTGTTCAGCTGTTTCTTCATGACTATACAGCAAATCGAATTGCTTGAAGACTGGTATCTGCGATTGTGTGGGAATCATGATGAGTGTGAGGTGGATCATCTATTCAACACGTCTGGCTGAGGATAGTACAGACACCACATCCTTGACTTTTTTCACTGACGTGCAGAGCTGTTCCGATATTTAGGATGAGGATGTTTGTGGAGTCCTCTCCTCCAGTAAATTGTTTAATAGTCCATCGACATTTATGTTTGGATTTGGCAGGACGACAGAACTTAGATGTGATCTGTTAGTCTTGGGATCATTTCCCCTCTCCATCAGACATTAGTTCTGCTCGTCGGAATTTAACCAGTTCAGTGTGGTAGCTTTAATGGGTTTTCAACAGGTTTAGGTCCACGTGATTCCGACCCTGGCATGTTCACCCACACTCATCACTGAACCATGGATCGGCTTGTTGGTAATGGTAGACTGATGAATTATCGTCGGGAAAATGTTACAGATTGTTGTTGAATACAGTTCTGCTTCTGCTTTTGCTGCAGCATCAAATGATAACCCAGTTTGAGTTGCAATATCTCCAATTCAATTCTACTGTCTGTCCCCCAGTTCACACCGAGACCCTTTCACCCATCAGCCCTGTATTCTGTACCTAACCTGGTTTCTGATGCGGTAACACTTGCATGTTCATATTCTCATTCTGCTGAAGGCCTCTCCCTGGTGTCACACCTCTAATTTGTTCCTTTAACTCAATCCATTTAAAGTAATGATCTAAATCGCTTCTCTTCCACAATGTCAACTTCTGGATTTGAAGTGAATGTGTCTCCCTCTGTTTTTCTCCCTGACCATGATTAAGAGCTCTGTAGTGTCAGTGATGTCAGTCTTATGTAGTTTCAGAGTCAAGGAACTTGTCACCATGCGTTATTGTTCAGGTCCCAGTGTACGACACTCCATGTTGGACAGGATGTTTGAGCATCTTTGACATACTTCTTTGGAAATTGCCCAAAAACAGAAATTGCTGAATAAATTGCAACATCTTCTGGAATGAATGCAATATTTATCTTTCAGGTACAGTGACCCTCGACAAAGCTCCCAGTTTCTCAACCAATTTTAGTATTTTTATTACCAGTATCCATAGTTATTTGTTTTGTGAAAATTTGTTCCATGCCTATTCATTTCTGGAGAAATTCAGCAGGTCTGTCAGCATCTGCAGAGACAGAGAAACAGCGTTCGCATTTCAAGCTCAGTGTGACACTTCTTCACAACTGAAAAGGATTGAAAACTTGGATTTTTAATAGCTTTCCAGAGGTGGGAGATAGGTGACAGGGAAAAGAAGGGGTGGCAAAGATAAACCGGCTTTTAGCAGTATGAATGAGAAGATGATATAAAATGGGTTTAAATTAAGGTGTGAATGGAGAAAGGGTTTCTCTCTATTGAGTGCAAGATAAAGAGGACACAATCACATAAGTTCATAGGGAGGCCAGGAGAGAGAATGTTGACAATGTGGCATTTTAAAGGTCTGGCCATAAATACGTTTTCACTGTCGAGAGCATCGCCCCCTTTAGACAAAGGATATCAGGTGCCTGACTTCTTATTGGCACTAGTAAGCGTTTCATGCTGCCTTCGTATTGTAATAGGGAGAAAAAACAAATCACAGTATGAAATTTGGGCTGTGTATTGTTTACCTGTCATGTTTACTATAGTTTCAAGTTTGCAGTATTCATCTTTAAATGCCTGTTTTTGAAGTTAGTATTGGATGGAGTGCAGAAGGTTGAGGGATGACATTATGGAAGTTTCTAAAATCATGAAAGGTATGGATAGGGTAAAGGCCAAGGTCTTTTCCACAGGATGGGGGAGTTCATCCGTAGAAGGCATAGGTTTAAGGTGAAAGAGGGAAAATTTACAAGGGACACAGGGGCAGTGTTTTTACACAGAGGGTGGTGTGGGTATGGAATGAGCTGCCAGAGGAAGAGTGGTAGATGCATGTACAGCTAAAACATTTAAAACACATTTGGACAAACATATGGATGGGAAACATTTAGAGGCATATGGGCCAAATGAAAGCAGATGGGAGTAGCTTAATTTGGAAAACCTGGCTCACATGGACACGCAGGTTCAGACTGGTTTTGTGAAAGGGAAGTTATATTTTGCTCTGTAAAATCATGCAAAGTATTTCTGGAGATGCCTGAGAATGTAACAAGCGGATTGATAAAGGGGATCTGTTAGACAGCAGGCTTTCCAGAGTTTTTCCACAAGGTATTACAAAATAAAAGTTCTTACACAAGACAGAAGCTCCTAGGATGATGGAGAATATATTAACATGGGATGATGATTGCTCAACATATAGAAATCGGAGAGTCAGGATTAATGGATCTTCATGATAAAGGTGTATCTGCTGGAGAACCACAACTATCAGTCCGATGGCATCAGTTATTTACACTCTATACTGATAATCTGAAGGAGGGAGCTGAGTATACATCCGAGTTCGAGGATGACACTGAGAAGCAAAAGGCAGGCTGTTATTTAATGGAGAGGACTTCCAGAAAAGGAACAGTACAAAGGGATTGGAGTGTTCCTGTGTATGAAACATAAAGTCAGTATGCTGGTGCAGCAAGTCACCAGGTTGGTACATTAGCCGGCTTCCAGGGATGAAAGGGTTGTGTTATTGACAATCTGTAAAATGGAGAGGCGATTTTTCATTGGGGTTTAAATGAATGAGGAGTGATACTGCTGAAAAATACAAGACACAGAAGGGACTTGAGAAGGTAGATGTTGAGAAGTTGTTACCATTCCTGAGTGGTGTCTCGAACCCGATGACATAGATACCCAATATGGAACATCGATTTCTATCTGAGATGAAAGTGATGTCTTCACTCAGAAGGTAGCGAATGTCTGGGATTCCCTAACCCAGAGAGTAGTGGAGGGATGCCAGGAGTTGGCAAGAAAGTGGAGTTAGACCTGGAGTAGATCAGCCATGTTCGTAATAAATGACAGGGCAATCTTGAGGACCCTAATAGCCTACTCTTGTTCCAATTTATTAATTTCACTTGTTATGCTTTTGCAAAGTAACTGGTTATTTTCCCGGAAGTTGTTTGTGTAATGCTACATTCGGGTGAGCAGAGGATTTGTTTGAATTAACACTGGGTGGGGTATGTGGGCTGTATTCACAGCAAATCTGGGTCTGTAACACGACCCACATCTGAAGCAGACGTTGCGGAGAGGGGAAGCCTGTAAACAGAGATTGGGGGTGAGTGTCACTTCCTGACCCAGCCTGGATTTTCCAAGTACATTTCCAAAACTGCACCTAACCATCGGAGTGGCCCTGATCTGCCCCTGTGTAGCAGGTCCGAAGGGCTGATTGGAAAATCAGAACATAGGGCTGAGGGACACGAGTAGGCCATTCGGCCCTTTGAAACTACTCAACCAGTAAATAAAGTCGTGGCTCATCTCATTGTGGTCCAAGCAGCAATTTTCTCTCCATGCAGCATTATCCCTGATTCACCTGTCTATGGAAAATCAGACGAAGCCAGCCTCGATACAATATAAAGATTCAGCCATCACAAACTTCTGGGAAAGAGAATTCCCACTTGAATGAATTCCCACTTTGGGATTTTTTTCTCACTCCAGTTGTGACTGAGGATGGAGGGTGTCACTCTTTCCTTTTCTAGTCCCACTCTTCCACTGCTCACAACAAATTTTAAATGTAACCAGGTTGGTGATATGGCCGATGATAAAGGTCTCAGACTGGGTTAGGTTCAGTGATTAGAACAATTCAGGCAGATTTCATTAGTCAGCCACAAGTTACTAACAGAACTAACGGAGGAGTATGGTAGATCTGTTGGTAGCACTGCTTCCTCACATCACCAAGGAGCTGGGTTCAATTCCAACCTCGGGCGACCCTCAATGTGGAGTTTGAACATTCTCCCCATGCCTGTGTGGGTTTCCTCCCAGTGCTCCAGTTTCCTGCCACAGTCCAAAGATGTGCAGTTTAAAGTGGATTGCCAATAGTGCCCAGGGATGTGTAGGTTAGGAGGGTTAGTTATGAGAAATGCCGGGTAACATCGATACGATTGGGGGACACGTCCAGGTGGGATGCTGTTTGTTGGGTCATTGTGGACTTAATGGACGAAATGTCCTGCCTCCACACTGTAGAGGTTCACGACAATGACAATAAATTTGGCCTTTTCAAACACCCAGTGGGTACATACCTAATCCACTCTTATCAAGGTCTTGTATGTTTCATTCTCAGTCCAAGAGTAACCTGTTAAGGCCTTCATAATATAAGCCCTTCACCCCAGGAAGGCGTGAAATGAAATATCTCTGAACTACTTCCAATGTAATTATATCCTTTCTCACATAAGGAGACACAAAAAAAAACTATTGTCACACTCAGATCATAATTTTTATAATTGTTTTCTCAAAGTGCTGTGAGTCATTGGAACACTCTTCCCCACAGACCATTGGAGGCAGAAATATTGAATATTTTTGAGGCACAGATGGAAGGTTCATAAATAACAACAGAGTCAAGGATTATCGAGGAATGGGCAGCAATGTGCAGTGTGGGGGAAAATGTAGACAGTGGTATCAAATAACACGGCTTCAGAATCTCCAGGAATATAATGTAAAATGAAATGATAATATCGATAAAATGTTAAGAGGGAATACAAGATGGCGGCGATTCAGAAGATCTGGTTTGCTGGGCTCTGCATCAACACATGGGCAAAGTGGTTCTCTAACCCACCCCATCCCTGGCATTTAATTAAAATTGAACACTAAAAGAGTGATGGAATCTTTATTAATCCCGTTTTATCAAGTGGAAATGACAAAACATGGGAAAGGATTGATTAAGTCGCAACACATGGTGCACCAGTCAGAAGCATCGAGCGTGCCTGAGGCTGTAACTGCAACCCACTCTGCTCGTTCCATGGACCCAGTTCCTCACCAGGCTTTAGTCACTGAGTTCACCAAGTTATGCGAAATGATTGAAGCCATGATTGAAGAAGGGTTGAAGCCACTGCAGTGGCTACAGCCGCTCTCAGCCGTGCTCCAATAACATGAGCAGCAACTTGACAGCCTTGGAAACAAAACAGACGATGTCAAGCGCCGAACTGCAAGGGCAGAGACCGTCATCGATTCCGCTCGGGAGAGGATCGTCGCCATTGAAAAGCAGGTCTGCACCTTAACTGAACAAGATGACGACTTCGACAACAGGGGTAAGATGAAGGATATTCAAATCGGCGGTTTGCTGGAGTGGACAGAAGGTGGTCAGCCGCTGGGTTTTTTCAAGAACTGGCTGCAGCGATTCCTTCACATCAAAACTGAAGAGGGAGGGGTGAAAAGTGAGACAGTTCATCGGGTTACGGCGCGGAAGTCAGACTTAGACCAACGCCTTCATCCTGTTCTTGTTCGATTACACAGTTGTGGGGACAAACAAAGACTAATGGACTCTTCCAGAACCCAGGGGAAAGATCTGATGGCTTTAATTCACGAGGGCTCCAGTATTATGTTCTTTTAGGACTTTTCATCGGCGGTGATTCAGGAAAGAAAATCTTTTGATGATATCAAGAGAAGAGCAAGGGAACTCGGGATTCAATATTCGTTACGGTACTCAGTGGTGCTCCGTATTGCTTTCAATGGATCCACGAACTCGTCTGACTCTCCAGAGAAAGCGAAAACTGTGTGGACATTTTAAAGTAAGCTGGATATTTAGATAATCATGTTTCTCTCTTAAAGAAATTTTGTTGGATTTTTCTGCTATTAACCAGTGTTAAGTTATAGCCAGGAATGGGTAGAGTACTCATTTTTAACTTCTTCATTAGTATTACTACTCTTTTTTTCTTTCTTTGCTTGTGTCTGGGGTGCAGCTGAAGCTGGAGGGAGTTACAAAGGTAGTTGTGATGACTAAGTGCCGACCGAAGGGCAGTTCAAGCCTGATTTTTGTTGTTAACTGCCCTGGATTCCATATTGGTAGCGGGCAGAAGATAAAGTTTTGAGGTTATGTAAGCATCCCCAGTGGGCGGTGGGGGTTAAATTGCCCAAACGAGTGTCATTGGTATTTTGGATTTTATTTCGTTCTTTGGATTTTTATGTGTTTAGCTTTGGAAAGTTTTGAGAGCTTGTTAGTTGTAGTAGTATTAGTTTGTACAGTTTTTAGGCCCAATGAGTCTTTTTTTCATTAATGATCAGCGTTGTGTAATTCGATATGAAACTCTAGAGTTGAAATGTTGCTACAGTGTGTTTAGATTAGATTACTTACAGTGTGGAAACAAACCCTTCGGCCCAACAAGTCCACACCACCCCGCAAGCACAACCCACCCATACCCCTACATTTACCCCTTACCTAACACTATGGGAATTTAGCATGGCCAATTCACCTGAACTGCACATCTTTGGACTGTGGGAGAGAACCGGAGCACCCGGAGGATAACCCACGCAAACTCCACACAGTTAGTCGCTTGAGGCGGGAATTGAACCCGGATCTCTGGCGCTGTGAGGCAGCAGTGCTAACCACTGTGCCACTGTGCCGCCCATGGATAATGATGTGCTTAAATGTTGTACCTGGAACATTAAGGGGAGCCATCTGCCAGTCAAGAGGAAAAATGTACTTTCTCATCTTAAAACAGAGAGGGTGGATGTTGTCCTATTGCCGGAGATGCACCTTGATGACAAGGAACATTTGACGTTATAGCAGGGTGGGTTTGATCGAGTTTATTTCACATCTTTTAACACTAGGAGTAGGGGAGAAGCCATACTAGTGAAGAAGAATCTTCCATTTAAATGACTAGATTGTATTAGACACTCACGGAAGAATCATCATTCCCAAAGTCTTGAAATATGGGAAATAATACAATATTTTGAATGTTTATTGCTCCCTGGCGCACTGTCTTAAAATCCTGAAAGATGCATTATGCAAAGTAAGTTATCTTGCATCATGGCACATTATTGTAGAAGGAGATTTCGACTGTCTTATGGCCCCACGGTGGACAGAATGTCCAAAGGTCCCCACTTACCCTCGTTATAATGTAAGCAATTAGTGGGTTAGAGCTGGTGGATACCTGAAGGCAGATCTACCTCACAAGTAGGGATGTTATTTTCTTCTTTAACCCGCACAAATGCCACACGAGGGTTGATCTCTTCCTCATCCCTGCAACAATCGTAGACACGGTGACATCCTGCACAATTGGGAATATTACCCCAACATTCCTGCCCCAGAATTAAGATAGAAATCACATAAGATTATGTTGTATGCAGATGAGGGTCTCATGTTTTTGTCAAATCCTACAGTTTCGGCAGCTCACGTGATGCAAGCATTAATTCGCTAATCGCCTTTTCGGGCTATAAGATTAATTTTACAAAGTTTGTGGCCATGCCTATGGGAGGTCTCAGGGAAATACCTGATATTGAAAGAAAATCCTGGTTTCCTTTTAAATGGTCACTGGCGTGGTTTCCCTATTTTAGTATATTCATTGCATCTGTCTTTGATCATTTATTTAACCTGAACTATGTCCATGTGTTTGACAAAATTAAAAAAGACCTTCAAAGATGTGAGGCACTTCCAATATCCTGGCTAGGTCGGATAGCTGTTCTTAAAATGAATGTCCTTCCTCATTTACTATACCCTGTGTGAATGCTTCCTTTGATGTTTCCAAGACAGACACTTAGGAGACTTTATGGCTGGTTTAGCTCTTTTGTTTGGCACCATATGCGACTCTTTATCAAGCTAACCAAATTACAACTACCCCACAGATTGTGGGGAGTAGATCTCCCAGATTAAAAGCTATCAATTAAGCTCTTTATTATCCTATGTTAGTGTCTGGGCCACTGAGGACTCGGCGTCAATACGGTTAGATATTGAACTCTGTCAGACAATGTGAACCCTTATTAGTCTGTTGTTCTTAGACAAAATGACAACATTTATGGAGTATTGTCATAACCCAATAATTATCAATAAAGTTAAAGTATGAACGACAATGGGTCAGATCGAGGGCAATACAGCCAAAATCTTGTTTCTTACCCCTCTAATTGGTATACCAAGTTGGCAACCGGGGATAATGGATTCCATGTTTAAACAGTGGGAAGCCAGGGGTGTACCTTGCTTCAGTGATTTAGAATTAATAGATTCCTTACAGTGTGGAAACAGGTCGTTGGGCGCAACAAGTTGACTTCGACCCACCCAGACCCAGTCCCCTACCATCCTATATTTACCCTGACTAATGCCCCAACCTACACATCCCTGAAGACTGTGGGTAATTTATCAATAGCCAATTCATCTAACCTGCACATCTTTGGATCCTGGTGCTGTGAGGCTGCAATGCTATCTACTGAGCCACGACATTTTTTTTCAGGGAGAAAGAATGACATCATTTGATCAAATAACTCGTTCGTATGGACTGCCTAGCGGAGACCTCTTCAGTTTGTTTTTGTTTTCAGATCAGAGATTTGATTTTAAAGAAAACACACTTTTAACAGACTCTTACAGACCCGATAGAGATAAGCGGGTGCTTAGTGCTCAGAATGCATTCTCTGTCAGTACCCTTTAACGTTAGTTGGAGAGTGTCCCCTCAGACAAGACTGTGCAGCTTTGTGATGTCTGCGAGAGAGAGCTGGGGTTCAGAACACTTCGGAGACATGGGAGGATATTTGTGAAAATGTTCGAAGGATTTTGATCTCTCAAAGGACCCATTCTATGCAGTTGAAAATTCTTCATAGGGTCTATCTGACCCCAGATTGTCTCTCAAAATGCAAAGTGGGATTATCTTCAGCATGTACTAAATGCAGAATGACTACAGGCACTCTTACTCATTGCTTCTTGTCCTGCTTCAGGCTTCATCTATATTGGAGCACTGTGTTAGGTGTGATAGAGTGGGTCGAGGCGACTGAATTGGAGATGGACCCGGTTTTTCTTCTCCTGGGTAAAGCCCAATGTACTTTACAGAGATGCACATGAGGAAAAAATATATCCTTACTTTCTGTGCTAGGAAAAATGTTCTGTTGTGTTGGATGTCTGAAAACTCCGGGTCTGTTGGGTCGTTGTAGGTTCTTCATGGAGAATATCCCTTTGGACTTTCTCACCAGTGTGGTGCATCAAAAAACAGAGATTTATATAAGACATGGCAGCCCTTTTTGAATTACCACGATACAGGTTTATCTGTCACATTAAGAAGGGCTTGTATATAGTCATGACGTTATGGTCTAATGAATCTAAGATCCAGCGAGGAAGAATTATGAACTTAAAAATTTGTAGCAGTTAATGCTCTTGAAGAACGAGAGCTATTGTTTTGTTAATGGTAGGGTTAATGGTAGGGTTCTTAGTCAGGTGGAGGAACAGAGGGATCTTGGGGTCTATGTACATAGATCTTTGAAGGTTGCCACTCAGGTGGATAGAGTTTGTAAGAAGGCCTATGGAGTATTATCGTTCATTAGCAGAGGGATTGAATTCAAGAGTCGTGAAGTGATGTTGCAGCTGTACAGGACTTTGGTTAGGCCACAGTTGGAGTACTGTGTGCAGTTCTGGTGGCCTCACTTTAGGAAAGATGTGGAAGCTTTGGAGATGGTGCAGAGAAGATTCACCAGGATGTTGCCTGGAATGGAGAGTAGGTCGTACGAGGATAGGTTGAGAGTTCTCGGCCTTTTCTCGTTGGAACGGCGAAGAATGAGGGGTGACTTGATAGAGGTTTATAAGATGATCAGAGGAATAGATAGAGTAGACAGTCAGAAACTTTTTCCCCGGGTACAACAGAGTGTTACAAGGGGACATAAATTTAAGGTAAAGGGTGGAAGGTATAGGGGAGATGTCAGGGGTGGGTTCTTTACCCAGAGAGTGGTGGGGGCATGGAATGCGCTGCCCGTGGGAGTGGTAGAGTCAGAATCATTGGCGACCTTTAAGCGGCATTTGGATAGGTACATGGATGGGTGCTTAATCTAGGTTAGAAGTTCGGCAAAACATCGTGGGCCGAAGGGCCTGTTCTGTGCTGTATTGTTCTATGTTCTATGTTATGCTGACCTGTATTATTTATTCATTATTTATTGTTTATTTTTGTTTCTTTTCTCTGCCTATTTAGTGTTTTTAACTTGTTTTGTATGTACATGCACATGAGTGTAATTTTGATCAGCTATTTAAGTTGTGTTATTATAATATTAAAAATCTCTTTTTCAATAAAATTACTATTTTTTAAAATTAAAATGCTAACATTGATAGACTAGAGTCCCAAAGAACTTTTATTAGAGAGACCACTCATACTGGTTTACCGTGAGGGTCACCACATTTCGGGTGATGGGGTGACGTTGAGAGAGCATCCCCTTCATGGTAACCTCAGTCAGTGTGAGGAACTGAACCTGCGCAGTTAGCCTCCCTCTACATCACAAACCTGCCGTCCAGCCAACTGCGGGGCGACAGAGCAACTGTTACAGACAGAAGCAGTCACAGACAAAGGGCAAGAGAAACTTTCATAACAATGAAAAGGGGACAATTCAGATAATGGTCAAGATAACGGCTGAGGGTTAAAACGTTCTCGCATCGAAATTGTATTTTATAACAAGATGTGCTTAGAAGCTGACTTTGATTTAATATTATTAAGGTGAGTCAAATTAAATAAAAAGAATTACTAAGTGTGATTGGACATTCTATAACAAAAAAAAGTGTAGATTTTTGTTTGGTCTGTGTAAAGCATGCTGACCGTTGCATGAAAATATATAGCTGATGGAATATATTGTTAGAAGAGTGCATTCCTTGGGAAATGCCCTCGAACAGGCGCTTGAAGAAAACTGGGGTAAAAGTGCCTGAGTGCCGTCTGGTCAGTGACAGGAACCCAGGGAGTTGAATGACTAAAACTTCCTGTAACATGGAGCTGAGAAAACCATCAGATCAGCCGATTATTAAATGCTAGAGCAGGTTTGCAGGGAAAAATCACCTCAGCGTGGTTTGAATTGTGTGTTGGTGGGGGGTGGGTGGGTGGGGGTGGGTATTGCAAACGAGAGATAGAGAGAGAGAGAGAAGGCGCTGCAGTGAGCGTGTTGGAGCATGAGCCTTGTTTGGGGGTCGGTGCTGTTACAGATATGCATGTGGCTGTGGGGGAACAGAGAAAATACGGTGACCCTTATCCTGACAGAGCGGGGAAGGTTATTGATCCATGTCCTGTATTGCTGGACATTTCTTCAGACCGCAGATGCTGCACTGAGCTGGGTGGTGAGCACAGACCATGCTCGGTGGGTCTGGTGGTATGGCCCCCTCTGGGAAGGGAATGGTCCCCCTCTGTACTAGCCCATCCACAATGCCCGCCGTGTTCTGTCAACAAACCGTGGTGTAATTTCCCCTTATATGCCATGCTCGGGGTAATCTGTGCAGTACAGCACCAACCTGAGAAAGGTCAACCGTGTGCCCCTTGGCCTTTTAAAGATGGCACCAGTGCCAGGGATCACGGAATATCCAGGGGCACCCGGGCGACTGTGTGTACCTGCAGTCATGATGGGTGGGAGATTCGGGCTGGTATTGAATGAGAGGGACGCCATGGGGTGGGGTAGGTAGCTAATGAGGTGAGTTCGATAAGATAGCACCAGGAAACCAGCTCAGGTTCGTCCAGACAATCCCTCTGTCACACTCAATGAAAATGAGATTGAGACAAATTATTGTTTTATACAGCTCAATGTGTCGAAGACTCTGCAGTTCTCCCTCCCAATTGCAAAGCTACAGGACAAATGCTCATTCAAAAATCTCCATCGCCTGAACTCACACTAATATACCATTCACTCATAATTCTTCATAATACTGACCCGTGTTTCATGATACTGTCGAAATGTCTTCATTTCAGCATTCTGAAACTAGTGAACATATCTTTCCATGACATTTTTTCTCGGTCTCCCCCTCCCTGTCTCTATCCCAAAACACACATATTTGCAGTCATACGGTTCTACAGACGGAAACAGGCCCCTTCGGTCCAGATGGTCCATGGCAAACAAAATGTCCATCCACACTCATCCAATTTCTTTGCCCATGCTCTGTATCCTCTAATCCTTTCCTATCTGTATTTGTCCAAGTGCCTTTTCAATGTTGTTATTGTACCAACCTCAACCACTTCCACTGACAGCTCAGTCCATCTGTGTACCATTATCTGTGTAAAAGAGCTGCCCCACGAGTTAATTGTTATTTTATTCCTCTCGAAGCATTAACGGATGTCCTCTAGTCCTCGATTCCCCAACCTTGCAAAAAAAACTTGAAGTATTCACCCTTATGCACGTCTCTCATAATTTGATAAGATCTACACTTCCATAAGAACACCTTCGGTTTCCTAGGCTGTAAAGAAATAAGTTCTAACCTGTCCATAATCTCCCTATAACTTAAACCCTTTCGCCAAGGAAACATCTCTGAAATTTCTATTACACTCTTTCTAATTCACTAATATCCTTTCTACAAGGAGAACAAAACTGAACCCAATACTCCAACTGCAGCCTTACCAACATCCTGTACAATTCCAACATAATGTCCAAACGTCTATACTTAATGCGCTGATGAAGGCCAGTATGCCAACAGCCTTCTTCACTGTCCTGTGTATCTGTGACTCAAACTTCAGACAACCGTGCACCTGATCTCTAATGTCCTTTTGTTCCACTACACTCCTTAAGGCCCTCTCATTCATCATTAAACTCCTACCTGAATTTGACTTTCCAAAATGCAAGATGTCACACTTATCTATATTAAACTCCACATGCTATTTCTCAGCTCACTTCCCCTGCCGATCAAGGTACTGCTGCAATTTCTAATAACGTTCCTCACTGGATGCCTCCTATTTTAGTGTCATCTGCAAACTTACTAACCTTGCGTTGTGCACTCTGGTCCAAATCGTTGATATAGATAACAAACAGCAATGGACCCAGTACCGACCCCTGAGGCACTCCACAATTCACAGGCCTCCAGTCCGACAATCATCCCTCCACCATAGCCATTTGCTTCCTAACGCCAAGCCAATTGTATCACCAATTTGCCAGATTATCTTGCAGTCCATGCGATCTAACCTGCCCGAGCAGCCGACCATGTGTAACCTTATGACAGGCTTTACTGAAATCCATATAGAGTATGTCCACCACACTGTCCTCGTCAACCTTCCTGGTCACTTCCTCAAAAAACTCGAACAAAATTTGTAAGGCATGATCTATCATGCACATAGCTATGCTGACTGTTCATGTCAAACTCTGTCTTTCCAAATGCATGCATATCTTATCTCTCAGAACCTTCTCAAGTGGTTTACCAAAAACAGCTGTGAAGCTTACTGGTCTATATTTCCCAGGTTTTTCTTTGCAGCCCTTCTTGAATAAGGGCACAACATTTGCTACTGTCCACTCTTCCGGGACCTTCACCCCTGACCTGTATTCTCTAGCCCCTTGCAGTGCTCTTGGATATATCTGGTCAGGAGCAAGAGATTTATTAGCATTTATTTGACTTTATGCATTCTAATATGACCAACAGCACCTCCACTGTGATATGAACGGTACCAAGATATGACAACTAACCCGCACACCTCCCCACCCCCACCCCCCCACCCCCCCCCCACCCCCACCCCCCCCACCCCCCCCCCACCCCCACCACCCCCACCCCCCCCCCCACCCCGCCAAAAAGCTCAAAGATCTTCATGTCTTTCTTCATGGTAAACACAGAGGGGAATTTGAGTACCTCGCTCATCTCTTGTGGTTTTACACATGAATGCCCACTTAAGGAGTCCTATTTTCTCTCTAGTCGTTCTTTTTCTTTACTATACTGAAAGCACATCTTTGGATCCACCCTCATTTTCTCAGCCAAGGCTATGTCATACCCCCTTTTTGCCTTCCTGATTTCCTTCTTCAGTAAACTCCTGTATCCCCTGTGTACCTCCAGAGATTCCATTTATTCCAGCTGCCTGAACCTGAGCCACGCCTCCTTTTTTGCTGGTCAGAGCCTGATTATCTCTTGTCATCCAGGGTTCTCTCTTCCTGCCTCACTTTCCCTTCACCCTCACAGAAACATATAGACCTTGACTTTTAAAGGCCTTCCACTTACCAGAGATCCTTTTGCCTGGAAACAAGCTACTCCAATCAATGTTTGCAAGTCCCTGTCTAATTCCAAGAAAATATGCCTCGCCCCATTTGAGAACTTGAATTTGTGGACCAATTCTGTCCCTCCCATAACTATTTTAAAATTCATATAATTCTAGTCACCGGTCCCAAAATGCTCCCCCACTTTACCTCCGTCACCTATCCTGCCCTATGCCCCAACAGTAGGTGAGTTTGTCCCTTGCCGAGTAAGACCCTCCATATGCTGCTTATGGAAACTTTCCTGAACACACTTAAGATATTACACTCCATCGAAGTTCTTAACAATCTGGATGTCCCAGTCTACGTTAGTATAATTAAAATCACCTATCATGACAATCCTATTATTCCTGCAAGTCTCCCCAGTTTCCCTGCATCATTGTTCCTCCAATTCGCATTGATTATTTGGAGGCTTATAGTGCAACCACTGTAACATTACCATCCACCTCTATCTTCTTTGCACCATCCACAAAACCTCACTGGACATTATCTCAGTTATTTTGTCTTTAAAGACTGGAGTGGTATGCACCTGAATCAGAACTATTGGTCTTTAAACTGTTTCCATTTACATCTCTCCTTTGCAATTATTTTGACACCCACAGCACCCTTTGTTAAGGCACAGTGGAGATATAGAGCTGTAAATAGTTGGGAGCTGCACATCCTGTCACTTTCAGCATCAGCTGCAAGTTTCCCCACGCTGGGCAGTGATCTAACACAGTGTTACCGAATAATGCAAAACCCTGGGTTTATATATGAATGACCCAGTGCGGACTGCACAACTCATCACGCTGGACATTTAGCCCAAGATTATAGATCCAGCATTGGTGTTGGCTGCACAGAGTTCCACTCTAGACATTGCTGGGTTGCATTCAGCAGTACACTAGCCGGATCTGGACAGTGCTCCATCCTGAATATGTAATGGGTGGGCTGGTTATGTGATTTAGATTGCAAATGTGAGAGAACGAAACATCTGGCAATGCCTTTATTTTGTGTTTTCATTCTTGTGATTGGACCCTTCAAATCCTGACTCATCTGGTTCGACCCGACCCTCTGGATGAGTCATGGTGACTGTTGTTACAGCATCTGGGTCTGCAACATGACGACCAAATGGAGCAGAGGCTGCAGAGAGGACAGTCTCCGTAGAAATAGTATGAGGGAATCACAATCAGATCAGCCGTGGTCATAGTGAATGGTGGGGCAGGATTGAACGGACCACTAATGCAACTCATACATTTCAGTTTGTTCCAAGCAAACTCCCCTTCTCTCCCAGTGTCTCATACTGGTGGGGAGTGAGTCACCTCTTCCTGTTCCTGGGTAACAGGATCCTCGGGCCTCACTAGCCTCCAGATATCCCTATG
Source organism: Chiloscyllium punctatum (assembly GCF_047496795.1). Taxonomy (NCBI): domain Eukaryota; kingdom Metazoa; phylum Chordata; class Chondrichthyes; order Orectolobiformes; family Hemiscylliidae; genus Chiloscyllium; species Chiloscyllium punctatum. The sequence goes on from NC_092767.1 coordinate 51,985,687, forward strand.
TCCCAGTTTCGAGCAGTTGAATGACTGCCTCATGATCCTGTGTCCCAGTCTCGAGCAGTTGAGTGACTCCCTCCTGTCCCTGTGTCCCAGTCTCGAGCAGTTGAGTGACTGCCTCCTGTTCCTGTGTCCCAGTCTCGAGCAGTTGAGTGACTGCCTCCTGGTCCTGTGTCCCAATCTCGAGCAGTTGAGTGACTCCCTCCTGTCCCTGTGTCCCAGTCTCGAGCAGTTGAGTGACTGCCTCCTGTTCCTGTGTCCCAGTCTCGAGCAGTTGAGTGACTGCCTCCTGTTCCTGTGTACCAGTCTCGAGCAGTTGAGTGACTGGCTCCTGGTCCTGTGTCCCAATCTCGAGCAGTTGAGTGACTCCCTCCTGTTCCTGTGTCCCAGTCTCGAGCAGTTGAGTGACTGCCTCCTGGTCCTGTGTCCCAATCTCGAGCAGTTGAATGACTCCCTCCTGTTCCTGTGTCCCAGTTTCGAGCAGTTGAGTGACTGCCTCCTGTTCCTGTGTCCCCGTCTCGAGCAGTTGAGTGACTGCCTCCTGGTCCTGTGTCCCAATCTCGAGCAGTTGAGTGACTCCCTCCTGTTCCTGTGTCCCAGTCTCGAGCAGTTGAGTGACTGCCTCCTGGTCCTGTGTCCCAATCTCGAGCAGTTGAATGACTCCCTCCTATTCCTGTGTCCCAGTTTCGAGCAGTTGAGTGACTGCCTCCTGTCCCTGTGTCCCAGTCTCGAGCAGGTGAGTGACTCCCTCCTGTTCCTGTGTTCCAGTCTCGAGCAGTTGAGTGACTGCTTCCTGTTCCGGTGTCCCAGTCTTGAGAAACTGAGTGATGCCTCCTGATCCCAAGTTTGTGAAAGTAGATATCCTCTTATTGCTACTGAGTAACAGGCTCCAATAGCTCTGTGCTCACCTGCTGCCCCTGTGGAATGAAGTTGAGGGACTGAATGGCCTCTTCACATTCCTTACAGCTTCTCTTGACTAAAAGCCTTTCTCCTTTTTCTGTAAAACACCATCAAAATCTGAATGACGTATTTTTGTATTTGACTCTCAGTAATTGACCAAACAAACTGACTGACAGAATTCAGAACCTGAATAGCCTCTTCCTGTTCCTGTGTTATACACTCAAGAGTCAACAGAGTCTCAGTGATGTACAGCTCGGTTAAAGACCCTTCGATCCAGTTGTCCATTCTGACTAAATATCCTAAATTTATCTCGTCCCCCTTGCCAGCACTTAACCCATATCTCTCTAAACCCTTCCCATGCATGTACCCATTCAAATGCCTTTTAAATGGTGTAATTGGACCTGCCTCTACCCACGTCTTTTGGGTGCTCAATCCATACAACAGCAGTCTCTCTTTGAAAGTGTTGTATCTCATTTCCCTTTATGAATCTTTCTCCTCTCACCTTAAAACTTTGTCCTGTAATTTTCGACTTTGCCTATGCTGGGGAAAAGACGTTGACTGTTTACCTTATCTATGCCCCTCATGATTTTATACACTTCTTTAAGATCACCCCTCAGCCTCAACACTTTGAAAATACTCCCAGCCTATTCAAACTCTCCCTGTAGCTCATACCCTCCAACACCTGCAACATTCTTTTAAATCTCTTCTGCATCCTTTCAAGTTTGACAATATCTCTCCGACAGCAGGTTGACCAGAATTAAAGGCAGTATTACAAATGTGGCCAAACCAATGTCCAGGACAGATGCAACATATCATGCAAACGCATAGACTCAAAGCACGCACCAATAAAGGGAAGATCACCAAATGCCTTCTTCACTACACTGTCTACCTGTAATGGCACTTTCAAGGAACGGAGAACCTGCACCACAAGGTGACACAGTAGCTCAGTGACTCGCATTGCTACCTCAGAGCACAACGATCTGGGTTTAATTCTATCCTTGAATGACTGCCTGTGTGGAGTTTGCACATTCTCCCCGTGTCTGCGTGAGTTTCTTCCAGGTGATGCATTTTCTTCCCACAGTACAAAGATGTACAGGCAAGTATAAATTGGCCATGCTAAATTGCTCCAAGTACCCAGGGATGTGTAGGCGAGGTGGATTAGCCATGGGAAATGCAGGCTCAGAGGGATAGGGGAGGGGTTTGTCCAGTGGGATACTGTTTAGAGGGTCGGTGTGGCCTCCATGGGCCGAAAATCCTGTTTCCTAACTGTAGGGATTCTATAATTTCAATGGCGTTCTCTTTGATTGGCAACTTTCGACAGGACCCTACCTACCTGTCTTGCCCTGATTTGTCTTGCCAAAATGCAACACCTCACATTTATCTAAAGTTAACTCCATCTGCCACCCCTCGGCTCACCTAATCATGTTTCCACTTTGTTCTGAGATATCATTCTTCACTGTCGACTACACCACCAAATTTGGAATTATCTACAAACTTACTGATCATACTTCATATACTCAAATGCAAATGATTTGTATAAGTGACAAGGGGCAGTGGACTCACTATTGACTATTGACCACTAGTCACAGGTCTCCAAGTTCAATGAACAAATGTCCACTGTCGCGCCCTGTCTCCAATAGTCAAGAAAATTTTGAATCTAACAGGTGAGATCTCCCTGGATCCCAGGCAGTCTAACCTTGCTAACCAGTCTACAAAGTAGAACATTTTGGTTTTCTTACTGAATTCCATGAAGACAACATCCACTCTCCTGCCTTCATCAATCTTCTTCATCACTTCGTCAAAACATTCCACCGAGTCAGTGAGACGTGATCTCCAATGTACAAAGCCCTCCTCAGTCCTTGTCCTTCCAAATGCATACACATCCTTTCCCTCAAAATCCCCTCCAACAATTTAGTCACCATTGATGTCAGGCTCACCAGTCTATAGTTACCTGGTTTTTCTTGCCTTTCTTAAATAATGACACTATGTCAGCAGCTCTCCAGTCTTTTGACACCTCACCTGTGGAAATCAATGATACAGATATATCAGCAAAAGGCTGAGCAATCCCTTTCCTAGCTTCCCACAATATTCCGGGATACAACTGATCAGGTCCCAGGGATCTGTTCACCTTTATATGTTTTAAAGTGTCCAACACCTCCTTGTAATATAGATACTTTTCAAGATCTCACTATGCATTTCTTCATTTTCTCACTCTTGTAACTTCCTCCACATTAAATACTGTGGAGAAATCCTTGTTTTATATCTTTCCCATCTCTTGTGGTTCCACCCATAGGTAGCCTTACTGATCTTTAAGGTGCCCTATTTTCTCCCGAGTTAATCTTTTGCCACTAAAAGATTTGTAGAGTTTCGTCAATACCTCATTAACCCGATTTCTAAAGCCAACCCGCGTTCACATTTTTCTGGCCCGATTTCACCGTTGACTATACACTTATTGCCCTTATACTCCTCTGGGGTTTCTCTTGATTTCAGCTCGGTTACCTGACATATGCCTCCTTACTTACCTTGACCATAACATCAATATATTTAGCCATCCAGCACTCCCTGCACCCACCAGCCTTGCCCATCTCACTAATAGGAACACGTTGGCTCTGGACTCTCTGAAACCAGGTTTTGATGGCCTTGCATTTTCCAACCATCCCTTTACCTGTGAATAGGGTATTCCAATCAGCCTTTCACAGGGCTCGCCTAACACTTTCAAAATTGGCCTTGTTCAAAGTTAGAACTTTAATGTTTACATCAGGTCTTTCCTATTCCACAACTAATTTAAAACTAATATTTATGTGTAACAGACTTGAAATGTTAAATAAACATTTCCTGCCCCTCTGTAACAGGCTCGAGAGGCTGAATGGCCTCCTCCTGTCCCTGTATAACAGCCACGAGACATTAAATGACACAGCAACCCCTGGATTATGAGCAGCCGTTAAACTGTATCTGATGGAGGTCCATCCCTTCTCAGTTACCGAAACACAAACAACAAAATGTACTCCAGGTGTCCTCTCAGTGACACCTCATACAGCTGCAGCGACAAATCCTTTTATTTTGAATGATTTTGTTTGCAAAATGTGCTAATGTTCCAGCGTTCCACCTTTTCAAGTAGCAATAGGCTAATATGGACTGAATGCCCTTCCTCCTTTCCTTCTGTAAGAGGCCCATAGGGACAGAATTGCTTTGGCCTGTTCCAGAGCAGCAGTCTTAGTGCTCTGTCTCAAGGTTATGAAAGGATTTGAAAACAGTGTATTAAAACCAGGAATAGCCTCACACCGGATAACAAGTATCATACTTTGTGTTCAGGTATCGAGAAAATTGCCCACCCGACTTTTTTTTATGTAGCCGATCTGCTATTTTATAACTGATTACTTTCATAAACAGAGTGGAACATATATAGGCCCCTGCAGTGTTCTGTTAATACTCTCGTATGCAAGGAAAAAAATGATTTAAAAATTGAAAGATTTATGGTCCATCCCTCGGCAACCCTTATCCATTGCATCCAAAACCAGTAAATCTTCCCTTTTATAGTGATTTGAAAAGTGTTGTTTTGATCTGGTTAACTGAGCCTATTTGTTCAGTAAGTGCGATTAATGCCAGTCTCCATGGATTCTAATTATCCCAGTGGAGGGTTTCCATCTTTTAATGATAAATGGGCTCCATTCAATGTGTTATCCCATAACATGAGCGGGACCATCACCGACAGCACTGACAGTGATCAGCAGATCCAGAGAGAGGGGGAGGAGAAATCAGAATCTGAGAACATTAGACTGGAATGTTCCAAAAATGGATCAGAATTTGAGAACATGAGACTGGAATATTCCAACAATAGACAGGAGTTTATCCGATTATGTTTGGTATATTTTTGCATTTTATTGGTTCCCCTTATCATTGCAGATCAATTATGTTCTTCGCATTATTCAATATTTTTATAATCCCTTCCTGGCTATCGTTGGTGTTCCTGGTAAGTGTCACTGTCCAGTTTTTGTTTCTATAAAACAGTTATGACTGTATAATACTGTTCTTTCATATAGTCTACACTTATGGCCACTATTATTGTTCCTGTTGAAACTCTGAATCCAGATATTTACTCTACAGACCACTGCTAATGAAGGTGTTCAATTCCTGTCTCCCTCTGCTCTGGCAATGTTACTCATGGGTCTCGATATTGACCTACTCAGTTTCAGCGGAGAACCACGATGTATTGCATCTTTGCCTTTGGTATTTAAATATTAAGAGCATGCAGGTCACTGTCTACTGTTCTGGTTACAAACACCACCTTTTCCCAGTGTTTTCATCCCCCCCCCACCTCCCGGCCAATATCTGCGGCTGAAGCAGACGAGTCATAACTGTTGGTGATCCCTTTGACCATGAGCTGATTCCTGACACCTTGCCTTGACCATTTCTAACTTGAAATACTCACCACTCCACAATATATCTCACTGGTTTATTCCATCTGCTGTTTGAACCTTGAGCTATGAAATACAGTCTTAATGAAGCCAATAATTTGCTGCTGACGCTACCGCCTTCAAAACTGCCGAAGCAAATCTGATACGAATTCACACCAAACTCCCATCCATCTGTCATTCATGTGCACACCGAGTATATTGCTATTGTGTATGGCAATGCCTTTATTTTGACATTCTCAAACACTTTACCTCATCTGTCCATGAAACTTTTCTCGTTCTCTCTCTGTCGATTATCCAAAAGCCTGCCAGTTGTTCATATCTAAAATAGTTTCCTTCACGTGTGTTCCTTCTCGAACAATGAGTTTCGCATTCAACCACACACACACACACACACACACACACACACCAAACCTCCCCATTGGAGATAGTAATCTGATGCGAGGATAGTTAGCATATGATCGTAAACCTTACAATACTCTCCATGCTGGGCAGATCGTGCAGTTTACTGAGCAACACACTAGCCTGCTCTGCACAGCTCTCCATGCTGGGCTGTCATCTTGTCCACGTTTATGTTGTTTGTGGTGTTCTGTCAAGCAGATTCAGAATTTGATGGAACAAACCATTTCAGCTGATCTGACAATGCCTTTATTCAATGTTCTCATTCTTGTAATTTTACTCTCGAAGATCTTACTTCTCCAGTCAGTCCCACTGCTCTGTCTTTTTTCCCCATATTTCCACAACGTCCTCCCAGTTAATTAACTGCCTGTTTCTTTCTTTAATGTGCATCTCTCTGTCCCTTTGTATCTTTCCCTGGCCTTGGGTTTTGTTTCCCTAGTGTATCGAGTGCTGGCATTGTGTAGCTCAGAAATACTGAAATGGTGTGTATCAGGCTGTTTTTCACTTCCTGGTATGTCCCATGTGATGGCCATGGACAGGCATGTTTCAGACGTTATGAGACACATCCTTGTAACTTGGTCTGTACCTGTGTTTGCCCCTCTCAGGTGACCTTGCGATCAGTAACACGAGGAAGCCCCTTAAGTAAAGGACCAGGCATCTAAATTGTGTGACAATGCTGTCAGCTTTTTTTTTAAAGAAAGGTTATTTTCTCTTTTTTTTAACAAGAGGTCATAGAGGCCAAACTGCCTACTGTAAGCGGCTCAAGTAGATAACTTACGAGACTTTTAGGGTTTTAAATAAATAGTAGTAACAATGGCCAGCTCGCACAGACCAGGATTTCTAAATTTTTCCTTACGGCTGTAAGTCACCAAGTGCTTGTGTCCCAGAAGGGTTGGAAGTTTTAGTAAATTATCCCTAGCTGGTATTCTCTCTGAAGCTTCACTTGATGCTGTTTCCTCCTGAAATGGAGAACTGTATGTCTGAATGCTCCTTTTTACCATGGAGTGTGTTTCGGTAATGTTAGTATATTGGAACAGTTCATTTGTAGAAGGTACTGTATCCATTATTCGGTTAAGGTTTCCAATAGTTAAGTTATTCCAAATTCCTCTTCATTTTGTATGGATTTTCATTAGAAAATATATTGTGTTTTAATTAATGGTGAGTGTTTGACGAGTAGCATCACATCTGGAACACCCACTTCACATCTACCTTTAAAATACGAAAGGTTTCGCATCCAAACTACCTCCTTAAAATAGTTTGAGGCAGTCTGGTCCGTCTATAGCAAACTGGGAACTCTTGTCTGGTGCCATCAAATTGGGTGTAGAATTACAATCCCTACAGTGTGCAAACAGGTCATTCGACCCAACAAGTCCACACCGACCCTCCAAAGAGTAACCTACCCAGACCCATTCCTCGACCCTGTTATTACACATTTACCCCGACAAAGACTCATAACCCACACATCCCTGAAAACCACAAGGAACTTAGCATGGCCAATTCACATGACATGCACACCTTTGGATTGTGGGAGGAAACCAGCGAATCCAGGATAAGCTAATGGAGACACTGGAGAGTACACACCAGGAGGCTATTGGGTTCAAAGGTCGCGTTTGGTAGCTGTTAGTGTCTTTCGTTCCGGATGTTGAATTCGGTTGGTTTAAACAGTGTTTTGTGTATAAAGATTCGTTCAGTCACTGAGAGTTCTCTGGGTGTGGAAGAAGTGAAGTTGGGGGTTTTACAAAAGGTAATGAAGGCAAAGCTGTAGTAATTGGCAGACGAGCTGGAGTTGGGGTTGTGTTTGTCTGTGAGAAAATGAGAGATAATTACAGCTATTACTCGGCAATTACGTTTGGTGGAAACGCCATCAGAATCTTTGGAAATGGCGAGAATTCAATTTCAAATGAGGCACCGTGAACATGAGAAGGAATTGAAACAGTTTGAATTATGATGAAAAGTAGAAATAAAATGAAGAAAAGGAGAGAAAAACAAAGAAGAAAAGCAGAGAGATTTAACTTCAAACGTTAGTAATTAGAGAGGAAAGTTGACATAGAAGGTGGTGATGAAGGTAGATGGTAGGCTGCATGAGGAGGATAGTGAGGATGAGCAACCCTATAGTGGGCAAAGGCTTGATGGGGATCTGTTTAAATACATCCAGACATTATCTAAATTTGATGAGAATGATGGGGGAGCCTTCTTAATTTCATTTGAGAAAGTGGTTAAACAAATGCAGTGCCCAGTGAACATGTGGATTTAGTTGTTTCAAACAAAGCTGATAGGTATTTGCATCCCTTTCAGAGGCGGTGTGTGGGGAGTAGGAGGAGGTGAAGAAAGCCATCTGAAGTGCACATGAGCTTGTGCCAGAAACTGACAGACAGAGTTTCAGAGATCTAAAATAGCGTCCGTGGTTAAACACACATGGAGTTTGAAAGGATCAAACAAAGTGATTTTGAAAGGTGGTTAAGGGTATTAAATCAGAGCAAACCTATGGCCCTCTTAGAGAGATTCTTATTTTGAGAAGTTCAACAATTCACTTCCTGCAGTCGTGAGAACTCGTGTGGAAGAGCAGAGAGTTACAATGGCAAGATTAGAAGCTGAAATGGCTGATGATGATGATGATTGAGTTCAGAAATCAAAGCTTGGTTTCTGTGAGGGAGTGAGAAGAATGTGTGAGATCTTCTTAAAACATGTCCCTGTGAGAGTAAGGTTTACTGGCATAGACCTGGAGTAGCAGGTAAAGAGGTTACAGCATTAAGAAGTACAGAAGTATGTAACTCTCTTATGCTGAAACATGAGGAACTATGTCATTCAGAGGGACTATTGGAGAGATGAGAAGTGCTCCATTATGTAACGTGTGGTTGGAGTGTCCAGTGGAAACATCAACAGATTTATTCCACAATGGGGAAGGAGGCCTTGAGCTTAGTGTTGGCGTTACAACATTTCAGTATTTACATTGGGAATAACATACATGAGACAAATCCTTTTCACTGATCGTGAGCCCTTCAAGTTTTTGGTGAAGTTTAGGGAGAAGAATATCAGTCTGTTTCGATTTAGTTTATTATTACTGCCATTCAATTTGAAATTATACAGGTGACAGGGCGAGAAAATCTCAGGTTTTAACACATTCTGGAGACTTGGATGAAGAAAGACAAAGGCATTCTGTGGCAGGAGCAAAATGACTGAAATCGAATCGAGTTGTGAACATTTGTATGCTCAGAGTCAATGTAATATATATATATGCACTTCTTCCTCCGCTACACTGATGACTGCATTGGCGCCACCTTGTGCTCCTGTGAGGAGTTTGAGCAATTCATCAACTTCACCAATACATTCTACCCTGTCCTTAACTTTACCTGGACCTTCTCTCGCACCTCCCTCACCTTCGTGGACCTCTCCATCTCCATTCATGACGACCGACTTGACACCGACATTTTTTACAAACCTACCGACTCCCACAGCTACCTGGATTAAACATCTTCCCACCCTACCTCCTGCAAAAATGTCATCCCGTATTCCCAATTTCTCCACCTCCGCCGTATCTGCTCCTGGGAGGACCAGTTCCACCACAGAACAAACCACATGGCCTCCTTGTTTAGAGACCGCAATTTCCCTTCCCACGTGGTTAAAGATGTCATCCAACGTATACCATCCACATCTCGCACCTCCGCCCTCAGACCCCACCCCTCCAACTGTAACAAGGACAGAAGGACCCTGGTGCTCACCTTCCACCCTACCAACCTTCGCATAAACCAAATCATCCGCCAACATTTCTGCCACCTCCAAACAGACCCCACCATCAGGGATATATTTCCCTCCCCACCCCTTTCCACCTTCTACAAAGACCATTCCCTCCGTGACTACCTAGTCAGGTCCACGCCCCCAAACAACCCACCCTCCCATCCTGGCACCTTGCCCTGCCACCGCAGGAACTGCAAAACCTGCGCCCTCACCTCCTCCGTCACCTTCATCTAAGGCCCTAAAGGAGCCTTCCACATCCATTAAAGTTTTAGCTGCACATCCACTAATATCATTTATTGTATCCGTTGCTCCCGATGCGATCTCCTCTACATTTTGGAGTCTGGACGTCCCCTAGCAGAGCACTAGAGGGAACATCTCCGGGACATCCGCACCAACCAACCACATTGCCCTGTGGCCCAACATTTCAACTCGCCCTCCCACTCTGCCGAGGACATGGAGGTCCTGGGCCTTCTTCACCGCCGCTCCCTCACTACCAGATCCTGTAGGAAAAATGCCTCATCTTCCGCCTCGGAACACTTCAATCCCAGGGCATCAATGTGGACTTGAAAAGTTTCCTCATTTCCCCTTCCCGCACCTCACTCCACTTCCAAACTTCCAGCTCAGCACTGTCCCCATGACTTGTCCTACCTACCTATCTTCTTTTCCACCTATCCAATCCACCTTCCCCCAACCTATCACCTTCATCCCCTCCCCCATTCACCTATTGTACTCTATGCTACGTTCTCCCCACCCTCACCCTCCTCTAATTTATCTTTCAACCCTTCAGGCTCTCTGCCGGAATTCCTGATGAAGGGCTTTTGCCCGAAACGTCGATTTTACTGCTCCTCGGATGCTGCCTGAACTGCTCTGGTCTTCCAGCACCACTAATCCAGACTCTGGTTTCCAGCATCTGCAGTCATTGTTTTTACCTATATATGCATTTCAGTCTACTAATAGAGGACGATTAGGAGGTCTAAAATTAATCCATCTTTGTATATTGATGGATAATTTTATTAAAGGTGGAGTTGTGAGAATACTATCACTGTGAAAAGGTTATTTTCCCTCAGGTTGTTTTTGAAGAGAGGTTCTAAAGGCAGAGGTGCAGAACTGCTGTCTGAACACAGTTTAAGTAAATAACTGAGGAGGTCTTTAGGTTTCATTAAATGGTGATAACAATGGAAGGGCGGTGGCCTGCTTTCACAGACCAGGTTTTCTCGTTTTGTTTTTTGCTGAAGCATTCAGAAGCTGTTGGGAATCCAAGAAGGGTTAGGAGTTTCAATAGCTGCTTTTCTCTCTGAGATCTCTGTTGATGTTGATAGCTCCTGGATGGGAAAATTGCTGTAAGAATCTGTATTTGAAAATATCTTTGTGCCAAGCAGTGTATACCAAGAAGGTACGGTATCTATTGTTGTGTAAGTGTTCCAACATATAAGCTATCCCAAAATGTTCTTCTCTTTGATTGGATTTTAACTAAAGCATTTGAATAAATTGTATTTTGCTAAATGACGAGTGGTTTGACCAGTCACAACATATCTGGAACGCACACTTCCCATCTATGTTTAAATTAAGGAAATGTTTGGGTCTAATCGGCCTTCTTAAAACATTTTGCGGGGATCTGCAGCCGAGGGGTTTCTGACTGTCTCCTTTTACTGAAACGTTAGTGGAGGGGCTGGGGATGGTTTGCTGTCGGATGTTCTGTGGGCTGCCTCAGACATTCAGGGAGACCTGAGGATTTGCTGACCCAACTTTGGATGGAGCATGGGGACTGTAGTTACATCATCTGGGTGTGTAACATGAACAACAAATGGAGCAGAGGCTGCAGAGAGGGGAAGCATTGAAACCACAGAGTGAGTGTGTGTGGGGAAAGGGATCTGCTGTATACACCCCGGGTTTTCCAGGACCAGCTTCCCAAGATTTACTTAACCCAGGAGCAGATAGTGAGGGGACACTGATTGAACAAGGAGCTGGTCACAGATCGGTGTCACCTCCTTCAACAAGACCTGCAGCTTCACACCAGGGGGAGGATGGTGCTGCCAGTGGCTGTGAGGGTCACTGTTTTATTCAGCTTCTATGATCCAGAACTTTCCAGGCAGGACTAGGTGACATATCCATCATTTCCCAGTATCTGCACAACAGTGTCACCATTCGGTGATGGAGGATATATATGGTGGATGAGATAAATAGATTGTTTCTCCCACAGCAGGGAGCTGCCCAGTGTATCCAGTATAGTGGGATTCCCGATGGTGTACATGGCATCTGCAGAGTATCCATGTCAATGGGGAGAGGTAGAGGAACTGAAGGAGCTCTGTCTCTATTAATGTTACAGTATGCCCATGCACAGTACATCATGTTGGTGAATACCCACTCTCCTGGCAGCAGTCACGGCCTCTTCATTCAGAAGCAATGAGCCATTCCCATCGTCATCGGGTCTCCACGTAGAAAGAAATGAATATATCTTGGATAAAGGTCGTCCCCTTGATGCACGTTTCAAAACACCATCCCCACCACCAATCAACTACATCAAAGTAGTCCATGTGTACGGAGAGCAATGGGGTCAATGGAGTGTTTTGGGAGCTGACGATCAGGGCTGGAGCAAAACCTCCCAAGTCTGAACAGGTCTGAGTGAACCCCCCAGTACACAGTACCATTAAGTCCTGTGTTCCCTCTTCATTTCAGTAACATACTGCCTTTCATTATTCTGTAAATGAAATGACAGGTTATATCATGTTAAATTCCACTTGCTAAACTATTATCTATTGCATTTACCTCTCTGAATCTATCTGCAGACTCTTCACCCTCTCTTGATAATTTATTCTCTTGCTTACCACAGCGACATCACCAAACTCAGCATCTGTATATCTGTTCCATCCTCCTGATCATTAATTTAGACTGTAAATAGTTGAGAACCAAGTACTGGTTACTCTGTAACCCTACTGTTTACGTTCTGTCTAACTGATTGAGACTGGTTTATCCTGAGTGCCTGCTTCCTGTATGATACCCAGTCCTTCCCCATTCCTGTGCAACACAGTTGAAGAGTTGGATAAGAACAAGGAGCATCTGTGAGGAATCCAACCGCTCGATGAGGCTGATGTCAACACGACCTCTGTGCCACTTTCCTGCCATCTCTCCATCCTAAAACTCTAGTCTCTTTTGTAGATTGCGCCACATTAAAAAAATCCACTCCACATCGACACTTTCACTTACTTTTAGCATTTTACAGACCTCAATGAGATCTCCTTTCATTCTTATAAACTCGAGAGTATAGGCCAGAACTGCTCAATTTCTCTTCATAAGACAAGCACTTCAAATATGGAATCAATCTAATGAAGCTCTTCTGAATTGCCTCCAATGGAAATACCTCATTCTGCAGGACACCCAAACAGTACTCCAGTTGCAGCCTCACTAATGCCTTGCATAGCTACACCAACACTCCCTACCTTTCTACTCTATCCTTTTATAAATAAACACTGAAATTATGCTTGCATTTCTCATTACTTGCAGTACCCGCAGGCAGGTTTTCTGTGATATGCAAGCAGACATCCAGATCCCTCTGCACTTAAGCACTTTGAACTTTCTCTCCAGTTAGATAATAATTTGCTTTTCTATTATGCTGGCCAATTTGAATAGCCCCACATTTACTCACTTTAATTTTCCTTGCCAAATGTTGGCCCATTCACCCAACCTATCCATATAGTTTTTAAATGTCTTGCATTATCATTCCGACGTAATTTGCCACCAATGTTAGTGTCATCTGAAAATGTGATGTCGTATTTTCTATCCAGTCAACCAAGTACAGTAATACTAATGATCGCAAATGAGAACTGAAATCAATAGCACACCACAAATTGCATTTCCCAAAATAAATGACACATTTAGTCCATCTGACTGCATTTTGTTGGTTAACCAATCCTCCATACAAGCTAATAAATTACTCCTAAACCCATGTTGTCTCATCTTACCACTTACTCTGTGGAGAAGCGACATATCTGATGTTATCAGGAAGAGAAGATACATTCCATCTCCAGGAATCCTACTAGGAAGACCAGATACATTCCATCTCCAGGGATCCTACTATCCACCTTGTTTGTCACATCTTAAAGAAACTCAAGCAAACACTTCAAACTCGATTTATCCTTTATACAACCATGTTGACTCCGATGGATTGTGGTTTAACTTTGCAAGTATCCTCAACAATGGATTCTAATAATTGTCTTAAATTACAATAGCTTATCATTAAGTTTTAGTCCCAAATGTATACAGTTATTATAATTTCTTCCCTTTCGAAAACCTTTACGTTTTCTTTGAATTCCTGTTTAATGGGCAAATGGTTTTAAGAGGTCTACTCCACTTGCTGTTTGAGGCATGTGTGGCTGGCTGGACTCATCATTCTGCTGGTGTACAACCTCGATGGGCTGGTATCTTTCTGGTGTTCCCATGCTGATGTCTCCAAGGCCAGAACGACCTTCTCCCGTTGATGCGTTAGTGGGTTGGGGGATTATGGAATCCTCCTGTTGCTGGGTAACATTTGGAGGGGCTGATGGGTCTTTTCATACTTCCCCATATCAGGTGGAAATGCTGAACGGTCTCCGCATGTATACCGGAGATGGGATCGAGGGAGTGATTGATCGTCTCTTGTTCCCGTACAACAGACATGCATCTGAATTACCTTTTCCTTTCTCATGAAAGAAGTGTCAGACAGTTTTTATCCTTATCCAGAATGGATTCCTCCACTATCTGTGTAATTTGCTTCACTTGTTGAAATAGGCTCGGTTGGTCTGAATGGCCTCCTATTATCCCAGTGTAACAGTCTCCAGTCACTTTGTGACCTCATCCAGTTGTTACAGTTGTTACAGACTTGAGGTGGCTGAATGAACTGATTCTGTTGCTGTTTAACAGGATACTGGTGCAGCATGGCCTACTGTTATAGGCTGGAGTGGCTGATTGGCCTCCTTCTGTAAATGTATATCACGCTCTAAGGGCTGAATAGCCTCATTCTGTTTTGTTTAAACAGGCTCAAATGCCTGAATATTCTCCTGTTGTTCCTGTGTAACAGGCTGGAGAACGGAATGGATTCCTCCACTATCTGTGTAATTTGTTTCACTTGTTGATCCCTTCTGTTTCCGGTTTCCTCCCACAGTCCAAAGATGTGCAGGCCAGGTGAATTGGCCATGCAAAATTGCTCATAGTGTTAGGTAAGGGGTAAATGTAAATGTAGATGTAGGGGTATGGGTGGGTTACGCTTCGGCGGGGCGGTGTGGACTTGTTGGGCCGAAGGGCCTGTTTCCACACTGTAAGTAATCTAATCTAATCTAATCTGTCATCTTTGTTGAAATAGGACACTCTTTATGTAAACTCCAATGGCTACTGGGTCAACCTGACCATCCTTTCGTTATAAGCTAGCACCTTCATTGCAGGAATCAGTTGAGGGAACCAACTCTGAGCTACTTCAAATATAACAACATCCTTTCTTCATTGAAGAGATTAAATCTGTACACACTACTCCAGATGTGATCTCGCTGAGACCCTGTACAGCAGCAGCAACACTTTACCAGCCTGCTTTAAGGTTCCCACCCAGGTTCGAGCTGTCTCAGCTCTCTGGGGGAATACAGAGCATTGTTGGAAGATCATTGTCCTTCTCGACTACATCAGCATAACGGGAGATCTGGAGAAATTAAAGTTTGAGAAGATCATAAATGATGTGGCGAGATGATCTCTAGCATTAATCTCCCCAGAGCCCAAGTCGGTCAGATTCGACAGAATCCAGTAAGGTGGAGCGCAAAAACAGCAAGGAGGAGCAAACATTGATGGGAGTTATATATCAAAGTGAAAGCTGCAATACAAATGCTGGACATGTTATAAAACAGGAAATGAGATATTCACATTTGTGTGTACTGCAGTAATAGTGTAGGTATATCTAAACTGTGTTAACCCAATTGAATGCTACTGCTGGGAAAAATGGATTTCATGACCACGTGCGAGATGGTTTACATGAACACTATGTCGAGCACTGAGTTCGAGATCAGGTTATTTAGGAATTGGTGTTGAGTGATCAGAATAGCTAATTGAAATTTTTGCTGGAAAGGACCTTTTGGGAACAGTGACCACATTGTATTGGTTTTCTTTTATGCTGTTTGAGTACACGATAGTTTCATTTTTATTTGAAGTAACCGTTATAAATCGGAATCATGCAAGCCATGAAGGTGTGAGGAGATAATGGGGACTAGAGATACTGGAGATCAGAGTAGAAGAATGTGGTACTGCAAAAGCAAAGTCAGGCAGCATACTGAGACCAGATAAATCGATGTTTCGATAATAAACCCATCATCAGGAATGAAGCTTATGGGTCAAGGGGGCTGAGAGTTAAATGAGAAGGGGTGCGCCCGGGGGAGATAGCTGGGATAGCTGGGAATGCGATAGGTCGATGAAGGTGGGGTTGAAAGTAATAGATGACGAAGGGAGACAGAACGCCTCATCAACTGTAACCATTAAACCCAATGTGGTCTTCTCGACATTGGCGAGGCAGGAGGTCAACTTGTGGATCATTTCAGATAACATCTCTGGGACAGCCACATTGAACAACTCAGCCTTGTTTAACTCCCCTTCCCACTCTGCCAAGGACATGTGGGTCCTGGACCTGCTCCACCGCCAAACCCGAGCCACCAGAAGCCTGGAGGAAGAAAGCCTCATCTTCTGCCTTGGGACCCTCCAACCACAGGGGATCATAGTGGGGTTCCCATTTCCCCAGTTCTCCTAATTCCACCTTATCCCACTCCAAAATTCCAAGTCAGCACCGCCTTTTTGAATGTTCCTTTGTGTCCACCTTTCTTCCTTTCAATCTGGGCCACCCTCCTCTCTGACTATCACTTTCAAACTCACCTTCTTTTGCCTATTAGATGAAAGGAGGCAGCTTAGAAAAATGCCAAGTGTTGCAGTAAGCCAGTGGATTCAGAGAGATGTAGGACCCAGCAAAGGATGACCAAGAAACTGAGAAGAAAATCAAAGAGAGAAAAAGCATGCAAACGAAAGAAAAACATGAAGACTGCTAAAAAGCGTCTATCAATGTATGGAAAAAAAATAATAAAAACAAGGTCAAATGTGGAACAGTTGGTGTGCATTCAGGATAATTTATTGCAGAGAACAGAGAAATCGCAGGGAAAACAAGCAGTTTTTTTGTGTCTATCTTCATGGAAGAATGTCCAGAAATTCTTCCAGAAATACCAAGTGACCATGGGACTTGTGTAAGTAAAGTCTAAGATCATTCTTATCAGTGTTGTGGTTAACATTGAAAAGAAAGCTGGATTGAGTATTTATAAATCTGACAGACTAGATGTACTGCATACAAGAATTTCAGAGGAAGCAGCAATAGACAATTTGATTGCATCGCTGATTTTCAGTTTATTTTCTGACACATTCCCAAAAGTCATTTAGCCAATCTGGATAAGGCAAAGGTTATAAATATTATCCAACAGTTTAAGAAAGGATGAAGATAGAGAGTGGTGAACGACAGACCAGTAACTTGTCATCCGCAGTTGGGTGTCTATTGGACTCGATTACAAAGAACATGCTGCTAGATATATAGACGGTAATAACATAACTGGGGAGTGTGGTAATGTATCGATGAAAGAAAAACCAGAAGTGGAAAACATCATTTTAAAATGGTTTCAAGATTATTCTTGGAGACATACGCAATGAAGAACCAATGGATAACGTATAGTTGGATATTCATGAGCTTTTTAAAAAGAACATGGAGAAGTAGAAGTCGGCGAGATCAAGGAGAATCCTACGATATTCTACACGGACAAGTAGAATAGAATAATCAGCAAACAGTTAGTGTCCATTAGAAACCAAAGGGGCAGTCTGTGTGTCAAGCTGGAGAACATTGACGGATTGTAACATGAAACCTTCACATCTATTTTACATGGGAGAAGGAGGAGGCAGGCACAGAATTCAAGAAGATGATTGGGGAAGATCTTGAACACATTCATGTAATTTTGAGAAAGAATTTGAGGCTTTGTTCTGTATAAATTTGGACCAATCTCCATGTCTGAATGAGTTGTATCAGAGGAGGGTGTTGGGATCAAGGGAGGAAAGACCCTGACTGAATATTTTAATTAGAATCTGACCATATGGGACGTGCCAGAGAACTGGAGAACTGTTAATACGATTCCACTTCACAGTAAGGGTGGGAGTTATAGTCCAGGAAATATAGACGAGCTAGTATTAGATCACTGTTAAGGAAACTACTGGATAAAATAGGGAAGGAGAATATCGAACTCCAATCAGAGTCACAAGGTTTGATCAGGGATAATTATCATGACTTTATCAGAAGGAAGTCACATCCAATGGATTTGATTGAATTAGTTTGAGGAGATCGATTGTTTAATTTTTTAAGAAGGCCTTTGACAAATTTCCACCTGGGAAACTGAAAAATAAAATAAAATCTCACAATATGAATGATAACTTGACAAGTTATGATGAAAATTTTCTTAGTGTCAGGAGGCAGAGGGTGGTGGGAGAAGGCTATTTATGTGACTGGAGACCAGTGTCCCCGGTGTACCCCAGGGATCAGTGCTGTGTCCCTTATTGTTTGTGCCATTCATAAAAAAAACTATAGATTTGAACGTGGAGGGGGTTTGGTGGAGAGTGGGAGAGATGTGATAAGTAAGTGTATGTTTGACATAAAGATTGGCTGGGTGGTTAGCAGTGAGGAGGAAGGCCTTAAGTTACAGGAAGATTCAGATAGAATGGTCAGATGGGCAAATCAATGGCAGATAGAATGTAACCCTGATAAATATGAGGTGATGCACTTTGGGAGAAGGAACCAGACAGGGGAGTACTCAATGAATGGCAGCACACTGGGAAGTTCAGATTGTGCTTCTCCACACATCCCTGAATGTGACTTGACAGGTTAATGGGCTAGTTAAGAATTGGACCTTGGGTGTTGTGTTTCCTAATCAGGGCGTAGATTATAAGAACAATGCAGGGCTTTGGTTAGGACAAAATGGAGTACTGTATGTCGCTCTGGGAGCCACATTCCAGGAAGGATGTGATTGTACTGGAGAGGGTGCAGAGGTGATTAACCAAGATGTTCCCTGGGATGGAGCATATCAGCCATGGAGAGAGGCTGGATAAACTCGGGTTGTTTACTTTGGAGCAGAGAAAGCTGAGGGGTCCGTGATTCAGAAGGATAAGATTATGAGCGTCACGGGCAGGGTGGATAGAGAGCCGCTGTTCCTTTTAGTCAGTAGCTCAAGCCAGTACACTTTTAAAGTGAAGAGTTTGAGGTTCAGAGAGGATTTAAACTTTTTTACACCTCGAGGGTATTGTGATTTGGGATTACTTCCTGAGAGGGGAATTATCACGAGTAACCTCACAATCATTAAAAAGTACTTAGACGAGCATTTGGAAGTGTAATATCATTTTAGGCTCTGGGCCAGCTGTAGGGAAGTGGAATTAATATAAATCGTGCTGTACTTCTGTTGGCACAGAGACTATGCTCCTGTGAATGTATGGTGTGGAAGGTCAATTATTGAGCGGTTTAAGGCAGGAATTGATAAGTTTCTGAAGAGTATATTCACAAGGGTTATCAGAGTGAACGGTGACAACTTGTTAAATTATGTCAATGTGAGAAATACGAGAAAACAAGAGCAGTTTCCTTACAGTTTGAAACAAGAGAATGGAGATTGGGGTACAGGGAAATGGCAAAACTGTGAAGCCACTACTGCAGTTCTGTCTTCACAGAACTTTCTAACAGTACAAGGAAAACCAAGTCTGGGGTGGGAAAATGATACAGCACATGGAACATCGAACATAGTAAGGAAATGGTTTAGGATAAATTATTGGGACTGAAAGTAATGGTCATAGACAACACTAACATAGATTTATGAAATGGGAATTATGTTTGAGAAACAGACTGGCAGACAAATGATAGAGAACCAATGGATGTAAAACACGTGGATTTTCAGAAAACTTTTTGTTAAGCTCCAAGCCCAGTTTACAAAATCAAATCTTAGTGGATTGGGGCTAATGTATGGCCATGTTTCTAGACTGGCACAGATGGCATGAAACAGTGAATAGAAATAAACAGACTCGTCAAGCAACAGCCTGACATTGTCTGTAAGGTATGATTCTGTAAGGTATAAGTCCTTCCACATTTAGTCAAGAAACGTTGGGGACAATTAAACAATTCACTGGAGGAAGAGATTCCACAAATAACCCCTTCCACCATGATTGTAAAGCCCAGCACTTCAGTGTATAAGATAAGGCTGACGCATTCGCAACAATCTTCAGTCAGAAATGCAGAGTGGATGATCCATCTCAGCCTCCTCCAGTGGTCCACAACGATCCAGTTACCAGTCATCAACCAATTTGATTCAGTCCACGCGATATCCAGAAACGGTCTGAGATACTGGATACTACAAATGGTCCATTCTCTGGCAACATTCTGGCAACAGTACTGAAAACTTGTGCTCCATAACTGGCCACTCCCCTAGCCAAACTGTTTCAATACAGTTACAACAATGACATTTCCCTGGTTATGTGGAAAATTACCCCAAGTATCTCCTGTATATAAAAAGCAGAACAAATAATATTCAGCCAATTACCACCCCATCAATCTCCTCTCGATCATCAGTAAAGTGGTGGAAGGTGTCAGTGATTTTAATCAGTACCTGCTCAGCAATACCCTGGTCAATGACGCCCAGTTTGGGTTCCACCAGGGCCACTCAGCTCCTGACCTCATTACCGTGGTTCAAACATGGACAAAAGAGCTGAATTCCAGAGGTGGGGTGAGAGTGATAGCCCTTTAAATCAAGGCTGTCTTCGACCAAGTGTGGTATCAAGGGGTGTTAGCAACACTGGAATCAATGGGTATCAGGGGCAAACTCCCCGCTGCTTAGAATCATACCTGACACGGAGGAAGGTGGTCATGGTTGATGAAGGACTGTCAACTCAGCTCCAGGACAAGTCTGTAGGAGTCCCTCGGGCAGTGACCGAAAACTTCTTCAAGGCTGCTTCATTAATGACCTTCCCTCCATTTTAAGGTCAGTAGTGGGGATGTTCGTTTTTAATTGTACAATGTTCTGCAACATTTGTGGCTCCTCAGATACTGAAGCAGTATATGTCCAAATGCGACAAGATCTGGACAGTATCCAGGCTAACAAGTGGCAAGTAATATTCAGGCCACGCAAATGCCAGACCATGACCATCACCAGTAAATTACAATCTAACCTGCCCCTTGGCATTCAATGGTGTTACTATCACTGAATCCCCCAGTATCAAAGTCCTGGTGGGTAATCATTGCTCAGAAATTCACTGGTCTCGCCACATAAACACAGTAACTATAACAGCAGATTAGAAGCTAAGAATACTGCGGCAAGTAACTCACATCCTGACTTCCAAACGTCTGTCCATCATCTACAATGCATAAGTCAGAAGTGTGATGGAAGATTCCCAATTTGCCTGGATGAGTGCAGCCCCAACAACACTCAAGAAGCTTTACACCATCCAGGACAAAGCAGCCAGTTTGACAGTCCGTTCACCCACAATGCTCCACCATCAACGCTCAGCAGCAGCAGTATCTACATGCTGCAATGAAATGATTCACCAAAGATCCTCAGAGACCATCTTCCCAACTCACGACCACATCTATCTAGAAGGACAAAGGCTGCAGATGTATGGAAATGCTGTCATCTTCAGGGTCCACGCCAAGCCATTCACCATCCTGACTTGGAAATATATCACTGCTCCTTCACAGTCACTGGGTCAGAATCCTGGGATTCCCTCCCTAATGGCATTGGAGGTCAACCACAGCAGGTGGACTGCAGCGGTTCAACAAGGCAGCTCCGCACCACCTTCGCAATTAGGGACAGAACAATGCTGGCCCAGCCAGTGACTCCGAGAAATAAATGTATAGAAATTAACAGAGGACGGTTGCTGAGGTGTCGCAGGGATCGGTGCTAGGGGCCAAGCTGTTCACAATGCCCTTTAAACATTTGGTTACTGGAATCAGATACAATATATCCTAGCCTGCTGACAGCACTAACGGGTGTGGGATTGTGAGTGGGTGAGGAGGATGTAAAAAACACCAAGAAGATTTTGACAAGTTGTGGGAATGGGTAAATACGTGACAGATGGAGAACAATGTGGATAGAGGAGACGGTGTGCCCTTTGGTGGAAACGATAAATTAGCAGCCTACCATTTGGAAAGGATTGTTTGAAACATGTTGATCTACAAAGGGACGTATGTTCCTTTTTGTTGTTTCCTTCTGCATAAACCTCTGAGGCCCATGCAGTGCAGTGAGTTCTGTAACCAGAAGTCAATACTGGGCATGGAGATTGGCACACTGCCCAGTGTACACAGACCCACCAAGTGGGGAGCTGTAAAACTGAAAAGAATCTGCATCTCCTTGTACACCAGACGCTGAAAGCAATATTGCAGAAACAGAAAGCAGTGAGGAAGATAAATGGTGTGTGGACCTCCATTTCAGGGGGATGTGAGTTCAGGAGAAAGGGTGTCTTACTGCAGCTGTACAGGGCCTTGGTGAGATATCATCCCGAACATTGTGCAGTATTGTGTGTAGTTATGGTCTCCTTACACAATAAAGGACAAACCTGACATTGGTGGAGAGCAGTGAAGGATGACCAGACTGATCTCTGGGATGACGGGCTTGTTGTGGGAGCAGAGATTGGGGAGACTGGGCCAGTATTCCACGGGGTTTAGGACAATGAATAGAGATCTCAGTGAAATATACAAAACTCTGACAGGGTGAGTCAGATTTGAAGCAGGTCACTCTGCATTGAGATGAGAATAAATGTCTGCACTCACAGGCTGGTGAACCTGGGGAATTCGCTCACACCTGGAAACCGAGACATTGATTATAGATAAGGACTTAGAGACAGTAAAGGGATGGTGGGAGAGCAGGAGTACGGTGTTGAAATGAAGGGCCAACCATCATTACATTGAATTGGGTAGCAAACTCGATGGATCAAACGTACTACTGCATCACCTATTTTATAGCTTCCCAAGGTTACTCACATTAACGGATATGTATATCGTGTGGGGTAAGTGCATTGAGGAGACTTTTTCCATGAACTAGAATGGGGGAGGCTCACTGTGTTGTATGACCTACTCCTTTCTCGCTGTTTCTGTGCAGTCTGTGGGAAAGCTCTGTAAATGTTGTCACACGCTGTCAGATGTTAGGAAGGAGGTTTCTGCAGAGTCGACAGGACTGTGTTCCCAATCCCTTTTCCGACACTGATGCTGAGGCCGGGTGTTCTGTCCTGTTTCATCCTTTCAGACCTCGGAGTAGTTAGATACAAATGAGTGCCCTTGCTTGGCAATTTCAGAGACCATTGACGTTTTTATCACATGTCAGGGTTTTTGGAGTCACTTTTAGGCCAGCCCAGGAAATCATGGGAGATTCACTTCCTAAAAGTACATTGGAGGATAAAATTATGCTTACAATCGATACTGGCTTCAAGGTCACTGTTACTGACCCCAGATTTTAGATGTCGATATTTTATTAATTGTCTTTAACTTCCACCCGCTGCCAGAGCATTAGCCTGGTCTGGATTAGTAATCCAGTGCCATTACCACAACAGCATCATCTCCACATGGGGACCTGTCGGAAACCACACTGAGCAGGTAATTTATGTGCTGTTTACCAGCACTGTCAAAAAGAACTCCAACCAATTTGACTGTCGTGATGGGACTGAGGAGGTGGTAATTGGTCAGATTGTAATTATCCCCCTCTTAGGGAGCGGGACATAGCTGAGTAATTTTCCACACTGCCAGGGAGATGTCAGAGTTCGAGCTGGAACGAAACAGCTTCCCCAGGGACACAGCTTTTTGTGCAGCACAAGTCTTCAGTCCTATTGCAGAAATGGTGTCAGGGCTCATTGCCTGTGTTATATCTACTCTGTTCAGCTGTTTCTTCATGTCACGTACAGCAATTGAAATTGGTTGAAGACTGACATCTGTGATTCTGTGGGCATCATGATGAGTGTGAGATGTAAAATCGAATCAATAATTCTGGCAGAGGATGCTGCAGATGAAACATCCTTCTCTTTTACACTGATGTGCAGGTCTGTTCCATTATTTAGGATGGGGATGTTTGTGGAGCCCTCTCCTCCACTCATTTGTTTAATCGTCCATTACCATTTTATAACTGAACGTGACAGGACTGCAGGGCTTCGTTCAGATCTGTTGGTCAAGTCCGGTCGCTTTAATGAGTTAGCATCAGGTCAAGGTTCACGTGATTCTGACATGTTCACCCACACTCGTCACTGAGCCATAGATGGTGTTGATGGTAATGACAGACTGAGGTGTTACCCTGGCAAAAAGTTACAGGTTGTGGTTGAATGCAGGTCTGCTTCTCCTGCTGCTGTGGTCTACAGCACTACGTGAATACGCAGTGTCAAGCTGCAATACCTACAATGCAATTCTGCTGTCTGTTCCCCAATTCTCACTGAGACCCATTCACCCATCAGCACTGCACTCAGTGACCTAATCTGGTTTCTGATGTGGAACTAATTCCATTTTCATACTCTCATTCTACTGAGGGTCTGTCTCCTCGGGTCTTGCTTCCAATCTGATACATTCTGCAAAAGCATTTAACTGATCTTAATTCAAATATTTAATTCACCTGAATTTTTTTCCTTGAGAAGTACCATCTTCAGTGTTTAAAGTGAATGTGTTTCCTCTGTTTCTCTCCCTGACCACGATTAAGAGCTCTGCAGTGTCAGTGATGCCAGCGTTATGTAGTTTCAGAGCCAATGAATTCTCTGGATTCCCAATCATCTTCACCACATTGTATGTTTTCTCTTTTGGTTTGATGCCTTATCACTCATGGCTGCCTTGTCCTCCCATGAGTATATTTCAGCTTCTTGGGGTTGCATTTCTGGTAATATCTTCCGAATTATCCCCAGAACCTCCTCCGATTCCTGCTCCATTTTCTTTCTGTTCAGCTCCCCTTCCAATTAACTCTGGCCAGCTACGCCCGCACGTCTTGGTAGTTACATTGCTTAATTATAACCACATTATATCTTGAAGAGAGCATTAGATGTGAACTGAAAGAAGGAGTTTTGGGAGATGGTGACACGAAGAATAATTGGTGGATTTCTTATCTAGATACAAATGGAGAACGAGAGAGAGTATATAGATATGGAGATGTGGAAAATAAGAAAACTACATTATCGAAAGAAGTAGATGAACATTCCCCAATGGTTTGGCAATGCCTGTGTGCTGTGGTCCTTGGTACAGTGCATGTACAACAGAGTAATATGTTCGAATGCTGAGTCTGATGCCAGAATATTTATCTCCGATTATATGACAGACACTAGCTTTGGAAAGAAACCAACAGGCCAACATATTGAAGGGGATTAACTGAAATAATTTGGGACCCTAGAATCAAGAATTTGGAGCACACATCCTGGTAAGAATGAGAGAGTAGAGTAGGGAATTCCAGAAAAGGAGGGAACGTTGAGAGGATCAAATCATTTTTTAAAGTTTTATCAATTTTATACATCATATGCATCATTTTTCGATAACTGTGTCTCTGTTGTTCATTTACAATGTGTTGTGCACATGTTCAAAATGCTACTTAACTGCACACAAACATTGATTAAACAGTGTGTATAAAATCACTTTTCGACCATTGAAACTGTCCTGTTGTCGTGTTACGAGGATATATGAACACCAACTAGCCACCAAAAGACATGACGCACTATCACTATGTTCCATACATACAGACAATGAAAGGCACCACTTTGACTGGGACAAAGCACACACACATGCTAGGACACGCAAGGACCTTCTTAGAGGAATGGTCTTCTAACCAGAAGTCCATCAATAAACGGATCAATTTAGATCCTGTCTACATTGTCTTGTTAAAATAACCGGAAATAACATCACCCACTTTAAGAAACCAAGACCTTAAATGGAGAGGCGGGACATACCACCAGAGCTTCAGCGGAGACTCTCACTGATGATGTAATCTAGTCATGGTGACGAAACTTCTGAAAACAAACCTTCAAGTTCAGCGATATAACTTGCAGAGATATAAATTGTTACTTTTTGTCTATTAGTGGAAGTTAGGAGTTCTCTGTCGCTCACGTTTTAACAGATTATGATGTGAGGTGAGCTTTTCTAGGTGTGTGGTTTTAAATTTACAGAGGGATTCGACATTGATGTCATAACAGTTTTGGGGCCTTGCCGTATGGAATTTGGACAAACTTGAACAGATTTGGGGGACAAAAGGTCCCAGCAAATTCCAACTCGTTGTAATTAGTGACATTGATCTTCAAATAAAACCAGTGGGAAAATTCGTTTAATTTTGTTACTTGTGATTGATTAAATCAAAAGTGAGGGAAATGCTTTTAACATTACAAAAGAGGTTCCCAAATTTTCCAAGGAAGTTTAGAAGGACAGAAGGAGGACATTTTTTAGAATTAGCAAATAGGTTGGAATTTGGTTCAAACAGGGAGAAAAGCGAAGCTGAAATTATAATGGAGTTGGTCAAGCACTTTGGTGTATCAGAGAAATAGGCAACTTCAGTCGAGTTAGAAAAACCTTAAATTGCAAATGTGGCAACTGGATATATAAGATAAATAAAAAAAGGAAATAGATAGAGAAGAAAGAGAAAGAGAGGAAAAAGAAAGAGAGAGGATTTGAAATTCAGAAGTTGGGAATTATTCAAGAAAGTTAAGTTAACAGGATGGAGATGAAGGGAGAACAAGGGATGTATACAACTAGGTTAGTAACTTGCCATATTTTGGTTAGAAAAATGTCAAAAACTTTTTTATTTCATTTGAAAAAATGGCAAGTTGGATGACGTGTCCAGTGAACTTGTGGGTAATGCTAGTTCAGACTAAGCTGGTGGGCACAGCTGGTGAGGTATGTGCAGCGCTGTCAGATGAGGGATCAAGAGATTATCAAGATGTCAAATTGGCTATTTTGATTCGTTATGAATTGGTACTAGAAGCATATAGACAGAAGTTCAGAAAAATAGCGACGGAAACATGTCAGTCTTACATTGAGTTTGAAAGAATTAACCACAGTCATTTTGACAGGTGGGTGCTGGCCTTAAAAATGGATAAGACCTGTGAGGCTTGAAGGGGGATTAATTTGCTGGAGAAGTTAAAAGACTCACTTCCAGAGATAGTAAGAATTCATGTGAATGTACCGAAAGTTCAAGAAGTGAGAAGCACGGCAGAAAGGGCAGGAAAATATGCACTGGGGCATGAGATGATATTTAGCTGCTGGCAAGATTTTCATCCTGTGAGGGATAGAAATTGGGAGAAGGGAAGATCACACATTACAAAGCAAACAGTAGCTCACAATAGTTTACCACAGGTGAAGAAAGAAGCCCAAGGGGGTGAAAGGTGGTGAAAGGCCTCAGGCTCTCTCTAAAAGGGAGTGGAACACATAAAATGACAGTGCTGATGGTTTAAGAAGGGCACTGGGAAAAGGTGGTTTCACTGCAGTAAGCTGGGACACACCATGCTGGGCATTGAATGAAGGCACTTTGGGGAAAGATGTGGTAGAAGAGGCTAAGCCCAGTGGTATTAGTGAAACTGGTAAAGGAGACCCCAAGTAGAGCCAAGGAGCTGCAGGACAGTGCACAGCCTAGGCAAGGGTTAGGTATGGACTTAGTACCTGATCTCTGTAGATAAAGTTTACTCAGAAACAACATGGGGAGAAGGACAAGAAGTCATAATTTTGTGAGATATGGGATCTGCTCAGTCTCTAATAGTTGAGAAGTGAGGCGCTGGAAAAGCACAACAGATCAGGCAGCATCCGAACAGCAGGACAGTCGAATAACAGGCAGAAGCCCATCGTCAGGAATGTGGTGGGGGGACAATGGGGCTGAAAGATAAATATGAGGGTAGTAGTTGGGCTGGTGGAAGGGTCACTGGGAAGGCAATAAGAAGATGTAGGTGGGAGTAATGGTGATGTGTCGGAAAGGAGCGTGGAGTCGATAGATGGAATGGAAGATGGCCAGTCAGGGCAATTCAAGAGGGCAGTGCTAGATTGATCGGTTGGATCTGGGAGAGGTTTGGGGAGGGGAGATTTGGAATTTGGTGAAGTCAACGTTGATGCTATACAGTTTGAGGGTTCCAGCTGTCCTACCACCAATTGGTGTCCTATCACCCTCCTCTCCGACCTATCACCATTACAGCTCACCTGCATCAACCTATCGCCTTCCAAGCTCCCTTCCACCCAGCTCCATCCCCATCCTCCCATTTATTTCTCAACCTCTTTCCCCCTCCATTGCCCCCCCACTTTCCTGATGAAGGATTTATGCCTAAAAAGTCAACGCCCCTGCCCCTTGGATGCTGCCTGGTTGGCTATGCTTTCCTAGCCCCACACTTTTCAACTCTCATCTCCAGCATCTGCAGCCCCCACTTTCTCTCACCCTCTGATCGTAAGAGATTAAAGTATTTTCACTTTTTCTGGCATGTTAATCAAGAGCGTGTTAATTTGTAGAATGGGGACAGAAATTAAGTTTTCCCTTGTGGAAGATCAGGATGCAGTGCCAAATCAAGGTTGGGGAAGTAAGAGTGACAGTGAATAACAGAGTGTCAGTTCCAGGAATACAGTTTGTTCTTGGGAACGATTTCGCAGGAGGCGAGGTGGGATAGGCACCCCTTGTGGTGGAGAAGCCAACAGAAGACTAGGGAATTGAGATGTTAAAATAAAAATACCGAGGAATTTTTCCAGAGTGTGGAGTAACAAGATCCCACTGTCATAAGTTACCGCAGGAAGGAAAAACGAAAGAAAAAGACAAATGAGTTGATGCTCAGTGAACTGACCCCCTGTTTGATGTAACAGTGCAGGAAAAACCTGAACAGGCAGAGGATCAGGCAGAGGGGTTTAGTCCAGAAAGGCTAATGGACTTACAACAGATATATACACACACATTCACACACATACACACGCACACACACAGAAAAGGAATCAGAATATATTGTCGAACGTTACTAACTTAAGAATAGAATCATAAAATTAAAATGGAGACCCCGATAGGTTATTGCAGAAGGGAAATGGGCTTATGTGCACCACATTGTGTTACCTGTAGCATACAATGTTATGGTTAGCACATAAACTAACTGCAGGCGGTCAACTAGGTGTACAAAAGACTCAGGCTAAGGCACAGAAGCATTTCTAGTGGCCTGGAATGCACAAGGACATGTTTTCTTTTTACATGACTTACATACTAAATGGTAGGTAAGTAACAGGCAGTAATAAAACCAGAACCTTTCTTGCCAATTACTGCATTCGAAGAACATTTCACGTGGGTTATGTTTAATTGTGTAGTTCCCCTTCCTAAAATAGAAATGGAAAACTATATCTGCTGACAATAATGAATGTGTCTACCAGATTTCCAGAGGCAATTCCATTACGAATTTTTAAGATAAAAAAGGAGGTGGAGAGGTTGGTAGCTTTCTTTACTCGCTGTGGCCTAGGCAGTAAGATTCAGTCAGACCAAGTATCTCATTTTACCGCTCAGCTGTTTAAGGAAGTCATGGATAGGTTCAGCATACAGCAGTTTAAATCAAGTGCGTCAGATCCTGAATCCCAGGGAGCCTTGGAAAGTTAGCATCAGACGCTGAAGACCATCTTAACAGCGTACTGTTATGATTACCCAAATGATTGGAATAAAGGTGTCCCATTATATTGTTTTCCATGAGAGATGCCCCAAATAAATCTACTCAGTTTACTTCCTTTGAGTTAATATTCGTACATGAAGTGAGAGGTCCTTTGAAATTAATTAAATATAAATTGACAGGACCGAAGTCGGAAATCTCACAGTTGGATTCTGTGTGTACGGTGAAGGAGAGAGTAGATGGAGTAGGTGAGTTAGCTAGAAAGTATCTGAAGAGCACAGCATAGAGTGAAGCAGATGGCAGGTAAAAACGCTGAAACTTTGAAGATTTCCCGTGAGGATGACATATTAGTATTGCCACCAGTGGTAAGAAATCCCTTCAAAGCCAAGTTTAGTGGCCCCTTTCAAATAAAAAAAAATGTGGAGTCAGTTAAGCTATCCAGTAAAGATACTGGAGATGACAAAAAACTTTATCGAGTATTTTATATGGATGAATAATGCAGCAGCCACATTTAAGACTCAGGAACAGAGTTGTGGCCAGATGAACAAATTGTGCAGTTTATCTGTATAATGTGGTGATCTACGGCAAGTGGTTGAAAGCTCACATGTTACAGTTGGCAGACCATGTTGAACGATTACAAGAAGCAAACTTGGTAATGACCTTAAAGAAAACAGAATTCGCGAAGGCAGAGGTGACGTTCTTGGGACATTACATTGGACATGGAAGGTTGACCCCATGGAACACAAAGACGAAGGGCTTTGAGGAATTTCCACAACCATACTCGAAGAAAGAGATGCTTCAATTTTTGGAACTGAGTGGATTCTATCAGAAGTTTGCCCCAAACTTCAGCCACGTATTGGCACCACTGATGGATTTAATAAAGAAGAACACAGAATTGTGGTGGACAGAAAAATGCCAGGAGGCATTTGAGAATTTTAAAGCAGGATTAATCACCGCACCCGTCTTTGCTACACCAAATATTCTGAAACCCTTTGAAAATTGTGTTTGATGCTTGGGATATAGGGGTCGGAGATGTATTGATACAGAAAGAGGATGATGGAATTGAATGGCTATTTGTCTACTTGTCGAAAAATTCAATATCCTCCAGAAAAAAAAAACAAAATCTCCATTATTGAACAAGAATGATTAAGTTTCACACTGGCCTGACAATATTTTAATATTTATATGACAAACAAATTGTCGGAGATGGTTGTGGACAATGACAAATCTCTCACAATTTTTGGAATAGTGAAAGAGCAGATTATGAGACTATTTCAGTGGAATCTTATCACACCGACTTTAAACTTAGAAAATGTACATGCTGCGGCTCCTACGATGTGATAACAGATGTGTTACCGCTGATTTAAAGGAAAAAGTATCGATAAGATTTACATTATTCCAGTGTTATAATGGTGTGCAGAATTAATATGAATGATATAACTGAGATTAATACTTTTGCAATTCATAAAATTGGGATTAAGAATTAGAGGAAAAGAAATATAACCATCTTTTCATTCTGCTGGTTCATTTTATTTTCTGAAGCGGGAAGATGTTATGAAGCCAAAAACATGTAGGGTACTTTAAAACAGAACGGGTTTTGACGAATAGAAATTAAAGCCACAGATGTCAGCTGACGTCAAACTGTTCCACATGTCACCATTAGCTGAGAAATGGATACCTGAGTTTTGGTTGCTGTTTTGACAGCAATCAAATGCAACCAAAGGGTTTAAATAACGATCAAGATACCAGAAGCCAACAGAATTTGAATATTATTGTTTGAACACCTGGCAAGCAACCAAATTATGATAATTACTATATCATGGGGAGTATACAAACCCAGCATTTTGAACACTGGAGGGAGAGCTACTGCCATCCAACAGCAGAGTAACTGGTGTAGAGCAGGAGTGCTAACTGGCCATCTCAAACACTCTCTATCAAAGACACATGTTCATGTAAACCTACTTGCAATAATAAAAAACCCAGGGAGGTCAGCAGCTGGAAGAGTGAACACAGCGGGGAAGATAGAGACTGTGTGGTCTTGAGATTGTAAAGTTTAATATGTGGGTTGTTGGAACAGCATATTTTTACAGAGTTGGGGTCAGATAGTAAGTAGCTAAGAAAAGAGGGACTTGTATTTGTGAATAGTTGTTGTTTAGCGTTCACTATTAAAGTTAAGAAACTAACTTGATAATTTTTGTTTAAATAGTGGTGAATAGGAGATCTGTGTCGCTCATATTTTAACAGATTACAAGGTGAGGCGAGCTTTTCTGGGTGTTTGGTTTTTATTAACAGAGGGGATCATCTTCACCTTGTAAATATCCATCCACCTGAGCCCCATTTCCCTGCAGTTGGCCCATATCCTTCCAGTCCTTTCCTATCCACATATTTTCCAAATGCATTGAAATGTTGTTAATATACACCACACCCCCCCCCCACCTCGCCCCACCACCAACCACATCTGCTGGCAGCTCATCCATGTACCAGCCCGATGTGTAAAGATGTGGTGACTCAGGTTCCCTTTTATTCATTCCCCTCTAACCTTAAACTGATCCCCTCTAATCCTCGATTCTGTACACCTTGGAAAAAGACTGAGAGCATTAACCCTATCTATACCACTCATGATTTTATAAAGCTCTATAAGGACTCCCTCAGTCTCCGACACTCTAAAGAAAAGGTCCTAGGTTGTCCAACCTCTCCCTATAACTCAGACCATTTGGTCCTGGCAACGTCTTTGTAAATTTCTTCTGCACTCTTTCTAATTTAATAACATCCTCCCAATAACAAGGTTACAAAAAGTGAATACAATACTCCAAGTGCGGTCTTACCAAAGTCCTGTGTAACTGCAACATAAGTTCCCAACTTCTATACTCAATGTCCTGCCTGATGAAGGCCAATGTGCCAAAATCCTTCTTAACTGCCCTGTCAACCTGTGACTCTACTCTTAGAGAACTGTGCCCGTGAAAACCAAGGTCTCTCTGCCCCTGCACCTCTTAAGACCCTCCCCTTCACCGTGAAACTCCTACCATCATTTGAGTTTCCAAAATGCAAGACCTCACACATCTATATTAAATCCCATTTGCCATTTCACTGCCCACTTCCCCACCTGATTAAGGTTCTGCTGCAATTTCTGATAAACTTACTCACTGAACATGCCACCACTTATTTTAGTATCATCTGCAAACTTACTAATCATGCCTTGCATATTCTCAACCAAATCATTGATAACAAACAGCAATGGACACAGCCTTCAGTCTGACCATCATCCTTCCACGAAACCCTCTGCTTCCGACCATCAACCCAACTGTGTATCCGATTGGCCAGTTCCCCCAGCATTCCACGTGATGTAATCTTCCAGAGCAGCCTGCCATGTGGAACCTTATCAAAGGCCTTACTGAAATCCATAGAGACGACGTCTACTGTTCTGTCCCCGTCAACCTTCCTGTTCACTTCATCAAAGAACTCTAACAAATTTGGGAAGCATGATCTCCCAAACACAAGTCTATGCTGACTGCTCCGAATCAAACCCTGTGTATGTAATGGGTGCAGTCAATGGTATGCTGTCCTTCATTGTAAGATGATTCGAGTACATAAGTAAAGCCATCTTCCTGCTGTTGTAGAGCCTTGCTGAGAGAGCATTTGGGGCACTCTGTACAGATTTGATCTCCTTTGTAAGGAATTATATCCTTCTCACAGATACAGATGGCGGTATCATGAGGGTAGAGTGAAGAACCTGAGAGTTTAATCTGCAGAGCTGTGAAATACGAAGAAATGGTGATGCTGAAACATGAGGTGTAGCAGGTATATTTCCAAAAGACACATTGATAGGGTGAGATATTCCATACTTTACTCAGGATTGATTGATCTGATTTATTGTCACTTGTACCTCAGTACAGGGAAACACTTTATTTATCAGCAGTGGAGGAAGATCATAGTAAGCATGGCCAGACAGATCATAGGGTGGAAATAGACATGGACAGAGTAAGGCATACAGGTTACACTGAACAGGACAAGCACGCGACAAGATCAACATGAGCAAGATCAGCATTATTTGAAATTAGAGAGTCCATTCGTCAGTCTAACGTGACTTTCCTAATAGTTTATATGCCTAAATTAACTCTCCCCACGTTATTGTGCAGTCGGCAAGTGAACCCTGTACTGAACGTCAGGTTGTTCACAATCCCCAACAGCAGCCACAATACCTTCCATCTGAAACAGGTAGCCATTCCCACCAGCTTCAACCCTACATAGAGAACACCAGGCTGGCTTCTCAGAGATGGAAGGTGCCTTCTTGAGACTTCACACAAGACATATGGCTACCCTCCTCAACACAAGAAAACCACGTTAAAGTCCCACGTGTTTATCATGAGCAACGGAGCCAGGAGGAACAACGTGGAGCGGTCTGTCTGTGCAGCCTCTGCACCAGTCGTTCATCATCTTAGAGCATCAATCTGGAGACAGTGAGGTCTGCCGATGCTGGAGATTGTAGTAGAGAGTAGATTGCTGGAAAAGCACAGATGGTCAGGCAGCTCCGAGGAGCAGGAGAATCCACGTTTTGGGCATAAGCCATTCATCAGGAATCAGCATCAATTAACTCATCCTGTCCCTTTGGAAGTGCGTTGAGGGGGGAATGGCCTCATCCTGTTCCAGTGTAAGTGACTCAAGGGGCTGAATGGCCTTCTCCTGTTCCTGTATAAGTGATTTTAGGGGCTGAATGGCCTCCTTCTGTTCATGTGTAAGAGACTGAAGGAGCTGAATGGCCTCATCCTGTTGCTGTGGAAGTGGCTTTAGGGGCTGAATGGCCTCCTCCTGTTCCCGTGTAAGAGACTCCAGGGGGTGAATGGTCTCCTCCTGCTCCTGTGTAAGACACTCAAGGGTCTGAATGGCTTCTTCCTCTTCAGATTGGACAGGACCAAGAGCCTGATTGGGTTACCTCTGGTTCTTGTTTGACAGCTCAATGTACTGACAAGTGTGATGATGCTGCAGGCTTTGAGAGGTTATTTTGTCCTGGTTTCTTTTCAGAGAGAGATTGAATGATTGTCACCAAGCTGGCTAGTTAAGGACACTGAGTAAACAGCAAGGGAGGCTTTGGGTTAAATTTAATGCAGCCTAAATGGGTGTGGCCAGCTCTCACAGGTTACGATCTCTGGGTTTTGGTTTCTCAGAAGTATCAGAAATTGTTGGGGTCTCCACAGAGTTGGAAGCTTCAGTGACTATCTCGTGGCTGCTACTCTCTGAATTTTCTCTTGCTGCTGTTTTTAATTCCTGGATTAGAGAAATGTTTGTGACAATCTGTGTCTGAATTTCCCTTTCTGCCAGGGGCAGTGTTTATGGGATTTTCCTATATTGGAACAGTTCATTAGTAATAGTTCATAGAGTTGTTTTTCTGTTAACTTGTCTAATAGAATTACGTTTTTCTAAATTCCTCTTTCTTTGCTTTCATTTTATCTTTCGAGTTTCAATAAATAGTGTTTAGCTTCACACCGAGTAGTTTGACCTGTCACATTGCATCTGGGACAGACACCTTACATTTCCTTTAAAATAAAAAAAATAGAGTCTAGGCTACCGCCTTCAAATATTTTCGAGGGGCACTGGTGTGGTCCATCACACTAGACTCCCTCTCTTCCTGAGTAATAGGCTGGAGGTACTGAATGGGCTGTCCCTGTTCTTCTCCAATAGTGTCAATGGGCTGAATGGCTTCCTCATATTCCTGTGAAACCAGCGTGAGGTACTGACTGAACTATTATTTTACTGGGGCAATGTGCAGTGTCAGGCACTGCTGGTAGATGAATCCTACGGGCCATTTAACAGCACAAGTCTCAATGGAGTCTGGGTCTTGCTGCACATGGACACTGGCTGGTTCAGGAGCTGACGGGGGTACAAAATGTTCTGAACATTGTGGAATCTTCAGCGACCATTCCCACTTCTGATCTTATGGTGAGGACAGTGGGGAGGGGAGCCATGGATGAAGCAGCTGAAGCTGTTTGTGAAGAGGAAGCCACATTGAGGATCTCGCACAGAGGTGACCCAGGACTGAGATGATGAACATCTTCCTTTGTGCCATGTTTGACTCCAAACACTGGAGAGGTTACTCTGATTCCCATTAATCCAGTTTTGTTAAGCTCATTGATGTCAGCAGATGTCAATCACTGCCTTGATATCGGGGCCAGTCATTTGTACCTGAACCCTTGTCTCAACCTCTTTTGTTCATATCAATAAACCATAATATAGGAGCAGCAAGTGTTTTATTCAAACAGGTGGTATTGAATGTCAGGATTTCTCTTCTCAAGAGTGTTGGGGTGCTAGATGACTGAAAGTATTTGAAGAGGAGGTAGATGGATATTGATCTGTCAGAGAGTTGAGGGCAATGATGAATTGGGTTTGAAAGAGGATTTGAGACAGACAGCAGATCAGTCATGATCTTAGTGAAGGGCAAGGCAGGCTTGGGGAGTGAACGATCTGTTCCTGTGTCTGATGTTCTTACATTCTATTCTTGGAAAGTTAGTGGGTGTTATTTTCATGAATGTCTGTTATGGAATATTGCAGGCAGGGAGACCAGAGGATTTTGTGAGCCATCTCTGGGTGAGGTATGGCGGCTGAAATCTCAGTGAACTTGGGTCTAAACATGACCAAAAAATGAAGCACAAGTTGCAGAGGGGAAGCTCTGTGAAGAGAGATGAGGGGCCTCTTTCATACCCGTGCCTGGATTTTCCAATTGCATTTCCCAAATCACTTCAAAGCGTGTGTGACAGACTTGAGAGGCTGAATGGTCTCCTCTATTTCTGTGCAACAGATTGCAGGAGTAAGTGGCCTCCAACCTCTCCTATCTAGCAGGTATGCGGGGCTGGATGGAATACAGAAACATGGGACTGAGGAGCAGGAGTGAGACATTAGATACTTTGAGCCTTCTTCACCAGGCAATAAGATTGTGGACTCAGCCTGACTTTCCTGTCTGTATACTATTACCCGTGATTCACTTCCCTGTCAAATATATAACTAAACAGCTTTCAATCCATGTGAATATAGAGGCACGATAAACTTCCAGTGAAGAGAATTCCCACTTGAAAGGCCCTTTCAGAATATTTCGCCATCCCTCTTATAGAATCTGACAGTCATGCAGAATGGAAACAGACCCGTTAGTCCAATCTGTTCACTCTGATCAGATATCAAATCTGACCTCGTCCCATTTGCCAGCATTTGGCCAATATCCCTCCTCTTTCAGATACATTTTAAATGTGCGATTTTAGCCACCTTCACCACTTCCTCTGACAGCACTTTCTGTACACACACCACTCTGTGTGAAACATTTACCTTCAGGTCCATTCTAAATTATTCCCCCTCTCATTTTCAAACTATGCCCTCTTGTTCTGGACTCCCCTCTCCTGGGTAGCAGAACATGGCTGTTCAGAATATCCATGCCTCTGATGATTCTGTAAACCTCTATAATGTCACCCTTCGGCCTCTGACACTCCAGGGGGAAACACCTCAACCTAATCCACCTCTCCCTGAAGCTCAAACTGAGTTGCATGCAGTATTCTTAAAGTGGCCTCACCAACTTCCAGTACAGATACAACATGCCACCACACCTCCTTTAATCAATGCTCTGACTGATTAAGACAAATGTGCCAAATTTGTTCTGCACCACTCTGTCGACCTGCGACTCCACTTTCAAGGAACTACGTACCCACAGCTCTATGACTCTTTGATTAACAACACTTAATTACAATTGAGTCTATAATTTCTGCCCTGATTTACCTTCCCAAAATGCAAAAATTCGTATTTATCTAAATTTAACTATATCTGTCACTCCTTGTCCCTTTGTCCCATCTAATTGTGGTCTCATTGTACTCTGAGACAATCTACTACACCACCTTTCTGATGTAATCTGTAACCTAACTAACTATGGCCCCAATATTCGCATCTAAATCCTTGACATAAATTATGAAATGCAGTGAAGTCAATACTGATTATTACAGCACACTGCTGCTCACAAACCTCCAGTCTGAAAAATATCCCTCTTCCTTCAAGCCAATTGTGACGAGCTTCCTCTGTATCTCGTGTGACCGAACCTTACTCATCTGTCTACCAATCGGAATGTTGTGAACACCTTACTGAGGTCCATGTAGACAATTTCTACCAAACTGCCTTCATCAATCTTCTTTGTTACCTCTTCATAAAACTCAATCAAATTAATGAGAAATGATTTCGCATGCAGAAAGGCACGTTGACTACCCCGATCAGCCCTTGCCTTCCCAAATGCATCAGCTGAAAAATGTGTTGCTGGAAAAGCACAGCAGGTCAGGCAGCATCCAAGGAGCAGGAGAATCGACGTTTCAGGCATAAGCATGTATATAAATCCTGTCCCTCAGAATCCCCTCCAACAACTTACCCACCACTGACATCAGGCTCACTGGTCTATAGTTCCCCGGCTTTTTGGGTCACTGTTTCCTTTTCTAGTCCCATTCCTCCACTGCTCACAACAAATTTTAAATGTAACCAGTTTTGTGATATGGCCGATGATATCGGTCTCAGACCGGGTCAGTGTCAGTTTTAGCAACCAAGTAAGGCTAGTTTCTTTAATCTGCTAAAATAGCACATTTATGATCCAGAGCAATATTACTCAAACTATGGTGGAAAGATGAATGGCAAACTGTTTGGATATTGCAAATACAGAATCGACATTTCCCTTTCTAAACACACACACACACGCAAAATCTCTGCAATTTCAAGTTGAATGCATTTTGTCCATATATTATTGTAACTCATGACAAACGGTAAAATTGAGAGATTGTTCAAAATGTTATTCTGCTTCTGAAGATATTCTACTCACACAAGCTGCTAGCAATGGAATTTCATCCTGGAACAGTTGGATTTGGCTGAATTCCCTTTGCATTAGGCAGTGAAGAGATTCCAATGAATTCTGGCCAGGTATTGCCCAAGGGTATCACAGTGTCTCAGTGGTTAGCACCGCTGCCTCACAGCAACAGGGACTTGCATTCAATTCCAGACTCGGGTTGCATATTCTCCCCTTATAATGGTTGCTCCAGTTTCCTTCCACAGTCCAAAGCTGTGCTGGTTAGATGGATTGGTCATGATAATTTGTCAGAAGTGTTCACTGGTTTCTAGGTTAGATGCATCGGTCGGGGTAAATATAAGGGAGCGAGCCTGGGAAGGTTGGTATGGACTTTTTGGGCCGAAGGGCCTGTTTGCACATTGTAGGGATTCTATAAAAATAGGAATGATAACGATGACTGCAGATTTTTTGTTTTAGCTCGCACACTTTGCTGTCATGAGGAACAATGAAGGAGAGAGAGTGTAATCGGCCGTTCCTTCTCAGGCAGATTACATTTTCTCCCTCTCTAAGTTGAATCACACAGTAATGTCATCCTCTCCCAAACTGGACCATGTGAGGTCTCCTTGTACATTGTCCAAACTGTGTCTCCATCACATTCCCTGTTCCATGTAGGTGCATCATTGCTGCTGTCATACACAGCGCCATATCCTGAGCAGTAAATGGCCTTGGTCGAATTGAAGATATGTTTATATGTCGCTGCATCATTAAAACATAAAATGTTTAATGTATTCAGAATATTGTGTTAAAATGAATGCATTTTTCAACAAATACAGAAATTGCTGGAAAACCTCGGCAGGTCTGTCAGCATCCAGATGCCTTTTACATGCTGTATTTGTACCAGCCTCCACCACTTCCTGTGTCAGCTCATTCCACATGCACACGTCAAAACCTTTTTCCTCTCAATTTCAACCAATGCCCTCTAGTTTTGGACGCCCCTAACCTGGGGAAAACCCCTGACTACTCACCCTATCCATGACCATTTTGATTTTATAAACCTTTACTGCTGCGAAATGTGACTCCAACCAACACGAATGGCTGTGCTTCAAATCATTCTGGGCCTAAATTCTGAAATGCAATACTGACACCTCTTCGTTCTCCATCAGGTCACAATTCTAAATCCATTTTAATCAGTTTGTTCAGGTGTGTTATGAAACACTTCTGTGGGATTTGCACCCAGACCTTTGTGCCCGGAGGTAGGGACACTAGCACCACTCGGCAATACCCATAAAGCTGTAACATTATTCTCCTCTGTGTTTGTTCATCAGCCTGTTCTGACATGCTGGGACACACCTCTACAACAGGCAGGACTTGAATCCATAACTTCTTGTCCATAGCTTGGAACACCACCATGCACGTTCAGGAATCAAATCCAGACCTCTGGCTCAGAGGCAGGGACATTACCCACGACACTACCATATCCAGATTTTGGGTCATATTTTAGTGCCCACATTCAGCTCGGTGTGGATTTATTATAATCAGGTTACCATTACTGAATTACACAAAACACTTTGTATTGTTAAACAAATGCAAAATATTTGTCTCAACTGTAGGATGTTGATATATGGGATTAGTGGTGCTGGAAGAGCACAGCAGATCAGGCAGCATCCGAGGAGCA
Source organism: Chiloscyllium punctatum (assembly GCF_047496795.1). Lineage (NCBI taxonomy): Eukaryota > Metazoa > Chordata > Chondrichthyes > Orectolobiformes > Hemiscylliidae > Chiloscyllium > Chiloscyllium punctatum. The sequence continues at coordinate 52,025,201 of NC_092767.1, forward strand.
GGAAAATCGACGTTTCAGGCAAAAGCCCTTCCTGATGAAGGGCTTTTGCCCGAAACGTCGATTTTACTGCCTCTCGGATGCTGCCTGAAATGCTGTGCTCTTCCAGCACCACGAATCCAGAATCTTGTTACCAGCATCTACAGTCATTGTTTTTACCTTGTTGAGTGTACGTGCTGTATCATCGAAGTTAACTATGAACAGCTTTAATTGCTATTATCTGTCGTCTGCAATATTAGGGAAAGAAATCCTGCAGACACACTCTGCACAATTAAGGGTCTCGAATAGATTTTCATTACTGAACACCAGAGACGGAAAAAGACTATAATTTCTGGCCCCAAAAAACCGATCAGTATTACCCAACTCTCACGTGTGACTGCCTTCTTCCTAAAACCATGAAATGATACCAGGCGCTGATTACTATCCAGCCTCTCCTCCCCACTGACTGTGTCTGCAATCTGTCCCTCCTCCCCCTAACCACACAAGGCAAACCAAGCTCAGGGTCTTTGTGAAAATCAAGGCCGGAGTGTGCAGGAATCCTAGAGAGGGGGAGGGAATTTAAAATTAAACGGGGAAGGTGAGCTGGCAGTAATATCACATACTGAGCTGAGGAGTGTCAGATGGAGTTTAGTTTGGATTAATGCGAGGTATTGGATTTGGTAAATCAAACAAGAGCAGGACCTATACAATTAAAAGCAGGGCCTTTGTCAGTGTTGTAGAACAGAGACCTAGACCGTCAGTGTCCCCATTAGGTGAGGGGGTGGGGGGTGGGTAAAAACCCTATGAAGTGTCATTGGCACTTTGGATTTTGTTTCGTCCTTTTTGATGTGTTTAGCTTTGGAAAGTTTTGAGAGCTTGTTAGTTGCAGTAGTTTTAGTTTGTACAGATTTTAGGCTCGATGAGTCTTTTGTCATTAATGCTTAGCGATGTGTAATTCAATATGAAATTCTCTAGAGTTCAAATGTTGCTGCAGTGTGTTATGGATAATGATGTGCTTAAATGGTGTACCTGGAGCATTAATGAGGGGGGGGGGCATCTGCCAGTCAAGAGGAAAAATATACTTTCTCGTCTTAAAAAAGAGAAAATTGTCCTATTGCAGGAGATGCACCTTGATGATAAGGAACATTTGATGTTACAGCAGGGCGTGTTTGGTCGGGCTTATTTCTCGTCTTTTAATACTAAGAGTGGGGGAAAAGTCATAATGGATAGGAAGAATCTTCCATTTAAATTACTAAATTGTATTAACACCCATGGAAGGATCATAATCCTCAAAGTCTTGAAGTACGGGAATTAATACAGTATTTTAAATGTTTATTGCCACCCGGTGCACCCTCTTAAAATCCCGTTGATGCATTTTCCAAATTCAGTTATCTTGCATCATGGCGCATTATTGTAGAAGGAGATTTTGACTGTCTTATGGCCCCACGATGGACAGAATGTCCAAACGTCCCCCAATACCCTCGTGATAATATAAGCAATTAATGGATTTGTGTCTACAACTAGAGCTAGTTGATGTCTGGAGGCAGATCTACCTCACAAGTGGGGATTTTATTTTCTTCTTTAACCCGCAGAAATGGCACACGAGGGTTGATCTCTTCCCCATCCCTGCAACAATCTTAGATTCGGTGGCATCCCACACAATTGGAAATCTTACCCCAACATCCCTGGCCCAGAAGTGGGATAAAAGTCACATAAAATTATGTTGTATGCAGATGGCCTTATGTTTTTGTCAAATCCCGCAATTTCGACAACTCACATGATGCAATGCAATAATTCGCTTGTCGCCTTTTCGGGCTTTAAGATTAATTTTACAACGTTGGAGGCCATGTCTATGGGAGGTCTTGGGGGAAATAACTGAATGAGAGCAAATCCTGGTTTCCTTTTAAATGGTCACGGGGGTGGGGGGGCGAGGTTCTCTATTTCAGTATATTCATTACATCCTTCTTTGATCATTTATTGAACATGAACTATGTCCATTTGTTTGACAAGATTAAACAAGATCTTAAAAGATGGGAGGCACTTCCAATTTCTTGGCTAGGTCGGATAGCTCTTATTAAAGAATGTCCTTCCTCATTTACGATACCCCGTGGAAATGCTTCCTTTGATATTTCCCCCATAGGTATTTAGGAGACATAATGGCTGGTTTCACTCTTTTATTTGGCAGCATAAGCGACTCTTCATCAAACTAACCAAATTGCAACTACCCCACAGATTGTGGGGAGTAGATCGCCCAGAAAAAAGCTATCAATTAAGCTCTTATTAATCCTATGTTAGTGCCTGGTCTGCTGAGGACTCGGCGTCAATACTGTGAGATATTGAATCCGATGAGATAAAGTGAACCTTTATAAGTCTGTTCTTCTTAGCTAAATTGACAACATTTATGAAGTATTGTCAGAACCCAATAATTATCAATATTGTTAAAGCATGAATGACAATGCGTCAGATCGAGGGCAATACAGCCAAAACCATGTTTCTTCCCCCTATAATTGGTATACTAGGTTGTCATCCGGGGTTAATGGGTTCCAGGTTTAAACTGTGGGCAGCAAGGGGTGTGCCTTGCTTGAGTGATTTAGAATGAATAGAATCCCTACAGTGTGGATACAAGCCCTTAGGCCCTGCAAGACCACTTCAACCCTCTGAAGAGTAACCCACCTAGACCCATTCCCCTATCATCCTATATTTACCCTGACTAATGCCCAAACCTACACATCTCTGAACACTTTGGGTGATTTATCAATGACCAATTCATCTAACATGCACATCTTTGTACTGTGGGAGGAAACCCACACAGACACGGCGAGAATATGTTAACTCCACACAGCCAGTCACCCAAGGCCAGAACCAATGCCGCGACCCTGGTGCTGTGAGGCAGCAATGCTCACTACTGAGCCACCACGTGTTATTTGATGGAGAAACAATGATATCATTTGATCAAATAACTCGTACGTATGGACTACCTAGTAGAGACCTCTTCTGTATTTTTATCCAGATCAGAGATTTGATTTAAAAAAACACACTTTTACCACACTCTTACAGGTCCGATAGAGAGAAGTGGGCGTTTATTGCTTAGAATACACGCTCTGTCAGTCCCCTTTATCATTAGTTGGAGAGTGTCCCCTCAGACGAGATTGTGCAGCTTTGTGATGTCTGCGAGAGATTTGGGGATTCAGGCCACTTCGGAGACATATTTGTGAAAAAGCCCGAATGATTTTGATCTGTAATAGGACCCATACCATGCAGTTGAAAATTCTTCGTAGGGTCTATCTGACCCCAAATTGTCTCTGAAAATGCAAAGTGGGATTATCTCAGCATGTACTAAATGCAGAATGACTACAGGCACTCTTACACATTGCTTGTGGTCCTGCTGCAGACTTCATCTATATTGGATCACTGTGTTAGCTGTGGTAGAGTGGGTCTACGGGACTGAATTGGAGATGGACCTGGTTTCGCTTTTCCTGGGCCTGCCCAGGGTACTTTCCACAGATGCACATGGGGAAAGAAAAAATACATCCTTACATTCCGTAATTTCCGTGCTAGGAGAAATATTCTGTTGTGTTGGATGTCTGAACTCCCAGAGAGGAAGAATTATGAACATAAAAATGTGTATCAGTTAATGCTCTTGATGAACGAGAGCTGTCCTTTTGTTATGCTGAGCTGTATTATTTATTCATTATTTATTGTTTAGTTTTGTTTTTTTCTTCTGTCTGTGTAGTGTTTTAAGTTGTTTTGTATGTACATGCAATTGGATGTAATTTTTTCAGTAATTTGAGTTGTGTTTTTATTGGTTTATTATAATATTAAAAATCTCTTTTTATTTTTTTTTAAAGTAAAATGCTAACATTGATAGAATACAGTCCCAAAAAACTCTCATTAGTGAGACCACTCATGGTGGTTTGTCCTGAGGATCACCACATCTCGGGTGATGGGGTGAGGTTGAGAGAGTGTCCCCTTCTTGGTAACCTCTGTCATTGTGAGGAACTGAACCTGCGCTGCTGGCCTCCCTCTACATCAAAACCAGCCTTCCTGCCAACTGAGTGGGAGGCAGTGCAACTGTTACAGACAGAAACAGTCACAGACAAAGGGTAAGAGAAACATTCATATTACGGAAAGTGGTACAGTTCAGATAACGGTCAAGAAAACGCCTGAGGGTAAAAATGTTCTCTGCTCGAAATTCTTTTTGTAACAAGGCGTGTTTAGAAGTTGTTTTTGGTTTAATATCATTAAGGTGAGTCAAGTGACTCTTTTGTGTTACACACTGGGACACTGCCATTTTCCTGAAACTGGGAAATATTTGGAACATTATCTGGAACATTCTATAATCGGCATTCTCCAGAATATTCTATGACTGTGTGGGAGGTATTGCAAAGGAGAGAGAGAGAGAGAGAGAAGGTTTTGCATGCAGTAGTGAGAGTGGGGGATAATGAGCCTTGTTCAGGGATCGGTGCCATAACAGATATACAGTGAGTGTGAGGGAGCAGACAGAATATGGTGACCCTTATCCTGACAGAGCGGAGAAGGTTATTGATGCTTGTCCTGTATTGCTGGACATTTCTTCTGACCTCACATACTGCACTGAATTTGGTAGTGAGCACAGACCATGCTCGGTGAGTCTGGTGGTGTGGCACCCTCTAGGATGGGAATGTTCACCCTCTGTACTCGCCCATCCAATACGCCCACCGTGCTCCGTCAACAAACCATAGTGTAATTGCCCCTTATCTACCAATCTGCCATTTCTCTGCCTTTGCTCTGTATCCATCTAATCCTTTCCTATCTGTGTATTTGTCCAAATGCCTTTTCAATGGTGTTAGTGTGCCCACTTCAACCACTTCCACTGGCAGCTCAGTCTAATTTGCCCGTTCACCTTGGATACCATGCGGTCTAACCTTCTAGAGCGGCCTACTATGTGGAACCTTATCAAAGGCTTGACTGAAATCCATATAGAATATGCATACATCCCTGCTCTCATCGACCTTCCTGGTCACTTCCTCAAAAATCTCTTACAAAATTTGTAAGGTATGATCCACCACGCACAAAGCCATGCTGACGGCTCCAAGTCAAACTCTGTCTTTCCAAATGCATGCACATCTTATCTCTCAGAACCTTCTCAAGTGGTTTACCGAAAAAGGTGTGAAGCTTACTGATCTATATTTCCTAGGATTTTTTTTTGCAGCCCTTCTTGAATAAGGGCACAACATTTGCTACTGCCCAGTCTTCCGGGATCTTGGTCCCTAAGCTGTTTCTCTCGCCTCTTACAGTGCTCTCAGATATATCTGGTCAGGACCAAGAGATTTGTCTGACTTTGTGCATTCTAATATGTCCAACAGCAACTCAACTGTGATATGCACAGTACCAAGATATCACAACTAACCTCCCAAAGGTCACAGGTCTTCATGTCTTTCTTCATGATAAACACAGAGGGGAAATTGAGGACTTCACCTATCTCTTGAGGTTTTACGCATGCATGCCGGTTTTGGATTTTAAAGCATCCTATTCTCTCTCTAGTTGCTCTTTATCTTTACTATACTGAATTTGGATTGACTCTAATCTTCTCAGCCAAGACTACCTCATACCCCCTTATGGTCTTGCTGATATCCTTCTTCAGTAAAATCCTCTATCCCCTCTATATACCTCCAGGGATTCCCTTGATACGAGCTGCCTAAACATGAGCCACGCCTCCTTTTTTCTGGTCAAAGCCTCAATATCTCTTGACATCCAGAGTTCTCTCTTCCAGTCTAACATAACCTTCACCCTCACAGGAAAATGGAAACCTTGAACTCGAGCTATCTCACTTTGAAAGCCCTCACACTTGCACGAGATCCTTTTACCTGGAACCAAACAACTCCAATCATCCCCTGCAATCCACTGTCTAACTCCAACAACATACGCCTTGCCCCAATTTAGAACTTGAATCTGTGGACCAATTTTGTCCCTAACATAACTATTTTAAAATTAATACAACTCTAACCACTTTTACCAAAATTCTCCCCTACTTTATCTCCTTCACCTATCCTGCCCTATTTCCCAACAGTAGGTCGTGTTTGTCCCTTCCCGAGTACGATGCTCTATATATTGATTGTGGAAACTTCGCTGAACACACTTAACAAATTACGTTCCATCTAAGTTCTTAATCATCTGGAAGCCCCAGTCAACGTTAGGAAAATTGAAATCACCCATTATAACAACCCTATTGTTCCTGCAAGTCTCCCCAGTCCCCCTGCATATTTGTTCCTCTAATTCACATTGTTAATTATAGTGCAACCACTATAACATTACCATCCCCCTCTCACTACTTTGCACCATTCACGAAACCTCATTGGATGTTATCTCAGGTATTTCAGGTTTAAATACTGGTGTGATACTCGCCTTAATCAGAACTATTGGTATTTCAACTGTTTCCATTTACATCTCTACATCGCAGTGATTTTCACATCCATGACATCCCTTGTCAAGGCACAGAGGAGATATGGAGCTGTAAATGGATGGGAGCTGCACATCCTGTCACTTCCAACATTGGCTGCAAGTTTCCCCACACTGGGCAGTGATCTAACACAGTGTTACCGAACAATGCAACAGCCTGGGTTTATATTTGAAAGAACCAGTGCGGACTGCACAGCTCCCGACACTGGACATTTAGCCCATGATTATAGATCAAGCATTGGTGTGGGCTGCACAGAGTTCCATTCTGGACATTGCTGGGTTGTATCCTGCAGTACGCTAGCCATATCTACACAGTGCTCCATCCTGAACATACAATGGACGGGCTGGTTATATGAGTTGGATTGCGAATGTGAGAGAACCAAACATTTGGCTATAGCTTTATTTTATGTTTTCATTCTCGTGATTGGACCCTTCAAATCCAGACTCACCCGGTTAGACCCGACCCTCTGGATGAGTGATGGTGACTGTTGTTGCAGTATCTGTGTCGGCAACATGACCAACAAATGGAGCAGAGGCTGCAGAGAGCACAGTCTCCGTAAAATGGAATGAGGGAATCACAATCAGATCAGCTGTGGTCTTAGTGAATGTTGGGGCAAGATTGTGTGGACCACGAATGCAACTTACTCATATATTTGCGTTTGTTCCACGCAAACTCCCCTTCTCTCCCAGTGTCCCATACTGGTGGGGAGTGAGTCCCCTCCTCCTGTTCCTGCGTAACAGGATCCTCGGGCCTCACTTGCCTCTAGATTTCCCTGTGTCCCAGTTTCGAGCAGTTGAATGACCGCCTCCTGTTCCTGTGTCCCAGTCTCAAGCGGTTGAGTGACTCCCTCCTGTAACTGTGTCCCAGTCTCGAGCATTTGAGTGACTCCCTCCTGTTCCTGTGCCCCAGTCTCGAGCGGTTGAGTGACTCCCTCCTGTTCCTGTGTCCCAGTCTCGAGCAGTTGACTGACTCCCTCCTGTTGCTGTGTCCCAGTCTCGAGCAGTTGAATGACTCCCTCCTGATCTTGTGTCCCAGTCTCGAGCAGAAAAACAACTGACTCCTGTTCTTGTGTCCCAGTCTTCAGCAGCTGAGTGACTCCTTCCTGTTCCTGTGTCCCAGTCACGAGCAGTTGAATGACTCCCTCCTGATCTTGTGTCCCAGTCTCGAGCAGTAAAGTAACTGGCTCCTGTTCTTGTGTCCCAGTCTTCAGCAGCTGAGTGACTCCCTCCTGTTCCTGTGTCCCAGTCACGAGCAGTTGAGTGACTCCCTCCTGTTCTTGTGTCCCAGTCTTCAGCAGCTGAGTGACTCCCTCCTGTTCCTGTGTCCCAGTCACGAGCAGTTGAGTGACTGCCTCCTAATCGAAGTTTTGTGTATATTTATGTCCTCCTCCTGCTCCAGAGTAACAGGCTCCAATAGCTCTGTGTTCACCTGCTGCTCCTGTCGAATGGAGGTGAGGGACTGAATGGCTTATTCACATTCTTTACAGCTTTTCTTGACTAAAAGCCTTTCTCCTATTTCTGTAAAATACCATCAAAATCTGAATGATATATTTTTGTATCTTGCTGTCAGTAATTGAGCAAACCAGCTGACTGACAGAATTCAGAAGCTGAATAGCCTCCTCCTGTTCCCATTTAACACTCAAGAGTCAATAGACTCTCAGAGATGTATAGCATGGAAAGAGACCGTTCGGTCTGGTCATCTATACCAACCAAATATCCTAAATTAATCTCGTCTCCCTCCAGCACTTGGCGCATCTCTCTCTAAACACTTCCCATGCATGTATCCATCCAAATGCCTTTTAAATGGTATAACTGTACCTGCCTCCACCACCTCTTTTGTCTGTTCAATCCATGCACACAGCAGTCTCTGTGTGAAAGTGTTGTCCCTCACGTCCCTTTTTAAATCTTCCTCCTCTCACCTTAAGCCTTTATATCCTATATTTGGAATTGTCTATCCTGGGAACGTACATTGACTGTTTACTTTTTCTATGCACCTCCTGATTTTATAAACCCCTTTAAGGTCCACCCTCCGCCTCAACACTTGAAAATACTCCCAGCCTATTCAAACTCTTCCTGTAACTCCAACCCTCCAACACCTGCAACATTCTTTTAAATCTATTCTGTACCCTTTCAAGTTTGACAACATCTTTCCGACAGCAGGGTGACCAGAATTAAAGGCAATATTACAAAAGTGGCCAAACCAATGTCCTGTACAGATGCAACATGTCATGCTAATGTTTAGACTCAAAGCACGGACCAATAAAGGGAAGATCACCGAGTGCCTTCTTCACTGCACTGTCTACCTGTGACGGCACTTTCAGGGAACAGAGAACCTGCACCACAACGTGCCTTACAGGGCAGCGACCTGGGTTTAATTCCATCCTTGAATGACTCGCTGTGTGGAGTTTGTACATTCTCCCCGTGTCTGTGTGAGTTTCCTCCGGATGCTATGTTTCCCTCCGACAATATAATGATATACAGATAAGGTTAGATTGGCCATCCTAAATTGTTCATAGTACCCTTGGATGTGAGGGCAAGGTGCATTAGCCATGGGAAATGCAGGCTGAGAGGGATAGGGTAGGTGTTTGTCCAGTGGGATACTGTTTAGAGGGACGGTGTGGCCTCGATGGGCCGAATAGTCTGTCTCCTCACTGTAGGGATTCTATAATTTCTATCGCGTTCTCCTTGATTAGCAGCTTTCGACAGGAACCTAACTATATGTCTGGCCCTGATTTTTCTTGCCAAAATGCAACACCTCACATTTATCTAAAATAAACTCCATCTGCCACTGCTCAGCTCAGTTAATTAAGTTCTCATTATATTGTGAGAGATCAGTCTTCACTGTCGACTACACCACCAAATTTGGAATTATCTACAAACTTACTAACCATACTTCATATACTCAAGTGCAAATGATTTGTATCAGTGACAAAAGGCAGTGGACCCACTATTGATCTTTGCGAGCAGTGCCACTGGTCACAGGTCTCCATGTTTAATGAACAAATGACAACTGTCACACCCTGTCTCCGATATTCCAGAAAAATTTTGACCTAAATGGCGATCTCTCCCTGGATCCCAGGCAGCCTAATCTTGCTAACCAGTCTACCATGTAGAACATTTTGGTTTTCTTACTGAACTCCATGAAGACAACACCCACTGTCCTGCATTCATCAATCATCTTCTTCACTGCCTCAAAAAGTTCCATTGAGTCAGTGAGATGTGATCTCCAATGTACAAAGCCCTCTTCAGTCCTTGTCTTTCCAAATGCATATACATCGTTTCCCTCAAAATCCCCTCCAACAATTTAATCACCATTGACGTCAGGCTCACCGATCTATAGTTACCTGGTTTTTCGTTCCTTTCTTAAATAATGACACTCTATTAGCAGCCCTCCAGTCTTTTGCCACCTCACCTGTGGAAATCAATGTTACATATATATCAGCAAAAGGCTGAGCAATTTCTTTCCTAGCTTCCCACAATATTCTGGGATACAACTGACCAGGTCCCAGGGATTTGTTCACCTTTAGTGTTTTAAAATGTCAAACATCTCCTTGTAATATATATACTTTTCAATGTATCACTATGTATTTCTTCATTCTCTCGCTCTTGTAACCTCTTCTACATTAAATGCTAGGCAACATACTTGTTTAGTATCCCTTCCATCTCCTCTGGTTCCACACATAGGTAGCCTTACTGATCTTTAAGATGCCCTATTCTCTCCCTAGTTAATATTTTGCAATGAAAGGATGTGTGGAGGTGCTTCAATGCCTCGTTCACCCTATTTCTAAAGCCATCTCATGTCCACATTTTTTGGCCTGATTTCCCCGTTGACTATACACTTACTGCCCTTATACTCCTCTCGGGATTCACTTGATTTCAGCTCTGTTTACCTGACATATGCCTCCTTCCTTACCTTGACCAGACCATCAATATATCTAACCATCCAGCACTCCCTGCACCCACCGGTCTTGCCCCTCTCACTAATAGGAACACGTTAGCTCTGGACTCTCTGAAACCAAGTTTTGATGGCCTTGCATTTTCCAACCATCCCTTTACCTGTGAATAGGGTATTCCAATCTGCCTTTCCCAGAGCTCACTTAATACTTTCAAAATTGGCCTTGTTCAAAGTTAGACCTTTAATGTTTACATCAGGTCTTTCCTATTCCACAACTATTTTAAAACTAATATTTATGTGTAACAGACTTGAAATGTTAAATAAACATTTCCTGCCCCTCTATAACGGGCTCGAAAGGCTGAATAGGCTCCTCCTGTCTCTCTGTAATAGACTGGAGAGGCTGAATGACCTCCTCTTGTCCCTCTGAAACCGACTCAATAGGCTTCATGGCCTCCTCCTGTCCTTATGTAACAGACACGAGACATTAAATGACAGCAACCCTTGGATTACGAGCAGCCGTTAAACTGTATCTGATGGAGGTCCATCCTTTCTCAGTTACAGAAACACAAACAACACAATGCACTCCAGGTGCCCTCTCAGTAACACCTCATACAGCTGCAGCGATGCATCTCTTCCTTTTGAATGATTCTTTCGGCAAAATGTGCCAATATTCTAGATTTCCACCTGTTTAAGTAGCAACAGACTAATATGGACTGAATGGCCTTCTCTTATCCCTGTGTAAGAGTCCCATAGGGACAGAATTGCTTCGGCCTGTTCCTGAGCAGCAGTCTCAATGCTCTGTCTCAAGTTTATGAAAGGATTTGACAACAGGGCATTAAAACCAGGAGTGGCCGCACACTGGTCAATAAGTACCATACTTTGTGTACTTTCCATCCCATCCTTGGCCAATATTTGCAGCTGAAGCAGACAAGTCATAACTGTGGGAGATCCCTTTGACTATGAGCTGATTCTTGACACCATGCCCTGAACATTTCTAACTTGAAATACTCAAGTATCGAGAAACTAGATCACCCGAATTTTCTTTATGTAGCCGATCTGTTATTTTATAACTGCTTCCTTTCATAAACAGAGTGGAACATATATAGACGCCTGCAGTGTCCTGTTAATACTCTCATATACAAGTTAATAAAAAGATTTAAAAGATTTAAAGATTTATGATCCATTCCTCAGCAACCCTCATCCATTCCATCCAAAACCAGTAAATGAAAAGTGATGTATTGAACTGGTTAACTGAGCCTATTTGTTCAGTGACTGCGATTAATGCCAATCTCCATGGATTCTAATTATCCCAGTGGAGGGTTTCCATCTTTTAATGATAAATGGGCTCCGTTCAATGTGTCAGCCCATAACATGAGCGGGAGCATCACCGACAGCACTGATAGGGATCAGCAGATCTAGAGAGAGGGGGAGGAGAGATCAGAATCTGAGAACATGAGACTGGAATGTGCCAACAATGGATCAGAATCTGAGAACATTAGACTGGAATATTCCAACAATAGACAGGAGCTTATCTGATTATGTTTGGTATCTTTCTGCATTTTATTGGTGGTCATTATCATTGCGGATCTATTACGCTCTTCTCATTATTCAATATTTTTATTATCCCTTCCTGGCTATCGTTGGTGTTCCTGGTAAGTGTCACTGTCCAGATTTTGTTTTCTATAAACCAGTTATGACTGTATTATGGTTATTTCATGTAGTCTACACATCTTGTCACTATTATTGTTCCTGTTGAATCTCTCAATCCAGACATTCACTCGACAGACCACTACTAACTACATTAATGAACGTATTCAATTACTGCCTCCCTCTCTGCTCTGGCAGCATTACTCACGGGTCTCTATGTTGATCTATTCAGTTTCAGGAGAGAACCACGATGCATTGTAACATTGCCTTTGCTGTTAAGAGCAGGGAGGTCACTCTCTACTGTTCTGGTTACAAACTCCACTTCCTTCCACTGTTTCCATCCCATCCTTGGCCAATATCTGCAGCTGAAGCAGACAAGTCACAACTGTGGGTGATCACTTTGACTATGAGCTGATTCTTGTCACCATGCCCTGATCATTTCGAACTTGAAATACTCACTACTCCAGAATGTATCTCACCGGTTTAATCCATCTGCTGTTTGAAGCTTGAGCTATGAAGTACAGGCTTAATGAAGCCAATAATCTGCTGCTGACACTCCCGGCTTCAAACCTGCCAAAGCAAATCTGATTCCACCTCACACCAAACTCCCATCCATCTGTCATTCATGTGCACGCGGATGTATATTGTTGTTGTGTCTGGCAATGACTTTACTTTAACATTCTCAATCACTTCATCTCATCTGTCCATGAAACTTCCCTCGTTCTCTCTATTGATAAATAAAAAGCCTGCCAGTTGTTCTTATTTAAAATAATTTCCTCCATGTGCGTTCCTTCTCAAACAATGAGTTTCACATTCAACCACACACACACACACACACACACACACACACACACACGACCTTCCCATTGCAGGCAGTAATCTGATGCGAGTACAATACTCTCATGCTAGGCAGATAGTACAGTTTACTGAGCAACACACTAGCATGGTCTGCACAGCTCTCCATGCTGGGCTGTCATCTTGTCCCAGTTTATGTTTGTTTGTGGTGGTCAGTAAAGCAGATTGAGAACTTGATGTAACAAACCATTTCCGCTTATCTGACAATGCTCTTATTCAATGTTCTCATTCTTGTAATTTTACTCACGAAGATCTCACTTCCTCAGTCAGTCCCACTGCCCTGCCTTTTTCCACATATTTCCACAACTTCTTTTCAGTTAATTAACTGTCTGTTTCTGTCTTTAATGTGAATCTCTCTGTCACTCTGTATCTTTCCCTGGCCTTGGGTTTTGTCTCCCTCGTGTATCGAGTGCTGGCATTGTGTAGCTCAGAAATACTGAAATGGTGTTTTTTCAAGCTGTTGTTCCCTTCCCGGTAAGTCCCGTGTGATGGTTCATAGACAGGCGTGTTTCAGAAGTTATAAGACACATCCTTGTAACTTGGTCTGTACCTGTGTTTGCCCCACTCAGGGCACCTTGCGTTCAGTAACATGGGGAAGCTCATTGAGTAAAAGACCAGGCATCTAAATTGTGTGGCAATGCTGTTACTTTTTAAATAAAACGTTAGTTTCTCTTTTTTTTTGTAAGAGATCTTAAAGGCCAAACTGCCTACTGAAAACAGCTCAAGTAAATAACTTACAGGGCGTTTAGGGTTTTTAATAAATAGTAGTAACAATGGCCAGCTCGCATAGACCAGGCTTTCTAGTTTGTTTTTTCTTGTAGCTGTAACAATCACCGGGTGCTTGCGGTCCCAAAGGGGTTGGAAGTTTTAGTCAATTATCCCTAGCTGTTACTCTCTCTAAAGCCTCACTTGATGGTGTTTCCTCCTGAATTGGAGAACTGTATGCAAGAATGCATGTCTGAATGTTCCTTTTTGCCAAGGGGTATGTTCAGGTGATGTTAATAGATTGAACAGTTCATTTGTAGAACGTACTGTATCCATTATTCGGTTAAGGTTTCCAATAGTTAAGTTATTCTAAATTCTTCTTCATTTTGTATGGATTTTCATTTGAGGATAGTGAGGTAGAGCAACCCTATGGTAGCCAAAGGACTGATCAGAATCTGTTTAAATACATCCAGGCATTATCTAAATTTGATGACAATGATGGGGGAGCCTTTTTAGTTTCATTTCAGAAAGTGGCTAAACAAGTGCAGTGGCCAGAGAACATGTGGATTTAGTTTATCCAAACAAAGCTGATTGGAATTTGCATCCCTATTGGAGGAGGTGAAGAAAGCCATCTGAAGTGCATATGAGCTTGTGCCAAAAACCGACAGACAGTGTTTCAGGAATCTAAAATAGCATCCCTGGTTAAACGCATGTTGTGTTTGAAAGAATCAAACAAAGTAATTTTGAAAGGTGGGGAAGGGTATTAAAAACAGAGCAAACCTATGACATTCTGAGAGACACTCTAATTTTGGAAAAGTTCAACAATTCACTTCCTGCAGTCGGGAGAACTCGTGTGAAAGAGCAGAGAGTAACAATGGCAAGATTAGAAGCTGAAATGGCTGATGATGATGATTGAGTTCAGAAATCAAAGTTTGGTTTCTGTGAGAGATTGAGAAGAATGTGTGTGATCTTAAAACATATCCCTGTGAGAGTAAGGTTTACTGGCATAGGCCAGGAGTAGCAGATAAAGAGGTTACAGCATTAAGAGGTACAGAAGCATGTAATTCTTTTATGCTGAGACATGAGGAGCTATGTCATTCAGAGAGACTATTGGAGAGATGAGAAGTGCTCCATTATGTAACGTGTGGTCAGAGTGTCCAGTGGAAACATCAACATGTTTATTCCCCAATGGGGAAGGAGGCCTTGAGCTTGATGTTTGTGTTACAACATTTCAGAATTTAAATTGCGAATAACATACATGAGACAAATCTTTATCACTGATCGTGACCCGTTAAAGTTTGTGGAGAAGTTGCAGGAGAAAACTTTGTTGAGTTTATTATTGCTGCCATTCAATTTGAAATTATAAAGTTGACAGGGTGAGAAAAAGTAAGTTTTGACATGTTGTGGAGACTTGGACGAAGAAAGATAAAAGTCATTCTGAGGCAGGAGTAAAATGACTGAAATCGAAACTACCTGTGAACATTTGTATGCTCAGAGTCAATGTAATGTATATGCATTCCAGTCTACTAATAGAGGAAGATTAGGAGGTCTAAAATGAAGCCACCTTTGTATATTGATGGATTATTTTATTGAAGATGGAGTTGGGAGGATACTATTACTGTAAAAAGGTTATTTTCTCTTGGATTTTTGTTTTGAACAGACGTTTTAAAGGCAGAGGTGCAGAACTGTGTCTGAAAACAGTTTAAGTAAATAACTGAGAAAGCCTTTAGGTTTTATTAAAACGGTGGTAACAATGGAAGGGCAGTGGCCAGCTCTCCCAGACCAGGGGTTTCCTCGTTTTGTTTTTATCTGCAGCATTCAGAAGCTGTTCGGGGTCCCAGAATGGTTGGAAGTGTCAATACATGATCCCTCGCTGCCTTTCTCTCTGAGATCTCTGTTGATGTTGATTTCTCCTGGATCAGAAAACTGCTGTAAGGATCTGTATTTGAATATATCTTTGTGCCAAGCGGTGTAAACCAAGAAGGTACATTATCTATTGTTTGTGTAAGTGTTCCAACATATAAGCTATCCCAAAACGTTCTTTTCTTTGATTGTATTTTAACTAAAGCATTTTAACAGATTATATTTTGCTTAACGTCGAGTGATTTGACCAGTCACAACATATCTGGAAAGCACACTTCACATCTATATTCAAAATAAGGAAAGGTTTGGGTCTAAGTGGCCTTCTTAAAATATTTTGCGGGAATCTGGTCTGATCCACAACACTTATAGGTGAGGGGTTTCTAACTGACTCCTGTTATTGAAAATTTAGTGCAGCAGCTGGGGATGGTTTGCTGGAGGTTGTGCTGTGAGTTGCCTCAGACATTCAGGGAGACCTGATGATTTGGTGACCCAACTTTGGATGGAGCCTGGGGACTGTAGTTACAACATCTGGGTCTGCAACATGAACAACAAATGGAGCAGAGGCTGCAGAGAGGGGAACCTCTGGAACCACGCAGTGAGTGTGTGTGGGGAAAGGGATCTGCTGTGTCCACACCGGATTTTCCAGGAACAGCTTCCCAAGCTCCACTTAACCCAGGAGCAGTGTGTGAGGGGGCCCTGACTGAACAAGGAGCTAGTCACAGAGCGGTGTCACCTCCTTCAACACGACCTGCAGATTCACACCAGGGGGAGGATGGTGCTGCCAGGGGCTGTTCGGGTCACAGTTTCATTCAGCTTCTATGTTCAGGAACTTTTCAAACAGGACTGGGTGACATATCCATTATCTCCAAGTATGTTGCCATCAATGTAACCATTCAGTGACAGAAGATATATATGGTGGATGAGGTAAATACATTGTTTCAACCTCAGCAGGGACTTGCCGGGTGTATCCAGTATAGTGGGATTCCCGATGGTGTGCATGGCATCTGCGGGGTAGCTGTGTCAATGGGGAGAGGTAGAGGAACTGAAGGATCACTCTCTGTATTAATCTTGCAGCGTGCCCATCACAGGACATTACGTTGGTGAATACCCACTGTCCATACAGCAACCACGGCCTCTTCAATCACAAGCAGGCAGCCATTCCCATCTTCTTCAGATCTCCATGTAGAAAGGAATGAATGTATCTTGGATAAAGGCCATCCCCTTGATACACGTTTGATAACAGCATCCCCCATCACCAACCAAACACTTCAAAACATTCCATCTGTACGGAGAGCAATGGGGTCACTTGGAGCATCAAGGAGCAGACGATCAGGGATGGAGCAAAACCTCCTATGTCTGAACGGGTTTGAGTGAACCCCCCAGTACACAGTATCATTAATCCCAGTAGTCCCTCTCAATTTCAGTAACATACTGCCTTCCATTATTCCTGTAAATGAAATGACAGGTTATATCATGTTATATTGCAGCTGCCAAATTATTCTCCATTGCCTTTATCTCTCTGTATCTATCTGTAGACCCTTCACTCTCACTTGATAATTTAATCTCTTGCTTATCACAGCAACATGACCAAACTCAGTATCTCTATATCTGTTCCGTCCTCCTGATCATTGATATAAATTATAAATAGTTGAGGACCCAGCACTTGTCATTGTGTGACTCCACTGGTGACGTTCTGTCAAACTGATTTAGACTGATTTATCCGGAGCGCCTGCTTCCTGTTTGATACATAATCCTCCCCCATTACTGTGTAACACAGTCGTAAAGCTGAATATGAACAAGGAGCATCAGTCAGGAATCCAACCCCTCGAACCTGCTCCGCCATTGAATACAATCATGACTGATGTCATCGCGGCCTCTGTTCCACTTTCCTGCCCTCTCGATCCTCAAACTGTAGTCTCTTATTGTCGATTGTGCCACATGAAAAAATATCCACTCCACAGCTACACTTTCAATTACGTTTAGCATTTTACAGACCTCAATGAGCTCTCCTTTCATTCTTATCAACTCGAGAGTATAGGCCTAAACTGCTCAATTTCTCTTCATAAGGCAAACACTTCAAATATGGAATCAATCTAATGAAGCTCTTCTGAATTGCCTCCAATGGAAATACCTCATTCTGCAGGACACCCAAACTGTACTCCAGTTGCAGCCTCACTAATGCCTTGCATAGCTACAGCAACCTTTCTAATCTATCCTTTTACAAATAAATGCTGAAGTTATGCTTGCATTCCTCATTACTTCAATTACCCGCAAGCAAGTTTTCTGTGATATACAAGCAGGCACCCAGATCCCTCTGCACCTAAGTACTTTGAAGTTTCTCTCCACTTAGATAATAATTTGCCTTTTTATTAGGCTGGCCAACTTGAATAACCCCATATTTATCCACTTTAATTTTCATTGCTAAATGTTTGCCCATTCACCCAATCTATATACATAGTTTTTAAATCTCTTGCATCATCATTCCGAAGTAATTTCCCACCAATGTTAGTGTCATCTGAAAATGTAGCTATAGCATTTTCTATCCCGTCAACCGAGTAATAATATCGATCCCAAATGGTTGAAGCATGAGAACTGAAATCTATGGCACCCAACAAGTTGCATTTTCCAATAGAAAATGACACAGTTTATTCATCTGACTGCATTTTGTTGGTTAACCAATCCTCCATCCAAGCCAATAAATTACTCCTAAACCCATACTGTCTGATCTTACCACTCCATACTGTCTGATCTTACCACTCACTCTTTGGAGAAGCGACATATCTGAATCCTTCACAAAGACCAGATATATTCCATTTCCATGATTCCCACTATCCACCTTGTTTGTCACATCTTTAAATAACTCAAGAAAACACTTCAATCATGATTTATCCTTTGTAAAACCATGTTGAATCCGATGAATTGTGGTTTCCGTTTGCAAATGTCCACAACAATGGATTCGAATAATTTGCCTTAAATTACAATACTTTATTGTTACATTTTACTCCCTAATGTATTCAGTTATTATATTTTCTTCCCTTTCTAAAACCTTTACGTTTTCTTTGAATTTCTGTTTGATGGGCAAAAGGGTTTTAAGAGATGTGCTCCAATTGCTGCAAAAGCGGTATATGTGTGTGACTGGACTCATCATCCTGCTGGTGTACAAAATCGATGGGATAAAGTCTTTCTGGTGTTCCCATGTTGTCATCTCCAAGGCCAGAATGACCACCTCCTGTTGATGCGTTAGAGGGATGGGGGATTATGGAATCTTCCCGTTGCTGTGTAACATTTTGAGGGGCTCATGGGTCTTCTTATATTCCTCCATAATAGGTGGAGATACTGAATGGTATCCTAGAGATGGGACCAAGGGAGCGATTGGTCTTCTCTTGTTCCCATACAACAGACACGTGTCTGAATTACCTCCACCTTTCTCATAAAAGAAGTCTCAGATAGTTTTTATCTTTAGCCAATTATCTTGCAACAGACTCGGTGGGTCTGAATGGCCTCCTGTTATCCCAGTGTAACACACCTCCAGTCGCTGTGTGACCGCTTTCAGTTCCTATATTACGGACTTGAGGTGGCTGAATGGACTGATCCTGTTGCTGTGTAATAGGATACTGGTGCTGCATGGCCTACTCTGGGGCCAGTGTTATAGATTCAAGGGGCTGATTGGCCTCCTCCTGTAAATATACATTCAGCTCCAGGGGCTGAACAGCCTCATCCTCTTCTGGTGTAACAAGGTCAAGGCCTGAATATCCTTCTGTTGTTCGTGTGCAACAGGCTGAAGAACGTAATGGATTCCTCCATTATCTGTGTAATTCTCTTCAGTTGTTGACTCCTTCCTGTCATCTATGTTGAAATAAGATCTTCTTTCATTTTTGCAAACTCCAATGGCTATTGGATCAACCTGATCATCCTTTCGTTATAAGCTAGCACCTTCATTGCAGGAATCAGCTGAGGAAACCATCTCTGAGCTGATTCCAATGTAACAACATCCTTTCTTCATTGAAGAGACTACATCTGTACACAGTACTCCAGATGTGATCTCACTAAGATCCTGTACAGCAGCAGCAATACTTTACCACCCTGCTGTAAAGTTCCCACCCAGGTTAGAGCAGTCTCAGCTCTCTGGGTAAATACAAAGCATTTATGAACGATCCTTGTCCTTCTCTACTCCACTAGCATAACGGGAGATCTGGAGAAAATGTCACAATGATGCTTAAGAAGATCATAAATGATGTGGCGAATCTCCCCAAAACCCACGTCGCTCAGATTCTACAGAATCTAGTAAGATGGAGCGTAAAAAAAGCAAGGAGGAGCAAACATTGATGTGAGTTATATATCAAAGTGAAAACTGCAATATAAATGTTGGGCATGTTATAAAACAGGAAATGAGATATACACATTTGTGGGTACTGCAGTAATAATGTCCTGTTTACATTATATCTAAACTGTGTTAACCCAACTGAATGCTAATGCTGGGAAAAATGGATTTGATGAGCATGTGTTCGATAGCTGGCATTAACATTTTGTCAAGCACTGAGCTAGAGATCAGGTTATTTAGAAATTGGTGTTGGATGATTAGATTACTAACTTAAAGTGTGGAAACAGGCCCTTCGGCCCAACAAGTGAACACCGCCCCGCCGAAGCGCAACCCACCCATACCCCTACATCTACCCCTTACCTCACCCTACGGGCAATTTAGCATGGCCAATTCACCTGATCAGAAAAGCGAATTGAAATCTTTTGTGGAAAGGGCCTTTTCGGAACAGGGACCACAATGCATTGTTCTCTTTTATGCTGTTTGAGTACACGATAGTGTTTGTTTTATTTGAAGTAACTGTTATAAATCTGAATCATGCAAGCCCAGAAGGTGTGAGGAGAAAGTGGGCACTGCAGCTGCTGGAGATCAGTGGCGCTGGAAAAGCACAGTCAGGCAGCGTACTAGGAGCAGGAGCATTGTCGTTTCGGGCACAACCCTTTATCAGGAATTAGGCTTCTGGGTCAAGGGAGCTGAGAGATAAATGAGAAGGGGGTGTGGCAGGAGGCAGGTAGCTAGGAATGCGATAGGTAGATGAAGGTGGTGTTGAAAGTGATAGGTGATGAAGGGAGACAGAACGCCTCATCTACTGCATCCTTTAAACTCAGTGTGGTCATCTCTCCATTGGCGAGACATGCGTGGATCATTTCAGAGAACATCGCTGGAACAGCCATATTGACCGACTCCACCACCTTGTGGCTAAAAACTTTAACTCTCCTTTCCACTCTGGCAAGGACATGAGAGTCCTGGGCCTCCTCCATCGCCAAACCCTAACCACCCAAAGCATGGATGACGAAAGATTCCTCTTCTACCTTGGGACCCTCCAACCACAGGGGATTAATGTAGATTTCACCAGTTTCCCCATTTCCCCTAACTCCACCTTATCCCAGTCCAATATTCCAACTCAGCACACTCCCCCCTTTTGAACGTTCATATGTGTTCATCTTCCTTCCCATCAATCTGGTCCACCCTCCTCTCCGACCTAACCCTTTCAGCCTCATCTTTAACTACCTATTACGTCAAAGGAAGCAGCTTAGAAAAATGCCAAGTGTTGTAGTAAGCCAGTGGATTCGGAGAAATGTAGGACCCAGCAACGGATGACCAAGAAAATGAGAAGGAAATCAAAAAAACGAAACAGCATGCAAACAAAAGAAAACCATAAAGACTGCTGAAAAAAAAACATAAAAACTGTTAAAAAAAAACATAAAGACTGTTAAATAAAACGTACATGAGTGTATGAAACAAAAGTAAAAACGAGGTCAAATGTGGAACAGTAGGTATGCGGACAGGGTAATTTATTGGAGAGCACAGAGAAATCACAGGGGAAAGAAACAGTTTCTTTGCGTCTATCTTCAAGGCAAAACATCCAGAAATTCTCCCAGAAATACCAAGTGACCATGGGACTTGTGTAAATAAAGTCTAAGATCATTCTTATCAGTGTTGAGGTCATCTTTGAAAAGAAAGCTGGATTGAGTATTTGTAAATCTGACAGATCAGATGTACTTCATACAAGAATTTCAGAGGAAGCAGCAATGGACGTATTGGTTGCATCTCAAATATTCATGTTATTTTCCAATACATTCCGGAAAGATATTTAGCCAGTCTGGATATGGCAAAAGTTATAAATATTATCCAATAGTTTAAGAAAGGATGAAGATGGAGAGTGGTGAACTACAGAGCAGTTAACTTGAAATCCACGGTCGGGTGTCTCTTGGGCTGAATTACAAAGAACGTGTTACTGGATATGTAGAAGGTGATGGGAAAACTGGGGAGGATGATAATGCATCGATAAAACGGAAACCATATGTGGCAAACATTTTTTGGAATGGTCTGAAGATGATTCTTGTGGACATAGGCAACGAGGAGCTAATGGATAACGTATCGTTGGATATTCAGGAGGATTTTTGTTTAAGAACTCTCACATTAACATCATAAGAAAAGTTAAAGTGAAAGTAATTGGGAAGAACGCATGCAAATAGGAAACGAAAAATAGGTTTACATTCATGTGTATGTAATTGCAATATAGAAGATGTCATGCACCAGCTGCATATCGTGTTGCTGAGACTAAACTTAGAGTATTGTGTATCGTTTGGAGTCCCAATCTAATATAGAATATACTGACTACAGAGGAACTGCAAAATGTATTCTCCAGACTAATCCATAAAATGGCAGTATTGTCTGATGGGGAAACTCAGCCTGTGATCTCGAGTTTCAAATGATGATTGTAGTGAAACTTAAAAACTTAGAAACATAGAGGGGACTGAATAACAGAGGGACATGGAGAAGTGCAAGCAGGCGAGATTAGGGAGAATCCCACGGTATTCTACACGGTGAAGTAGAACAGAATAATCAGCAAACAGTTAGTGTCATTAGAAACCAAAGGGGGGCAATCAGTGCGTCAACCCGGAGAACATTGATAGATTGTTACATGTAAACATCACAGCTGTTTTACTTGGGAGAAGGAGGATGCAGGTAAAGAATTCGAGAAGATGGACTGGAAAGCTCTTGAAGAGATTGATGTAAAATACGAGCAGGGGTTTGAGGCTGTGTTTCGTATAAAATTGGACCAATCCGCAGGTCTGGATACTGTTGGAATCAAGGGAGGAATTTTTAATTGGAATCTAACCACAGGGGAGGTACCAGAGGACTTGAGAACAGCTAATATGATTCCACTTCAAGTAAGGGTGGTAGAGATTTGCCAAGGTAACTATGGACGAGAGAGTATTAGATCACTGTTCGGGAAACTACTGGAGAAAATAGAGAAGGAGAAAATCGAACTCAAATCAGAGTCGCAGGGTTTGATCAGGGATAATCATCATGACTTTATCAAAGTGAAGTCACACCTAATGAATTTGATTGAACTAGTTTGAGGAGGTCGCTTATTTAGTTTTGCAGCAAGGCCTTTGACAAAATTCCACATGGGAAATTGAAAAAAAAGTAAAATCTCACAGTCTCACTTGAAAAATTACAACAAAAATAGTCTTAGTGTCAGGAGGCAGATGGTGGTGGGAGAAGGCTGTTTGTGTGACTGGAGACCAGAGTCCCCTGGTGTATCACAGGGATCAGTGCTGTGTCCCTTATTGTTTGTAGCATTCATAAATGGTATAGATGTGAATCTGGTGGGGGAGTGGATGGAGGGGTGGGAGTTGTGATAAGTAAGTTTGTGTTTGACATAAAGATTGACAGGGTTGTTGGCAGTGAGGAGGAAGTTCTGATTTTACAGGAAAATACAAGTGGAATGATCAGATGGGAAGATCAATGGCAGATGGAATGTGATCCTGATAAATATGAGGTGATGTACTTTGGAAGGAGGAACAAGACATGGGGTGTACACAATGATTGGCAGCACACTAGGAAGCTCACAGGGTGTTTCTCCACACATCCCAGAATGTGACTGAACAGGGTAAAGGACTAGTTAAGATTTGAACCTTGGGTGGAGCATTTATTAATCAGAGAGTAGATTATAAGTGCTTTATGGGGCTTAGTTTAGTCCACGATGCAGTACTGTATGTCGTTCTGGAAGCCACATTACGGGAAGGATGTGATTGTACTGGAGTGGTTGCAGAGGAGATTCACCAGGATGTTTCCTGGGGTGGAGCATATCAGCTATGGAGAGAGGCTGGATAAGTTCGGGTTGTTTAGTTTGGACAGAGAGGCTGAGGGGGATGTGATTCAGAAGGATAAGTTTACAAGGGGCATGGACAGGGTGAATAGATAGCAGCTGTTCCTTTTAGACAGAGGGTCAAGTACAAGGGACCACATCTTAAAGTGAAGAGCTTGACGTTCAGAGAGGATTTAAAGATTACTTTTTATTCACCCAGAGGGTGTTGAGGTCTGGAAAGTACTTCATGAGAGGGGAGTTATCACGGCTAACCTCTCAACCGTTAAGTGTACTTGGACGAGCACTTGGAAGTGTCATAACATTCCAGGCTATGCGCCTGGTGTTGGAAAGTGGGACTAATATAGATCGTGCTGTATTTCTGTTGGCACAGAGACTATGCTCCTGTGCGTGTATGATGTGGAGCTGAGCAGCTTAAGACAGGAATTGATAGGTTTCTGAAGATAATGTTCACAAAGGTTATAAGAGTGAACTGTTATAGCTTGTCAAATTATGTCAATGTGTGAAGTATGAAAAAACAGTGCGGGTTCCTTCTAATTTGAAACCAGAGAATGGAGAATGGGGAACAGGGAAATGGCAAAACTATGAATCCACTACTTCAGTTCTTTCTTCACACAACTTTCTGACAATACCAGGAAAGTCAGGTGTGGGAAACGAAATAGAACATGGAACATAGAACATAGTAAGTAAATGGTTTGGGAGAAATTAATGGGACTGAAAATAATGGTCATAGACAACACTAACATAGATTTATGAAATGGGAGTTATGTTTCAGAAACTGACTGGGAGACAAATGAAAGAGAAGCAATGGATGTAAAACACGTGGAATTTCAGAAAAAAATGTTGATAAACCTCTCAGCCTAGTTTGAAAAATCAAATCTTAGTGGATTGGGGCAAATATATGGTCATGTTTCTAGAATGGTACAACTGGCAGGAAACAGTGGATAGAAATAAACAGACACTTGAAGCAACAGCCTGACATTGTATTTAAGGTATGGATCTGTGAGTATGACTATATCCCTGACACCCATCACCTTCCCCGGATATCTCCTCTCTCACCAGCAGGACAGACAAAACAGAAATGGCGGCACAGTGGGATACAGTTGGAAGGGAATTGCTCTGGGATTCCTCAACAGTGACCTGTATCCCATGAAGTCTCATGGCGTTAGTTTGCACATGGGAAAGGCAACCTCCTGCTGATAACCATGTACCAGCCTATCCCAACTGATGAGTCAGTACTCTTCCAAGCTGATCAACACTTGGAGGAAGCTCTGAGGGTGGAAAGGGCACAAAACGTACTTTGGGTGAGGGATTTCAATGTCCAACATCAAGAGTAGCTCAGCTGCAGCATAACTGATTGAGCTGGCCGTGTCCTAAAGGATATAACTGATAGACTGGGTCTACGGCAGGTGGTGAAGGAACCCACAAGAGGGAAAAGCCATATTTGACCACAGCCTTACTAATCTGGCAGTTGCACAAGTATCTGTCCATGACAGTATCGGGTAAGAGTAACCACTGCATAGTCATTGTGGAGATAAAGTCACACCTTCACATTGAGAATAACCTCCATCATTTGGGTGGCACTATCACCGAGCTAAATGGGACAGACTTCAAACAAATGTAGCTGCTCAAATCTGGGTTTCCATAACGTGTTGTGGGGCATCGATAGCAGCGGAATTGTACACCAGCACAACCCCATGGCCTGGCATATCCCCCTCACAACAATTACCATCAAGACGGAGGATCAACCTTGATTCAATGGTGTGTGCAGGAGGGCAGGAGCAGCACAGGGCATACCTGAAAATGAGGTGTCAGCCCGATGAAGCCACCAACCAGGACTGTTTGTGCACTAAACAGCACAAGCAGTAAGTGACAGACAGGCTAAGACATTCCACAAGGAACGGTTCAGGTCTCTGCAGTCCTTCCACTTCTCGTTGAGGATAGTTATGGACAATTAAACAAGTCATTGGAGGAGGAGATTCCACAAGTATCTTCATCCTGAATTCTGGAAGAGACCAGCACTTCAGTGTAAAAGATAATGTTTATGCATTCGCAATAAACTTCAGTCAGAAGTGCTGAGTGGATGATGCACCTCAGCCTCCTCCAGTCGTCCTCAGCAATTCAGTTTCCAGTCTTCAGCCGATTTGGTTCAGTCCACGCGATATCCAGATTCAGTTGGAGATACTGGATACTCCAGAGGATACATATTCTGACAACACTCTGGCAATAGTACTGAAAAGTTGTGCTCCAGACCTTGTCACTGCCCTAGCCAAGCTGTTCCAATACAGTTACAACAATGACATTTCCCCGATTACGTCGAAAATTACCCCAAGTATCTCCTGTATATAAAAAGCAGAACAAATCCAATCCGGCCAAATACCACCCCATCAGTCTACTCTCAATCATCAGTAAAGTGGTGGAAGGTCTCAGTGCTTTCAAGCAGCACCTGCTCAGCAATGTCCTGGTCAATGACGCCCAGTTTGGGCTCCACCAAGGCCACTAAGCTCCTGACCTCATTACCTTGATTCAAATATGGACAAAAGAGCTGACTTCCAGAGGTAGGGTGAGAGCGATAGCCCTTTAAATCAAGGCTGCCTTCGACCAAGTGTGGCATCAAGGGGCCTTAGCAAAACTGGAATCAATGGGCATCAGGGGCAAACTATCCGCTGGTTAGAATCATACCTGACACGTAGGAAGATAGTCATGGCTGATGTAAGTCCGTCAACTCAGCTCCAGGACAAGTCTGTAGGAGTCCCTCGGGCAGTGGCCTAGGCCCAAACATCTTCAGGGCTGCTTGAGCAATGACCTTGCCTCCATTTTAAGGTCAGAGGTGGGGATGTTCGCCAATGATTGCACCATGTTCAGCAACATTTGTGGTTCTTCAGATACTGAAGCAGGCCATGTCCAAATGCGACAAGATCTGGACAGTATCCAGGCTGACAAATGGCAAGTAATATTCACGCCACAAAAATGCCAGACCGTGACCATCACCAATAAAATATAATCGAACCTGCCCCTTGTCATTCAATGGTGTTACTATCTCTGAATCCACAGTGGTCTGCAGTGGTTCAACAAGGCAGCTCACCACCACCTTCTCAAGGGGCAACCAGGGACAGGCAATAAATGCTGGCCCAGCCAGTCACACCCAGATTCAGGAAATAAATATTATTTAAATAAAATAACAGAGGAAGGTTGCTGGGATATCACAGAGATCGGTGCTCAGGCCCCATTTGTTCACACTACCCATTAAACATTTGGTTGCAGAATCAAATACAATATATCCCGACCTGCTGACAGAACTAAAGGATGTTGGATTGTGAGTGGGTGAGGAGGTTGTAAAAAAGCTTCAAGGTGACTAAGACAAGAGGAGTGAATGGGTAAATACGTAGCAGATGGAGAGCAAGGTGGGTAGAGGTGACAGTGTGCCCTTTGGTGGGAACAATAGACTGGAAGCCTATCGTTTGAAAAGGGATTGTTTGAAATAGGTTGATCTGAAAAGCGACGTATGGGCCTTTTTGTTGTTTCCTTCTGCGCGGCCCTCCGAGGTCCCTGCAGCACAGTGAGGTCTGAACCCACAAGGCAATACTGGGAATGGCATTCACACGCCGCCCAGTGTACATAGACCTACCAAGTGGGGAACTTTAACAATGCAAAGGATCTGGATCTCCCTGCAGACCAGTCACTGAAAGCAATATTGCAGGTGCAGAAAGCAGTTAGGAAGCTAAATGGGGTGTTGACCTTCATTTCAGGGGGATTTGAGTCCAGGAGTAAGGGTGTCTTACTGCAGCTGTACAGGGCCTTAGTGAGACCCCATCTTGAACATTGTGAAATATTGTGTGCAGGTTTGGTCTCTGTACCTAATAAAGGGCAAACCTGACATTGAGGGAGAGCAGCGAAAGATGACCAGACCGATCTCTAGGATGGCAGGCTTGTTGTGGGAGCAGAGATTGGGGGCGACTGGGCCTGTATTCCATGGGGTTTAGGAAAATGTGTGAAGACCTCAGTGAGATATATAAAACACTGACAGGGTGAGACAGAATGGAAGCAGGGATGATAATTCCCCAGGCTGTGATGTCTGAAACAAGTGGCCGCATTATTAGATACAGACAGGCTATTCTGCACTGAGATGCCAATAAATGTCTGCCCTCAGAGACTGGAATGCACTCGCACATGGAAACCAAGACACTGACTATAAATACAGGTTTAGAGACAGGAAAGGGATGGTGGGAGAGCAGGAGTACGGTGTGGAAATAAAGGTCGAGGTATCATTGTATTTAATTGGGAGCAAACTCGATGGACCAAAGGGACTACTGCACTTCCTATTTTATAGCTTCCCACGGTTAATCACATTAACGGATATATTCATTGTGTGGGATAAGTGCATTGTGGAGATGTTTGAACATGAACGACAATGAGGTAGGCTCAATGTGTTGTATGGCCTACTCCATTCCTGATGTTTCTGTGCAGTCTGTGGGAAAGCTGTTTAAATGCTGTCACAAGCTCACAGATGTTAGGAAGGAGGTTTCTGCAGGGTCAACAGGACTGTGTTTCCTGTTCCCTTTTTCCGGTACTAAGGCTGGGGCCGGGTGTTCTGTCTCGGTTTATCCTTTAAGTCCTCGGAGCAGTTTGATACAATACAGTGTCTTGCTTGGCCGATTCAGAGATCATTGAAAAGTTTTATCACAAGTATATGTGTCTGCAGTCATTGATAATCATAGATAATCATAGATAACAGCCTCCAGTCTGACAAGTATCCTTCCACTAAACCCTCTGCTTCCGACCATCAAGCCAACTGTGTATCCAATTGGCCTGTTCCCCCAGCATTCCACGTGATGTAACCTTCCAGAGCAGCCTGCCATGTGGAATCTTATCAATGGCCTAACCGAAATCCATGGAGACTACGTCTACCACTCTGTCCTCGTCAACCTTCCTGGTCACTTCATCAAAGAACTCTAACAAATTTGGGAAGCATGATCTCCCACTCACAAGTCTATGCTGACTGCTCTGAATCAAACCCTGTGTAAGTAATGGATGCAGACAATGGTATGCTGTCCTTCATTGTAAGATGATTCGAGTACATAAGTAAACCATCTTCCGGCTGTTGTAGAGCCTTGCTGAGAGAACATTTGGGGCACTCTCTACAGATTTGATCTCCTTTGTAAGGAATAGTCTCCTTACCACAGACACCAGTGATGGTAACATGAGGATAGAGTGAAGAAGCTGAGTGTTTAATCTGTAGAACTGTGAGAGACGAAGAAATGGTGATGCTGAAACAAGAGGAATGGCAGCGATCTCTTATTTCCAAAAGACACATTGATAGGGTGAGAAATTCCATACTTTACCCAGGATTGATTGGTTTGATTTATTGTCACGTGTACCTCAGTACAGGGAAACACTTTGTTTATGATCAGTGGAGGGAGATCATAGTAAGCATGGCCAGACAGATCATAGGGTGGAAATAGACTTGGACAGAGTAAGGCATACAGGTTACACTGAACAGTACATGTACTAGACGTGATCAGCATGAACAAGATCAGCATGATTTGAACTTAGAGAGTCCATTCATCAGTCTAACGTGACCTTCCTAATAGTTTACATGCCTAACTTAACTGTGCAGTTGGCGCGTGAACCCGTACTGAACGTCAGTTTGCTCACAATCCCCAACAGCAGCCACAATCCCTTCCATCTGAAACAGGTAGCTTTTCTCAACAGCTTCCGCCCTGCACAGAGAACACCAGGCTGGCATCTCAGAGATGGAAGGTGCCTTCTTGAGACTTCACACAAGACATAAGGCTTCCCTCCTCACCACTTGAAAACCACGTTAAAGTCCCACGTGTGTATCATAAGCAACGGAGCCAGGAGGAACAACATGGAGCAATCTGTCTGTGCAGCCTCTGCTCCACTTGTTCATCATGTTGGAGCATCATTCTGGAGACAGTGAGGACTGCCGATGCTAGAGATCAGAGTACAGCGTCGATTGCTGGAAAAGCACAGCAGGTCAGGCAGCATCCGAGGAGCAGGAGAAATGATGTTTCGGTCATAAGCCATTCATCAGGAATCAGCATCAATTGCCTCATTCTGTCCATGTGTAAGTACGTTGAGGGGGGAATGGCCTCTTACTGTTCCTGTGAAAGTGACTCAAGGAGCTGAATGGCCTCATCCCATTGCTGTGTGAGTGACCCAAAGGTCTGAATGGCTTCTTCCTCGTCCGATTGGACATGGTCAAGGCCCAGATTGGCTTACCCCTGGTTCCTGCTTGACAGCTCGATGTACTGACAAGTGTGATGATGCTGCAGTTTTAAGAGGTTATTTTGTCCGGGTTTCTTTTAAGAGAGAGATTGAACAACCATTACCAAGCTGGCTAGTTAAGACCACTCGAGTAAACAACGAGGGAAGCCTTGTGTTTATTTTAATGCAGCCTGAATGGGTGTGGCCAGCTCTCACAGATTAGGATCACTGGGTTTTGTTTTCTCAGTAACATCAGAAACTATTGGGGTCTCCACAGAGTTGGAAGCTTCAGTGAATGTCTCCTGCTACTTTCCCTGAGTTTTCTCTTGGTGCTGTTTTTAATTCCTGGATTAGAGAAATGTTTGTGACATTCTGTGTCTGAATATTCCTTTCTGCCGAGGGCTGTGTTTATGTGATTTTCCTATATTGGAACAGTTCATTAGTAATAGTTCATAGGTCTATTACTCTGTTAACTTGTCCAATAGAATTAAGTTATTCTAGATTCCTCTTTCTTTGGTTTCATTTTATCTTTCGTGTTTCAATAAATGGTGTTTTGCTTCACACCAAGTACTTTGACCAGTCACATTGCGTCTCGAACAGACACTTTACATTTCCATTAAAATAAAAAAAAGAGTCTAGGCGACCGCCTTCAAATATTTTCCAGGGGCTCTGGTGTGGTCCATCACACTAGACTCCTTCCCTTCCTGAGTAATAGGCTGGAGGCACGGAATGGGCTGTCCCTGTTCTTCTCCAATAGTGTCAATGGGCTGACCGACTTCCTCATATTCCTGTGAAACCAGCGTGAGGTGCTGAATGAACTCTATTTTACTGTGGCAATGTGCAGTGTCAGGCAGTGCTGGTACATGAATGTTATCGACACTTTAACAGCACAAGTCTCAATGGAGTCTGGGTCTTGCTGCAGATGGACACAGACTAGTTCAGCAGCTAACGGGGGACAAAATATTCTGAACATTGTGGAATGTTCGGTGACCATCCCCACTTCTGATCTTATGCTGGTGAGGGTGGAGACGGGAGACATTGATGAAGCAGCTGAAGATGTTTGTGAAGAGGAAGCTACCCTGAGGATCTCCCACAGAGTTGACCCAGGACTGAGATGATCACCATCTTCCTTTGTGCCAATTTTGACTCCAAACACTGGAGAGTTTACTCTGATTCCCATTAAGTCCAGTTTTGTTAAGTTCCTTGATGTCAACAGACGTCAACCACAGCCTTGATATTGGGGCCAGTCATTTTTACCTGATCCCTTGTCTCAACCTCTTCTGTTCATATCAATAAGCCATGATATAGGAGCAGCAAGTGTCTTCTTCAAACAGGTGGGATTGAATGTCAGGATTTCTCTTCTCAAGAGTGTTGGGGAGCTAGATGACTGAAAGTATTTGAAGAGGAAATAGATGGATATTGACCTGTCAGAGAGGTGAGGGCTATGAGGAATTGGGTTTGAAAGATGATTTGAGACCAAGAGCAGATCAGTCACGATCTTAGTGAAGGGCAAGGCAGGCTTGGGGAGTGAACGTCATGCCCCTTTTTCTGATGTTCTCACATTCTGTTATTGGAAAGTTAGTGGGTGTTATTTTCATGAATGTTATGTTTTTGAATATTGCAGTAAGGAGGAGCAGATGATTTTGTGAGCCATCTCTGGGTGAGGTATATGGGCTGTATTCACAGTGAATCTGGGTCTACAACGTGACCAACAACTGAAGCACAAGTTGCAGATAGGGGAAGCTCTATAAAGAGAGATTAGGGGACAACATCTTGTACAGATGCAACATACCACCACAACTCCTATATTCAATGCTCTGACTGATTAAGGCAAATGTGCCAAATGTGTTCTGCACCACTCTGTCTACCTGCAACTCCACGTTCAAGGAACAATGTACCTGCAGTCCTATGTCCCTTTGTTTCACAACACGCCCCAGGACCTGACCATGAAGTATATAATGTCTGCCTTGATTTGCCTTCCCAAAATGCAAAGCTTCATATTTATCTAAATTAAACTTCATCTGTTACTCCTTGCCTCTTTGTCCCATCTAATTGCGATCTTGTTGTACTCTGAGATAATCTACTACACCACCTTTCTGATGTCATCTGTATACTTACTAACTATGGCCCCAATATTCACATCCAAATCTTTTACATAAATGATGAAATGCAGTGAACTCAGTACTGATTCTTACAGCAAACTGCTGCTCACAATCCTCCAGGCTGAAAAATATCCCTCTTCCTTCAAGCCATTTGTGACGATCTTCTTCTGTATCTTATGTGACTGAAACTTACTAATGTGTCTACCAATCAGAATGAAATACTAGCTATGAAGAGAGGCTGAGTAGGTTAGGTTTATTTTCACTAGATAAAAGGAGATTGAGGGGGGGACCTGATTAAGGTTTGCAAAATCATGAAGAATATAGACAGGGTGGACAGAGACAAGCTTTTTTCCAGGTTGAAGGATTCAATAAGGAGAGGTCGTGCTTTCAAAGTGAGAGGTGGAAAGTATAAGGGGGATTCACGCAGTAAGTACTTCACACAGAGGGTGGTGGACATTTGGAACGCGTTGTTGGCAGAGGTGGTAGAGGCAGGCACGGTCGATTCATTTAAGATGCGTCTGGACAGATGTATGAGTAGGTGGGGAGCAGAGGAAGACAGATGTTTAGGAATTGGCCAACAGATCATTTGGATCAGCTTAGGCTTGGAGAGCGAAGGGCCTTTTCCTGGTCTGTAAATTTTCTTTGGTCTTTGTTCTTTAAAAGAACACCTTGCTGAGGTCCATATAGACAATGTCCACCAAACTGCCTTCATCAATCTTCTTCGTCACCTCTTCAAATACTCAAAAATATTAATGAGACATGATTTCCCATGCAGAAAGACATGTTGTCTACCGCGAGCAGCCCGTGCCTTCCCAAATGTATGAAAATCATGTCCCTCAGAATCCCCTGCAACAACTTACCCACCACTGACATCAGGCTCATCGGTCTATAGATCCCCGATTTTTGGGGTCACTGTTTCCTTTTCTAGTCCCTCTCCTTCACTGCTCACAACAAATGTTGAATGTAACCAGATTGGTAATATGGCCGATCATATCGGTCTCAGACTGGGTCAGTGTCAGTTTTAGGAACAAGTCAGACTAGTTTCTTTAATCTGCTAAAACAACATGTTTATGATCCAGAGCAATGTTACTCAAACTATGATGAAAAGATGAATGGCAAACTGTTTGGGTATTGCAATTATATAATCAATATTTCCCTTTCTAAAAACACTGACACACACACACAGACACACACAGACACACACACACACACACACACACACACACACACACACACACACACACACACACACACACAATCTCTGCAATTTTAACTTGAAATAACCTGGTCCAAATATTATTGGAACTCATAACAAAGGAACAATTGTGAGATTGTCCAAAACGTTGTTCTGCTTCTGAAGATATTGTCCTCACACAAGCTGCTAGCAATGGGATTTCATCCTGGGAGAGTTTGGATTTGGCTGAATTCCCTTTGCTTTAGGCAGTGATTAGATTCCAGTGAATTCTGGTTCGGCATCATCCAAAGGGTAGCACGGAGGTTAGCACTGCTGCCTCACAGCACCAGGGACTTGGGTTCGATTCCACCCTTGGGTGACTGTCTGTGTGGAGTTTGCATATTCTCCCCTTGTCTGTATGAGCTTCTCATGGGTGATCCAGTTTCCTACCACAAACTGTACAGGTTCAGTGGATTGGTCACGGTAAATTGTCTGTAGTGTTCAGGGATTTCTCGGTTATGTGCAATAGTCAGGGGTAAATATAGGGAAATGGGTTGGGAAGGTTGGTATGGACTTGTTGGGCCGAAGGGCCTGTTTCAGCACTGTAGGGATTCCATCAAAATGCGAATGGTAACGATGACTTCAGAGTTTTTTTTTAGCTCGCACACATTGCTGTGATGAGGAACAATGAAGGAGTGAGAGTGCAATGGGCCATTCCTTCTCAGGCAGATTACATTTTCTACCTCTCTGAGTTGAATCACACAGTAATGACATCCTCTCCCAAACTAGACCATGTGAGGTCTCCTTATAAATTGTCCAAACTATATCTCCATCACATTCCCTGTTCCATGTAGGTGCATCATTGCTGCTGTCATACACAGAGCCATACCCTTCGCAGAAAATGCTCTTGGTCAATTTGATGATATGTTTATATGTTCCTGCGTCATTAAAAAATAAAAATCTATAATTTATTCAGTATACCTGTGTTAAACTGAATGCACTTTTTAAAGAAATACAGAAATTGCTGGAAAAGCTCACCAGGTCTCTCAGTACCCAGATGCTGTAGTTGTACCAGCCTCCACCCCTTCCTCTGGCAGCTCATTCCATATGCACACACCACCCTCTGTGTGAAATAGTGCCCTTTAGGCCTCCTCAAAACCTTTCCCTTCTCACTTTCCACCAATGCCCTCTAGTTTTGAACGCCACTAACCTGGGGAAAAACCCCTGACTACTCACCCTATCCATGGCCATTTTGATCTTATAAACCTTTACTGCTGCAAAATGTAACCCCAATCAACACGAATGACTGTACTTTCAGTCAACCTGGGCCTAAATTCTGAAATGCAATACTGATAGCTCTTCCTTCTCCATCAAGTCACAATACTAAATCCATTTTAATCAGTTTGTTCAGATGAATCCTGAGACAATTCTGTGGGCTTTACACCTAGACCTTTGTGCCCGGAGGTAAGGATACTAGTATCACTCAGCAATACCCATAAAGCTATTACAGTATTCTGCTGTGTGTTTGTTCATCAGCCTGTTCTGACATGATGTGACATACTTCTGCAACAGGCAGGACTTGAATCCTGGCCTTCTAGTCCAGAGCTAGGAACACACAAGTTCAGGAATTGGAATCAAATCCAGAGCTCTGGCTCAGAGACAGGGACACTACCCACTACACTACCATACCCAGATTTTGAGTCATATTTTAGTGCCCACTTTCAGCTTGGTGTGGATTTATTATAATCAGGTTACCATTACTGAATTACAAACAACATTTTGTATTATTAAACACATACAAGATATTTGTCTCAACTGTAGGATATTGAGTGTACGTGCTGTGCCATCAAATTTAACTGTAAACATCTTTAATGGCTATTATCTGTAGTCTGCAATATTAAGGAAAGACATCCTGCAGACACACTCTGCCCAATGAAGGGTCTCAAATTGATATATATTTCTGAACACCAGAGACAAAGGAAGAGCTTAAGTTCTGACCCTAAAACACCGATCACTCTTACCCAACTCACACATGCGACTCCCCTTTTCCTAAAACCGTGAAGTGACACCAGGCCGCTGATTACAGTCCAGCCTCTCCTCCCCACTGACTGTGTCTGCAATCTGTCCCTCCTCTCCCTAACCACACAAGGCAAACCAAGCTCAGGGTCTTTGTGAAAATCAAGGCCGGAGTGTGTAGGCCTCCTGGAGAGGGATGGGCATTTTAAAATTGAAGGGGGAGGGTGAGGTGACAGCAATATCACTCACTGGGCTGAGGGGTGGCTGATGGAGTTTAGTTTAGATTAATGCGAGGTATTGGGTTTGGTGAATCAAAAAACAGCAGGACCTATACAATTAAAAGTAGAGCGTTTGGCAGTGCTGAAGTACAGAAACCGAAGCCGTCAGGTTTAATTCTTTAAAATTTGCATCTCATATCGATAGTGTGGTGAAGAAGGTGTTTACCACAAATGTCTTCATAGGACAGATCTTGGAGTATCGAAATTGGGATGTCATGTTGAGGTTGTACAGGACATTGTTGAGACCTCTTCTTGAATTCTGTGTCCAGTCTGGTCATCCTGCTCACTCATTCCATAGGCACACCACCCTCTGGGTGACAAAGCTGCCCCTTCGGTCACTTTTAAATGTTTCCCCTCTCACCTTAAGCCTATGTCCTCTAGTTTTGGACTCCCCGTACCCTTAGAAAATACCTTGACTATTCACTTTGATATTACTGACGTTGATATTATTAAACTGGAGAGGATTGAGAAGAGATTAACCTGGATGTTGCTGGGAAAGGAGGAAGTGAGCTCGAAGGAGAGGCTGGATCGGCTGGGACTTTTTTCACTGAAGAATATGAGATTAAGCAGTAACTTTACAAAGGTTTATAAAATAATGAGGCTTACAGAGAAGCTGAAGGGCTGATATCTTTTCTCTACAGTTGGGGATTCAGAACTGAGGGATTTTTAATGTGTGAGGAAAAAGGATTTACAATAGTCATGAGAGGTAATTATGTTAGACAGAAACTGGCTTGTGTGTGGAATGAACTTCCAGAGGAAGTGGTGAAAGTGTTTGCAGTTACAACGTTGAAAGGACATTTAGATCAGTACATGGATAAGACATCAGTTTGGATGGTGCTGTGAGCAGCTGCCCTCTCCCTCCCTATCTCTGAATGAATCCCTGTTGGTTTTCACCCTCTGTCAATGCCTGTGCAGTGGCGTGTGGAGGCCAGCAGAGGGTGGCATTGCATAACTTTAAGCACCACAGAGACTGCCAGACCTGCCCCACACACAGACACACAGATACACACACGGGGATGGTTAGGGCACGGCGTGAAGCTTATCTGGTAATTTAAACTAAACATAACGAAATGCTCAATTCGCCTCCTAAACTGTTAAAATATGAGGGACAGAGAACTCCCAAATTCCACTGTTTAAATAAAAACATCAATTTATTTTTTCACTCTGAAAGTGAACATTTTACATCAACTATGCACAACTCTGGGACCCTCTTTCACTTAACTGCTTATTACCCGACTCCAGCTCTACAGCAATATATTGTTTCTGGGTCTTCGATCCTCTCGTATCACAGGTGCTTGGCAGCTCTCAGTTCAGAACAGCATTCCCTCTCTCTTAAAGGTACAGTACACACTTTCAACTTCATCACATTATACCCTGATGAATATCGATAAGAGGGACCTATCCGATTTCTCTTCCTCTGTGGTTTGTCAATATTTCATTTGCTCTGTCTGGTCTGTGACAAGACTTTTGTTGCTCTATTGACGGCATGTCATTATTCGACTTTGTCCATCGGAATAAATCAGCATTTCACTTGCTCACACTCGTGTATGTCGGGCAGGATTTCAGTTGTTTCATGGGGACTGTGACACTATAACAATTCAATGTTTGTAGGTTGCACCGAACCTGGAAGAACTCTGAAATCTTAGGAGGACAGTGTGTAACTCGAACAGGACAATCACACGTTGATGTAGTGTTCAGGTTTATGGCAGATGGGGATCAATGCAGAGCAGTGTGAGATGATGCACTTTGGAAGGAAGGACAATGAAAGACAGTTTAAAACAGGCTTTGCCATTATAAAGGGGGTGCAGGAGCAGAGTGAACTGGGTGTATATGAACATAGATTGTTCAAGATGTTAGGACAAGTGGGGAGAGCAGTAACTATCACAGATTAGTTTCAGTATCTGAGCTGTTTATAGGGGGAGGTGTAGGAGGGAGTCTCGGTGCTCCCTTCCTGGGAGGTGGTGGTGACGATGTGTTGTGAGCCCACCCTCCTGCCCACCGAGACGGTGGGGATTCCATTTGTACCAGCTCGACACAAAAGGGAGATGGCATCAGGGCCACAGCTTCTAAGATGTGACGGGGGTGAAACGGAAGTGAAAGTGGGTTTAAAGTGAGAATTGTCCTCCACTGAACGTTGCTCCTTACTCGGTCGGTGTGAAGTGGATGTTTCAGAATCTCCACACGAGGCGTCCCGGTCGTCTCCGGCTCCTACCAGGGTCCTCCCCACATGGCAGGGGGAGGAGGGGAGGGAACCGATATCGGGCCCTGCACCACCCGGATAGGCCCTTTCTGTCTTAGTCCAGGCTGTTTCCTCTGGAATGGGAGGGAGGGAGGGAGTGAGGGTGGAAGTGTGTGCTCCTCCTGTTAGCATTAGTGTCGGTGGGGTGGGTGTCATAGTGAGGTGTCCGGAGGCAGTCAGTCCACAGTGTTGATTCCATGCAGTGTTATTCGTGTGGGGATGAAGTGGAGGGGGGGGGGGGGCGGGGAGAGAGAGAGGGAGAGAGAGAGAGAGACAGAGACAGAGAGAGAGAGAGAAGGTGCAGCATGAGGCAGTGAGAGTGGTGGACCATGAGCCTTGTTCGGGGGTCGGTGCTATAACAGATATACAGTGAGTGTGAGGGAGCAGAGAGAATACGGTGACCCTTATCCTGACAGAGTGGGGAAGGTTATTGATGCTTGTCCTGTATTGCTGGGCATTTCTTCAGACCGCAGATACTGCACTGAGCTGGGTGGTGAGCTCAGACCATACTCGATGGGTCTGGTAGTGTGGCCCACTCTGGGAAGAGAATGGTCCCCCTCTGTACTAGCCCATCCACCAAGACCACCGTGCCCCTGTTGACAAACCATGGTGTAATTGTCCCTTATCTGCCATGCTCGGGGTAAATTGTGCAGGGCAGCTCCTAACAGAGAAAACTCAATCGTGTGCCCATTGGCCTCAGTGTCAGGGATGACGGAATATCCAGGGGCATCTCGATGATGGTGTGTACCTCCAGCCATGTAGGACTCCATTTACAAAACTGTAGAACAAGTGCTCATCCAAAACTCTCCATCATCTGACCTCACACCAATCTCCCTTTTTACAATCTTTCTTGGGAAGACAGGCTCATGTTACAGAATGCTATCGAAGTGTCCACATTTCAGCATTCTGAAACCTGGGAACACATCCTTCCATGACACTGTCTCTCAGTCTCCCCCTCTCTGTCGATACCGCAAACCCCTCCCATGTGGTGATATCTAAACTGATAGCCCCGCCTGGTCTCCCTGTCAGTGATGTTCACACCCACAGGCACCCCCTTGTCAGGGCAACAATAGGGATATGGAGCTGTAAATGGATGGGAGCTGTACATCCTGTCACTTCCAGCCCCCGGTCTGCAAGTTTTCCCACACTGGGCAGGGATCTAACACAGTGTTACTGAGTATTGCACTGGGGCAGTGTACACAGTCCTACGTTTTGGGAGGCTCACTGCTCCTGGTTTACAGATCAATGTACCGGGGTGGGGTACGCAGTCCTACATGCTGGGAGGGTAACTGCTCCTGGTTTACAGATCAATGTACTGGGGTGGTGTACACAGTCCTACATGCTGGGATGGTAACTGCCCCTGGGTTACAGATCAATGTACTGGGGTGGGGTACACAGTCCTACATGCTGGGAGGGTAACTGCCCCTGGGTTACAGATCAATTCACTGGGGTGGTGTACACAGTCCTACATGCTGGGAGGGTAACTGCTCCTGGTTTACAGATCAATGTACTGGGGTGGTGTACACAGTTCTACATGCTGGGAGGGTAACTGCCCCGGGTTACAGCTCAATGTACTGGGGTGGGGTACACAGTTCTACATGCTGGGAGTGTAACTGCTGCAGGGTTACAGATCAATGCATTGGGGAAGGGTACACAGTCCTACATGCTGGGAGGGTAACTGATCCTGGGTTACAGATCAATGCACTGGGGTGGGGTACACAGTCCTACATGCTGGGAGGGTAACTGCTCCTGGTTTACAGATCAATGCACTGGGTGGGGTACACAGTCCTACATGCTGGGAGGGTAACTGCTCCTGGTTTACAGATCAATACACTGGGGTGATGTACACAGTCCTACATGCTGGGAGGGTAACTGCTCCAGGGTTACAGATCAATGCACTGGGGTCCTGTAAACAGTCCAAAATGCTGGGAGGGTAACTGCTCCAGGGTTACAGATCAATGCACTGGGGTCCTGTAAACAGTCCTACATGCTGGGCGGGTAACTGCTCCAGGGTTACAGATCAATGCACTGGGGTCCTGTAAACAGTCCTACATGCTGGGAGGGTAACTGCTCCAGGTTTGCAAATTGATTCACGGGTGATCACTGCACAGTTCCCTGTGCTGGTCAGTCATTCGGGTTGAGGTTTATAGATACTGCAATGTTGTCGTCTGTGCAGCTCCCAATGCTGGATGGATATTTGTTTCAGGTTCACACATTTGTGCCCTGCTGTGGTCTGCACAGCCCCCGGTGCTGGACAGTTATCTAGTCCGTGGTTATAGATCAATGAACTGCTGTGGTCTGCACAGCTCTCGGTGCTGGACAGATATCTAGTCCGGGTTTATCGAACTATGCAGTGCTGTGGTCTGCACAGCTCTTGGTGCTGGACAGATGTCTAGTCCGTGGTTATAGATCAATGAACTGCTGTGGTCTGCACAGCTCTCGGTGCTGGACAGATATCTAGTCCGGGTTTATAGATCAATGAACTGCTGTGGTCTGCACAGCTCTCGGTGCTGGACAGATATCTAGTCCGGGTTTATCGAACTATGCAGTGCTGTGGTCTGCACAGCTCTTGGTGCTGGACAGATGTCTAGTCCGTGGTTATAGATCAATGAACTGCTGTGGTCTGCACAGCTCTCGGTGCTGGACAGATGTCTAGTCCGGGTTTATAGATCAATGTACTGCTGTGATCTGCACAGTGTTCCACTCTGGACAGATTGCTGGGTTGCACTGACCAGTGTAATGGATGAATCTGGACAGATTACTGTGTTGTACTGAGCAGGACACTGGCCTGGTTTACACAGTGTTCCACGGTGAACAGATATCTCCTCTGGTTGTATGGTGTCTGGGCTGGTTCTATGAGGTGGATTGAGAATGTGGTATATCTAACCATTTCAGCTGATCTGGCAGTGCCTTTAGTTCCCATTCCTGTGATTGGACCCTCCGTCACTCACCCCATTAATGTTACAGTGTGTCCAGGCACAGGACATCATGTTGGTGGGTTAGGGGGAAAGGTCATGGACAGGTCAAGGGGTTACCCGGAACGTTCTGTCCCTGACATTCTATAACTGACATTCCTCGGAACTTTCTGTCCCTGACTTTGTTTGTAAACGGCCAGATGTCAGTGAATTGAACAAATGATAAGATCCCGAGGGAAGAGATCCCATTCCAGGGAGAAGGAGACAGTGTTCCGAAGGCCCCTCAGGCAGTTAAAGGGGTGAATACGTTTTCCCTGCGTTTACATTTCTCCACGACACAGGATCGACCATAATTTAGACCAAAATACAGAAATTCCCAAACTCCGTTTGTCTTCAGGAAACTGGGAGAGAATCCTTCAGGACAGCAACGTTCCCACCCTCTGTATTAGGAACGGGGAAGGAGTGACCTGTGTCTGTTCTCGAGTGATCGAGTGTGTGGGAATGTTCTAGAAAACATCTGTCTTTATGGATGTGTCTCCGTGCGTTTGGGGAGGGAGGGTTTCTTGTGGTTTATGTCACATTTTTGTCAGTAATTCAGACCTTCCCATTTGTTATTCCAGCTCCAATTACTTTAATAAATCCCGGAATACAGGGACACATTTGAAAATCTCACTGGGTCCCCGATCAAACGGGTCCCTTTGCCTCCTCACAGTTAACGTCGTGACCATCTACGTCCTGCTTTATAAAGATTGTGGATTGTCTCTATGTGTCAGACGTTACCTGGGGGCCATGGCAGCGGCGGATCTCCTGGTCATTATCCTCGATCTGATCCTGAGACACATTCCCAATGTTTATCAGGAACAGTTTTATTTCCTGAAGGACTCCGTCCCCGTGTGTAATATCCACGCCGTCCTGCTTTATGCAGCCACTGACTGCTCTGTCTGGTTCACCGTCACTTTCACCTTTGATCGGTTTGTGGCCATTTGTTGCCAGAAGCTGAAAAGTAAATATTGCAGTGAGAAAACGGCGGCTGTGGTTCTGGGAGCAGTGACTGTGCTGAGCTGTTTAAAGAACATTTTCTGGTATTTTATGTTCACGGCTCGGTATCGGCTGGCGAACTCCCCCTGGTTTTGTGATGTAACAGACGCTGTTGCAGTCTCCAGTGTCTGGGTCACAATCGAGTTCCTCCACCACATTCTAACCCCGTGTGTCCCATTTCTCCTGATTCTGCTGCTCAATGTTCTCACCGTCAGACACATTTTAGTGACCAGCAGAGCCCGCAGGAGACTCCGCGCTCACACCAATGGGGACGCTCAGTCTGACACTGAAATGAGAAACCGAAAAAAATCCATCATTTTACTGTTTATGATCTCGGCAAATTTCATCCTGTTATGGTCAACATTCATGCTGTATTCTATATGGGCCCGGATGTATGATTTTGGGTATGAGTCTGTGTATCTCGATTGGTTTGTGCTGGAATTGGGCTTCATGCTGCAGCTCCTCAGTTGCTGCACAAACACCGCGATTTATGCCGTGACCCAGACTAAGTTTAGGCAGCAGCTGAAGAATGTGTTGAAATATCCCTTCACCCAAATCCATCCATCCATCAAATTCCCTCATTAATC
Source organism: Chiloscyllium punctatum (assembly GCF_047496795.1). Taxonomy (NCBI): domain Eukaryota; kingdom Metazoa; phylum Chordata; class Chondrichthyes; order Orectolobiformes; family Hemiscylliidae; genus Chiloscyllium; species Chiloscyllium punctatum. The sequence goes on from NC_092767.1 coordinate 52,067,313, forward strand.
AATCCATCCAGGATTTTCTCATTTCAGTTCAGTGTTTCAGCGATAGAGCAGCCTGTCGCTATGGTAACAGACTGAGGGTAGCGCTGGTTTGTCCATCCTTATCCCACAGGGGGGTTACAGGGAAATATATCAATGTTTCTCACAACTCAGCGGCCAGTGAGAAAAGGCACCATCCCACTGACTGTATCCATCACTTCCATTTGTAACCAATAAAAATGTGATTAAAGCGTGCCGAGCAGCAGAGTGACCGATGTTGTTGTGTGTCTTTGTGTTGGAGAAGCTGAGCTGGAGAGAGACAGACTCAGCCCCAGTCCTGGGCCTCAGGGAAGGGGAGGGCACCGCACCCCCAACTCAGGAGCTGGGTTTAACTCCCTCTGATCCCCCCGCACTCCAACCTGACCTCCCCATTTCCTGTCGTGAGTGGGTCAGGATTTCAGTTGTTTCATGGGGACTACCCCCCTCCCCAATCACTGGATCAGAGGGAGAGGGACGCCTCAGGGAGACAGATTGCATCAGAGAGGGAGGGGGGCAGGAGGGAAAGAGATTTAGTCAGAGAGAAACAGAGGGAGGTGGGGAGAAAGAGAGACTGAGGTAGGGGGATCGAGAGTGAGAGAAGTGGAGAGAGAGTGAAGGAGCAGGTAGAGTCAGAGAGAGCGAGAGGCAAGGGAGAGCTAAGGTGAGGAAGAGAGAGAGAAATAGGGGAGGACATAATGAGAGAGGGGTCAGAGAGAGAGGGACAAAGAGAGGGGGAACAGAGAGAGGGGGACTGAGAGTGGGGGACAGAGAGAGGGGGACAGAGTCTGGGGGACGGAGAGAGTGGGGGACAGTGAGTGGGGGATGGAGAGACTGGGGGACAGAGGGGGGTCAGAGAGTGAGGGATAGAGAGAGTGGGGACGGGGGGAGGACGGGGGGACAGAGAGGGAGGTGACAAAGAGAGGAGGGAGTGAATGGGGGAAACAGAGAGAGGGGGAAATAGAGATGAGGACAGAGAGAGGGGACAGAGGGAGGGGGGACAGAGAGAGGGGGACAAAGAGAGGGGGACAGAGAGAAAGTGCTGACAAAGAGAACGGGAGAGAGTGGGGGACAGAGAGAGGTCAACAGAGAGGGGGGAAAGAGAGAGGCGGATAGAGAGAGGGGGACAGAGAGGGGGGACAGAGAGGGGGGACAGAGAGCAGGGGGATAGAGAGAGGGAGACAGAGAGTGATGCACAGAGAGAGGGGGACAGAGAGTGGGGTACAGAGAGAGGGGAACAGAGAGGGGGGGACAGAGAGAGGCGGATAGAGAGAGGGGGACAGAGAGGGGGGGACAGAGAGGGGGGACAGAGAGCAGGGGGATAGAGAGAGGGAGACAGAGAGTGATGAACAGAGAGAGGGGGACAGAGAGTGGGGTACAGAGAGAGGGGAACAGAGAGTGGGGGATGGAGACAGTGGGGGTCAGAGAGAGGAGGGCAGAGAGTGGGGAATGGAGAGAGTGGGGGACGGGGGTGGCGGGAGGACAGAGAGGGGGACAGAGTGAGAGAGGGATATTGGGGGGGGGAGAGAGAGAGGGCTGGAAACGATAAGGCGGGACGGGGGTGGGGAACAGAGAGGGAAGTCACAGAGAGGGGGGACAGAGAGGAGAGGGGCGGAGAGGGGAGGACCAGGGAGAGTGGGGACAGGGAGAAGGGGAACAGAGAGTGAAGGATACAGAGAAACCGGGGGACAGAGAGAGGGGGGCAGATAGAGGGGGGCAGAGAGAGGGGGGACAGATAGAAGGGGGATAAAGAGAGAGGGGGACCGAGAGACGGGGACAGAGAGCGGGAGATACAGAGAGGGGGGAGGACAGAGAATGAGAGGGGGACTGAGAGTGGGACAGAGAGGGGGGGACAAAGAGAGGGCTGGGACCGAGAATGGGGGGACAGAGAGGGGGACTGAGAGAGGGGGACAGAAAGAAGCGGGGATAGAGAGAGGGGGACAAAGAGAGAGGAGGACAGAGAGAGGGGGAAAAGAGGGGGGGTACAGGGAGAAGGGGAGACAGAGAGGGGAGCATAGAGAGTGGGGACAGTAAGAGAGGGGAGACAGAGAGACTGGGGCGCAGTAGAGGGGGGACAGGGGAACGGAGAGAGGTGGAACAGAGAGAGGGGGAAATAGAGAAGTGGACAGAGGGGGCGGACTGAGAGCGGAGGGACAGAGAGAAGGAGGGGCAGAGAGAGAGGGGACCGAGAGAGGGGGAGTGAGAGAGGGGGACAGAGAGCGGGGTGACTGGGGGGAAGAGAAAGGGGGACAGAGAGAGGAGGGAACAGAGGGAGAGGGGGTCAGAGAGAGGGGGTCAGAGGCGAAGAGAGGGGAGTGACAGAAAGAGAGTGGGGACAGAGAGAGATTGGGGACAGAGAGAAGGGGTACCAGAGAGAGGGGAGAAAGAGAGAGAGGGGGGACGGATAGAGAGAGAGGGGGACAGAGAGAGGGAGGGGTAAAGAAAGAGAGGACAGGGAGAGGGTGGACAGAGAGAAGGGGGACAGAGAGGGGGTGGTCAGAGTGAGAGAGGGGGTCAGAGAGAGAGGGGGACAGAGAGAGAGGGGGACAAGAGAGTGGGGAAAAGAGAGTGGGGGGAGAGGGAGGGTTGAGTGATAGGGGAGAGAGGGGGGTAATGTGAGGGGGAAGAGAGAGAGGGGGACAGAGAGAGGGTTACAGAGAGAGAGAGAGGGTGGACAGAGAGATGGGGACAGAGGGAGAGGGAGGGACAGAGTGAGAGGGTGACAGTGAGATTGGGGACAGAGTAAATGGTGACAGAGCGGGTGGGACAGAGAGGGGGGACAGAGAGAGAGTGGGGACAGAGAGAGGGGGGAATATTGAGAGAGGGGGACAGGGAGATGGGGGCGAAGAGAGATGGGGACAGAAAGAGGGGGCAGAAAGAGCGGGGGAAAGAAAGAGGAGGAAAGAGAGACGGGGACAGAGGGGACGGACAGAGAGAGTGGGGACAGAGCGGGTGGGACAGAGAGAGGGGGGACAGAGAGGGAGGGAACAGAGAGAGAGTGGGACAAGAGAGTGGGGGGAGCGAGGTAGGGGACAGATGGGGAGAGAGAGGGGTGTATAGAGAGGGGTCAGAGAGTGGGGGAGCAGAGAGAGGTGGACAGAGAGAAGGGGGACAGAGAGAGAGGGGGACAAAGAGAGGGGGAACAGAGAGAGGGGGCAGAGAGTGGGGGACAGAGAGTTGGGGACAGAGGGGGGAAGAGGGAGAGAGTGGGGGACAGAGGGGTGAGCGGGTAGACAGAGAGGGAGGTGACAGGGAGAGGAGGGAGTGAGAGGGGGACACAGAGACGGGGGGACAGAGAGCATGTGGGGACAGAGAGGGGGACAGCGAGAGAGGTGGACAGAGAGAGGGGGACAGAGATATGAGGACAGAGAGAACGGGGGAGAGAGGGTGACAGAGAAAGGGGGACAAAGAGAAGGGGACAGAGATAGGTGGGACAGAGAGAGGGGGACAGAGAGTGGGGGACAGAGAGTGGGGGACAGAGAGAGAGGGGATAGAGAGAGGGTGGGACAGAGAGAGGCGGACAGAGAGAGAGAGGGGGACAAGAGAGTGGAGGGAGCGAGGTAGGGAAGAGATGGGGAGAGAAAGGGGTGTATAGAGAGGGGTCAGAGAATGGGGGACAGAGAGAGGGGGACAGAGAGAGAGGGGGACAGAGAGAGCGGGACAAAGAGATGGGGAACAGAGAGAGGTGGACAGAGACTGGGGGAGAGAGAGAGGGGACAGAGAGAGGGGGACAGAGAGTGGGGGATGGAGAGAGTGGGGGACAGAGGGGGGGACGGGGGAGGGAGTGGGCGACAGAGGGGGGGACAGGAAAACAGAGAGGGAGCTGAGAGAGAGGAGGGAGTGAGAGGGGGACACAGAGACAGGGGGGACAGAGAGCGCGTGGAGACAGAGTGGGGGACAGAGAGAGAGGGGAACAGAGAGAGGGGGCAGAGAGATGAGGACAGAGAGAACGGGAGAGAGAGGGGGGACAGAGAGTGGGGACAGAGATAGAGGGGGACAGAGAGAACGTGAGAGAGAGGGGGACAGAGAGCACGGGGACAGAGAGTCGGGGACAGAGAGTGGGGGACAGAGAGTGGGGGATGGAGAGAGTGGGAGACAAAGAGAGGGGGACAGAGAGTGGGGGTTGGAGAGATTGGGGGACAGAGGGCGGGAAGGGGGGACAGAGAGGGAGGTAATAGAGAGAGGACGGAGTGAGATGGGGACACAGAGAGAGGGGGGACAGAGAGAGCATGGGGACAGAGAAGGGGACAGAGAGAGAGGGGGGGACAGAGAGAGGGATGGAGAGAGGGGGGACAGAGAGAGTGAGGGGACAGAGAGAGGGGGTACATAGAGAAGGCTGGGACCGAGAAGGCGGGAAGGGGAGCGACAGAGAGGGGGGTCAGAAAGAGGGGCGGCAGAGAGAGGGTGACAGAAAGGGGAGGGACGAAGATGGAGACAGAGATGGGGCAGAGAGAGGGGGGAACAGAGAGAGTGGGGACAGAGAAAGGGTGACAGAGAATGAAGGGGACAGAGAGACGTGGGACAGAGAGGGGGGGACAGATAGAGGGGGTGCAGAGAGAGGGGTAAAGAGAGGGGGGACAGGGAGAGGGGGTAACAGATAGGGGGTACAGAGAGAGGGGGGACAGAGTCAGGGGGACAGAGTGAGAGGGACCGAGAGAGGGACAGAGAGAGGGGGACAGAGAGAGGGCTGGGACCGAGAAGCGGGGGACAGAGAGAGTGGGGAAAGAGAGAGGGGGACAGAGAGAGAGGGAGACAGAGAGAGAGGGAGGACAGAGAGAGGTGGTACAGAGAGAGGGGGGACAGAGAGGGGGGGAAAGAGGGGGTGTACAGGGTGAAGGGGTCCAGGAAGAGGGGGCAGAGAGAGTGGGGACAGTAAGAGATGGGAGACAGAGAGACGGGGATGCAGTCGAGGGACGGACAGGGGGACAGAGAGGGAGGGACAGAGAGAGGGGGAAAGAGAGAAGGGGACATAGGGGGCAGACTGAGAGTGGGGGGACGAGAGATGGAGGGGCAGAAAGAGAGGGAACCAAGAGAGGGGGACAGAGAGCGGGAGAGACAGAGAGAGGTGGGGGGACAGAGAGAGTGGGGGTCACAGAGACAGGGCGACAGAGGTGGCAGAGAGAGGTGTACAAAGAGAGGGGAACAGGGAGGGTACCGAGAGAGTGGGGGACGATTAGGGAGGGGTGACAGAGAGAGAGGGGGACAAAGAGAGAAGGGGACAGAGAGAGTGGGGACAGAGAGAGGGAAACAAAGAGAGGGGGACAGAGAGAGGGGGACAGAGAGTGGTGGGATGGGGGTGCAGACAAAGAGGGACAGAGAGAGGAGGGAACGGAGGGAGAGGGGGTCAGAGGGGGGGGCAGAGGGGGAAGAGAGAGGGGTGACAGAGAGAGAGTGGGGACAGAGAGAGGAGGGACAGAGAGAAGGGGTGCCAGTGAGAGGGGAGAATGCGAGTGAGGGGGGAAGGAGAGAGAGGGGGGGACAGAGAGAGGGAGGGGCAAAGAAAGAGGGGACAGAGAGAGGGGGAACAGATAGAAGGGGGACAGAGGTAAGGGGGACAGAGAGGGGGCGGTCAGAGAGAGATGGGGGATCAGTGAGAGAGGGGGAGAGATAGAAAGGGGGACAAGAGAGTGGCGGGAGAAAGAGGGTGGAGTGACAGGGGAGAGAGAGGGGTAGAGAGAGGGGGAAAGAGGGGGACAAAGAGAGGGGTGCAGAGAGTGGGGGGACAGAGAGAGAGGGGTGGACAGAGAGATGGGACAGAGGGAGATGGGTGACGGGGGGACAGAGAGAGAAGGGGATAGAGAGAGTGGAGACAGAGAGGGGGCGGTCAGAGTGAAAGAGGGGGTCAGAGAGAGGGGGGGACAGAGAGAGAGGGGAACAAGAGAGTGGGGGGGAGAGAGGATGGAGTAATAGGGGTTAGAGGGGGGTAGAGTTAAGGGAAGAGAAAGAGGGGGACAGAGAGAAGGGTGCAGAGAGTGGGGGGACAGAGAGGGGGAACGTAGAGGGGTACAGAGAGAGAGGGGAGGACAGATAAATGGGGACAGAGGGAGAGGGAGGCACAGAGTGAGAGGGTGACAGAGAGAGTTGGGACAGAGAGGAGCATGACAGAGCGGGTGGTACAGAGAGAGGGTACAGAGAGAGGGGGACCGAGAGAGAGTGGGGACAGAGAGTGGGGGGACATTGAGAGAGGGGGGGAAAGAGAGAGGGGGCGCAGAGAGAGGGGGACAGAAAGAAGGGGGCTAATAGACCTGGAGAAAGAAAGAGAGTGAAAGGGAGAGGGGGACAGAGGGGACGGTCAGAGACAGGGTGGGACAGAGAGCGGGGGGACAGAGAGGGAGGGGACAGAGAGAGAAGGGGACAAGAGAGTGGAGGAGCGAGGTAGGGGAGAGATGGGGAGAGAGAGGGGGGTAAAGAGAGGGGGAAGAGAGAGAGGGTGGACAGAGAGAGGAGGACAGAGAGAGGAGGACAGAGAGAGAGGGGTGGAGAGAGAGAATGGGGACAGAGAGGAGATTGACAGAGAGAGGGAGGACAGACAGAAGGGTGACAGGGAGAGGGGGGACAGAGAGGGCGGACAGAGAGGGGAGGGATTGCGAGGGGGACAAAGACAGGGCGAACAGAGAGAGAGGAGGGACAGAGAGAGGGGGTGCAGAGGGGGGAATTGCGAGGGGGGACAGAGAGAGAGGCGACAGAGGGGGGGAACAGAGAGACGGGGACAGAGAGGGGGACAGAGCGATGGGGACAGAGAGGGGGGAACAGAGGGAAGGGGACAGAGAGAGGAGGAACAGAGAGAAGTGACAGAGAGAGTGGGATGGAGAGGGGGGACATAGAGGGGAGGGATGGAGAGAGGAGGGTCAGAGGGAGGGACAGAGAGAGATGGGGACAGAGGAAGAGGGGGCACAGTCAGTTGGGCGACAGAGAGTGGGGGTACAGAGAGAGGGGGACAGAGAAATGGGGTCAGAGAGAGAGGGGTCAGAGAGGGGTCGACAGAGAGAGGCGGACAGAGCGAGGGGGACAGAGAGAGGGGGACAGGGAGGGGGGGACAGGGAGGGGGGACAGAGAGATGGGGACAGAGAGAGGGGAACGAAGAGAGAGGGGGCACAGAGAGTGGGGGACAGAGAGAGAGGGGATAGAGAGAGGGGGGACAGAGAGAGAGGGGATAGAGAGAGGGGGGTGACGGGAGCGGAAAGGGTGTTGACAGAGAGAGGACAGAGACAGGGGAACCGAGAGAGAGGGGGGACAGAGATAGAGGGACAGAGAGAGGGGAACGGAGAGAGAGCGGGGACAGAGAGGGTGGGACAGAGAGTGGGGGGAGAGACAAAGGGGACAGAGAGAGGACAACGGAGAGAGAGGGGGGAGAGAGAGAGAGGGAGGACAGAGAGAGGGTGAAAGAGAGGAGGGGGACAGAGAGAGGTGGACAGAGAGAGGGAGACAGAGCGAGGGCAACGGAGACAGAGGGGGCATTGAGAGAAGGGGACAGAGAGATGGAGGGTCTGAGAGAGGAGAGAGAGATTGGGTGACAGTGAGAGAGGCGGTCAGAGAGAGAAGGGACAGAGAGTGGGGGCAAGAGAGTGGGGGGAGAAAGGGAGGGGAGGGATGGGGAGAGGAGGGGGGTAAAAATAGAGGGAAGAGAAAAGGTGGACATAGAGGGGGGCAGTGAGTGGGGGGACAGAGAGGCGTGGAAAGAGAGATGGGGACAGAGGGGGAGGAGGGTTCAGAGAGAGGGGGAACAGAGAGGAGTGGGGCAGAGAGAGGGGGGACAGAGAGAGGGGAATGGAGAGAGAGGGGCGACAGAGAGGGGGGGACAGACAGAGTGGAACGGAGAGAGAGGGGGAACAGAGAGAGGGGAATAGACAGACGGGGGCACAGAGAGGGGGACAGAGAGAGGGGAACAGAGAGAGAGGGGGTCAAAGAGGAGGGGGGACAGAGAGGAGGGGGAGAAGAGGAGGGGTGTTAGAGAGGAGGGGGACAGAGAGAGGGGGACAGACAGAGAAGTTACAGAGAGACAGGAGGGACAGAGAGCGCGGGGACAGTGCGAGCGGGACAGAGTTAGGGGACAGTGTGAGTGGGGCAAAGAGAGAGAGAGGGGGACACAGAGAGGGGGGCAAGAGAGAGGAGAGAGATGGGGAGACAGCGGTGGAGAGAGGGGCGAGACAGACGGTTGGGGAGTAGCGACGAGGGGAGAGAGAGGAGCGGAGAGAAGGGGGAGAGAGTGAGAGGGGGAGACAGAGGGGGAGAGGGGGGAGAGAGGGGCGAGAGAAAGGAGGGTAGAGAGAGGAGGGGAGAGAGGAGGGGAGAGAGGAGGTGAGAGAGAGGGGAGAGAGGGGGAGAGAGGGGGAGAGAGAGGAGGGGAGAGAGTGGGGTGAGAGCGGGGGTTGATGAGAGGGGGAGACGGGGGGAGAGATGGGGAGAGTGAGAGGGTGAGTGAGGGAGGGAGAAAGGGGACAGAGTTCTGTGACAGAGTTGGGGGAGAGAGTTAGTGAAGAGAGAGTTTGGGGAGAGAGTGAGGGGTAGAGAGAGTGAGTGAGGAGGAAAGGGAGGGGGAGGAGGAGAGATGGGATAGAGAGCGAGGCAAGGAGAGAGAGCGCGGAGAGAGAAGGGGAAGTGAGAGAGGGGTTAGAGAGCTCGTGGGAGAGCGGGGGAGAAGGAGGGGCAAGGGAGCGAGAGGAAAAGAGGGGAGGGGGAGAGTGAGCTGGACAGAGTGAGGGGAGAGAGAGAGAGGGGGAGAGAGAGCAGCACGGAGAGGGGGCAGGGAGAGGGAGCAGAGAGAGGTGGCCGAGAGAGGTTGCAGAGAGAGGGATCGAGGAAGGTGGGCGAGAGAGGGGGCCAAGAGAAGGGTCGAGAGAGGGGAGGGAGTGAGGGGAGAGAGGTGGGAGAGGGGGTGAGAGAAGGGTGAGAGATGGGGAGAGAGCGCGGGGACAGAGAGAGTGGGAGAAAATGGGAGAGAAAGGGGGTGACAGGGAGGGGGAGAAGGGAAGAGAGTGGAGATTGGGAGAGGGGAGATGGAGACGGCAGTTGGAGAGGGGAGAGGAATCGGAAGAGAGGGTAGAGAGAGAGGGGAGAGAGACAGATGGAGGTAAAGAGAGGGGGAAGAGAGAGCAGAGTAGAGAGACGGGGGAGAGAGAGGTGAAGAAATGAGGGAGAGAAGGGGAGAGGGCTGGAGAGAGGGGGATAGAGAGGGGTAGAGAGAGGGGTAGAGAGTGGGAAGAGAGAAGGGGAGAGAGAGGGAGAGAGAGAGTGGCAAGAGTGTAGACGATGGGGGCGAGACTGGGGGCAAGAGTGGGGGCAAGAGTGGGGGGTGAGAGGGTGGGCAAGAGTGGGGGGTGAGAGGGTGGGCAAGAGTGGGGGGCGAGAGGGGGGCGAGGGTGAGGGGCGAAAGAGGGGGAGAGAGAGAAGGGGCGAGACAGGAGTGCGAGACAGGGGACGAAAGATGGGTGCGAGATGGGGGCGAGAGAGAGGGCGGACAGAGGGGAGAGATGGGGAGGTGGAGAGAGGGGATATAGAGAGTGTTGGGAAAAGAGGGGGGAGAGAGAGGGGGAGAGAGAGGGGTGAGAGAGGCGGGAGAGAGAAGGGCAGGGGAAGAGAGAGGGCAAGAGAGAGGGGGAGAGAGTGGGGAGAGAGAGTGTGGGGGACAGTGTGGGGAGAGAGACAGAGCGCAAAGCTGGTCGGGTAGGTAAGTGATTGTTATATAAAGAACTTACCTCGACGCCAACGGTCTTTTCGCAGCAGAGAGTGGCGGGAGCTGGGCGGAAGTTCAGACGGAGCGCAAAGCTGGTCGGGTAGGTAAGTGATTGTTATCAGAGTGGGTGTGTTCTAAACACCAGATCCGACAAAGTAGGGTCTCCCTCCCTCCCTCCTCCTCTAACCTTAATTAAGAGTCCACAGAGTTGCCATAGGAAGAGGGTCTGAGGAAGTTTAGATCGAAGAGTGAGGCTTCAGCTCAAGAATCTTGATAAAGAGGTTGAGTGAAGAGATTACGCCATAGTTGAAGAGGGTGAAGACATGACTGCTCAGCTGGTTCAGTGCGCTACGTGTTTGATGTGGCAAGTCAACGACTCTGGTGTGTCTGGCTCGTATATGTGTGGAAAGTGTGTGCACATTCAGCAATTGACCGAGCATATTGCAGCACTGACGAAAGAACTCGAAGACCTTAGGCTCATCCGAGAGAACGAGATCTTTCTGGACAAGACCTTCAGTGATGTGATTACACCAATCATGCCAGCAGAGAGCAGAAGAGAGCAGACGATGAGGAAGGCAGAGAGGAGACAGGTGCAAGAGACGCCGGGAGAAGTACCTGTCAGGAACAAGTTGAAGCTTTTGGAAACAGTAGAGTCTGATGACACTACCAGTTCGCAAGGCGGCCATGTTAGTCAATCAAAAGTTGCCGCAGAAGCAGAGCGGAAGAGTCGGACATCGCATAGAGCCGTGGTAATAGGGGACTCCATCGGGAGAGGAACTGACCGGGGTTTTTGTGGCAGCAGACGGGATTTAAGGATGGTGTGTTGCTTTCCTGGTGCTAGAGTGAAAGACATCGCGGACAGAGTGCAGGACATCCTCAAGGACGAGGGTGAAGAGCCCGAGGTGGTGGTACACGTCGGCACAAATGATGTCGGGAAGAAGAGGAGGAACATACTACAGCGAGACTTCGCAGAACTAGGAAGAAGGCTAAAAAACAGGACGTCCAAGGTGGTTATCTCCAGTTTGCTTCCAGTTCCTCGGGCTAGTGTGGCCAGAAACCGGGAGATAATGGACTTGAACGTGTGGTTGGGGAACTGGTGCAGGAAGCAATGTTTCAAGTTCTTGGATCACTGGGGTATATTTTATGGTAACCATAAATTCTACAAGAGAGACAGCTTGCACCTTAATAGATCAGGGATCAGCATTCTGGCAGGCAGGTTTTCTGCTGCAACACCGCTACATTTAAACTAAGTAGCGGGGGGGAGGGGACAAGCTGGATGTTTAAAAAGGAAATTGAAGGGGTAGTTAGAACAAGCGAAGTCAAGAAAGACAACTGTATCAAGGAGGCAGTAAACTGGAAAAGGCATCATGCTGTAAAGTTGAGTGAAATAAGGGTTGAGGGGAAGGGTGAGAGCAGTAACAAATTAAAAATTCTATATGTGAATGCACGAAGCATTAGACACAAGGTGGATGAGCTTGAGGCTCTTTTGGAAATTGGCAGATACGATATTGTGGGGATAACTGAGACGTGGCTTCATGGGGACAGGGCCTGGGAAATGAATATTCAAGGCTACACGTGCTATCGTAAGGACAGACTGACGGGCAGAGGGGGTGGGGTGGCCTTGTTGGTAAGGGAGGTAATTCAGTCCCTTGCGCGGGGGGACTTGCAGTCAGGGGATGTAGAGTCAGTGTGGAAAGTGCTTCGAAACACGAAGGGTAAAAAGACCCTCATGGGAGTCATGTACAGGCCCCCAAACAGGAGTCTCGATGTTGGAGGTAAGTTGAATCAGGAGCTGAAATTGGCTTGTCGCAAAGATGTTACTACAGTTGTTATGGGGGATTTTAACATGCAGGTAGACTGGGAGAATCAGGATGGTATCGGGCCTCAAGAAAGAGACTTTGTGGAGTGCCTCAGAGATGGATATTTAGACCAGCTGGTGCTGGAGCCGACCAGGGATAAGGCGATTCTGGATCTGGTATTGTGTAACGAACCAGAATTGGTCAGTGACCTCGAAGTGAAGGAGCCATTGGGAAGTAGTGACCATAATACAATAAGCTTCAATCTGCAATTTGAGAGGGAGTGGGTACAATCTGAAGTGACAATATTTCAGTTGAATAAGGGGAAATATGGAGCTATGAGGGAGCAACTGGCCAAAGTTCAATGGTTCATTACCTTAACAGGGAAGACCGTGGAGGAACAATGGCGGATATTTCTGTGTATAATGCAGAAGTTGCAGGATCAGTTCATTCCTAAAAGGAAGAAAGATCCCAGGAGGAGACATGGGCGGCCGTGGCTGACGAGGGAAGTAAAGAAACATATAAGGTTAAAAGAGAAAAAGTATAACTTAGCGAAGATAAGTGGGAAAACTGAGGACTGGGAAGCTTTTAAAGAACAACAGAGGATTAGTAAGAAGGAAATACGCAGAGAAAAAATGAGGTACGAAGGTAAACTGGCCAAGAATATAAAGGAGGATAGTAAAAGCTTTTTTAGGTATGTCCAAGGCAAAAAAATGGTTAGGACAAAAATTGGGCCCTTGAAGACAGAAGCAGGGGAATATATTACTGGGAACGAAGAAATGGCAGAGGAATTAAATGGGTACTTCAGATCTGTGTTCACTGGGGAAGACACAAGCAATCTCCCTGAGGTAACAGTGGCTGAAGGACCTGAACTTAAGGGAATTTCTAATTGCCAGGATTTGGTGTTGGAGAGACTGTTAGGTCTGAAACTTGATAAGTCTCCAGGACCTGATGGCCTGCATCCCAGGGTACTGAAGGAGGTGGCTCGGGAAATCGTGGATGCGCTGGTGATTATTTTCCAGAGCTCAATAGAATCGGGGTTGGTTCCTGAGGATTGGAGGGCGGCTAATGTTGTGCCACTTTTTAAGAAGGGTGGGCGGGAGAAAGCAGGAAATTATAGACCAGTTAGTCTGACCTCAGTGGTGGGAAAGATGCTGGAGTCTATTATAAAGGATGAAATTACGGCACATCTGGATAATAGTAACAGGATAGGACAGAGTCAGCATGGATTTATGAAGGGGAAATCATGCTTGACTAATCTTCTTGAATTTTTTGAGGATGTAACTCGGAAGATGGGCGAGGGGGATCCAGTGGATGTACTGTACCTGGACTTTCAGAAAGCTTTTGATAAAGACCCACACAAGAGGTTAGTGAGTAAAATTAGGGCGCACGGGATTGGGGGCAAAGTTCTAGATTGAATAGAGAATTGTTTGGCTAATAGGAAACAAAGGGTAGTGATTAACGGCTCCATTTCGAAATGGCAGGCAGTGACCAGTGGGGTACCGCAGGGATCCGTGCTGGGACCGCAGCTTTTTACAATATATGTAAATGACATAGAAGATGGTATCAGCAATAACATTAGCAAATTTGGTGATGACACAAAGCTATGTGGTAGGGTGAAATGTGATGAGGATGTTAGGGGATTTCAGGGTGACCTGGACAAGTTAGGTGAGTGGGCAGATGCTTGGCAGATGCAGTTTAATGTGGATAAATGTCTGGCTATCCACTTTGGTGGCAAGAACAGGAAGGCAGATTACTACCTCAATGGTATCAAATTAGGTAAAGGGGCTGTTCAGAGAGATCTGGGTGTTCTTGTCCACTAGTCAATGAAGGCAAGCATGCAGGTACAGCAGGTCGTGAAGAAGGCTAATAGCATGCTGGCCTTCATAACAAGAGGGATTGAGTATAGAAGCAAAGAGGTGCTTCTGCAGCTGTACAGGGCCCTGGTGAGACCACACCTGGAGTACTGTGTACAGTTCTGGTCTCCAAATGTGAGGAAAGACATTCTGGCTATTGAGGGAGTGCAGCGTAGGTTCACGAGGTCAATTCCTGGAATGGCAGGATTGCCTTACACGGAAAGACTGAAGCGACTGGGCTTGTATACCCTTGAGTTTAGAAGATTGAGAGGGGATCTGATTGAAACGTATAGGATTATGAAAGGACTGGACAGTCTGGCAGGAGGGAACATATTTCCGTTGATGGGGGAGTGCCGAACCAGAGGACACAACTTAAAAATACGGGGTAGACCATTTAGGACAGAGATGAGGAGAAACTACTTCACCCAGAGAGTGGTGGCTGTGTGGAATGATCTGCCCCAGAGGGCAGTGGAGGCCCAGTCTCTGGATTCATTTAAGAAAGAATTGGATAGAGCTCTTAAAGATAGTGGAGTCAAGGGTTATGGAGATAAGGCTGGAACAGGATACTGATTAGGAATGATCAGCCATGATCATATTGAATGGCGGTGCAGGCTCGAAGGGCAGAATGGCCTACTCCTGCATCTATTGTCTATTGTCTATTGTCTTTACTTCTTCCAAACCCAGAGGACTCTTAGAGACAGGAATAGACAATACTACACAAGTCACTGTACAAACCAAACGAATTCAACACCCAGACCAAAAGACACTAAGAACTATAAGACGCTGCCTTTGAACCCAACAATCTCCCTGTGCACATTCTCTCCGTCCCCCCGTGGGTTTACTCCAGGTGCTCCATTTTCCACCCACAGCCCAAAGAAATGCAGGTTCGGCCAAATGGCCATGTTAAATTGCCCGTACTGTTCAGCGATGTATAGGTTAGTTGCACTAGTCAGGGGTAAATATGGAGTAATACGGGAGTGGAATGCATCGGGGTAGTTTACTCTACGAAGGGTTGCTGTGGACTTGTTGAGCCAAATGGCCTGCTTCCATAATGTAGGGATTCTCATCCTGCACCCAGTTTTGAATTATCGATTTCTAACCGGACAGGTGTCTCCAGACTGCCTTAAAATACTTTAAGATTGTAGCCTGGATGCCAACCTCGTCTTAGGTTAGAACAGACCCTACGGCCCAACATGTCCACACTGATCCACCGAAGATCAAACCACCCAACCCCAATCGCCTACCCCACATTTAACCCTAACTAATGCACCTAACGCTATGGGAAATTTAGCATGACCAATTCACCTGACCTGCACATCTTTGGATTGTGGGAGGAAACCAGAGCACCCATTGGAAACCATGCAGATAGATGGAGAATGTGCACAATGCACACAGTTATAAGTGGGAATTGAACCCGGGTCCCTGGTGCTGTGAGGCAGCAGTGCTAACTACTAAGTAACCATGTTGCCCCACGACCTTATAGTAATGTAGATGTGAAATGGGTATTCCAGATGTCATGCGGCTGGTCAAACCACTCATCTGTAAGCAAAACACAATTTATTTAAACACTCAAATAAAAATGCATACAAAAAGAAGAGGAGTTTAGAATAACTTAACCAATGGAAACCTTAAGTGAATTTTAGATACAGTACCGTCTTCTAAAGAAATATTGCCATGTACTAACATTCCATAAACTCATCCCTTGGCAGAAAGACACCTCCAAGGCCAATCAGTCTTGCACACAGTTTTCCAATCCACGAGGACACAGCATCAAGACAGATTTCAGAGAGAATCGCAGGGAGAGATCATTTATTGAAGCATGCAACCTATCTCCGGCTGCAAGCACCTGGTGACAGTTATAGTTCAGAAAAACTGGAAGGCCTGCTCTGTGAGATCCGGCCATTGTAATCAATATTGATATAAAAGAAAACCTAAACGCCTCATATATTATTTCCTTCAGCCAGTTGCAGTAGGCAGTTCGGCCTTTAAGATCTCTCTTTAAAGAAAAGGAGACAATAATTTTTTTTAAAAGTAACAACATTATCAGAGATGTTAGATATATAGTCCTTTACAATAATACTCAAGGGGATTCTCCATGTTACTGACCACACGATCATCTCAGACGGACAAACATAAAAGTCAGACGTTCAGTGGACAGGCACAGACCATCTTCCAAAGACATGAGTCAAAACCGCTGAAAACCCGATCCAACATGGAGCTCCACATCGGATACACCGGGAAGTGAACAACAGCCCGACACACACACCCACCCCCGACATGGAACACTACATCGGACACTTCATGGTGAGTGTCAGCACAGTCCTGTCCCTGCTGTGAGTTTGCAGGAGGGGTCAAAGCTCAGTTACCACCTCATTTTTGAAAGAAGCTGGTTTCACATTTTACACTTGGAATGGGTACAGCTTAGGCAAATGGTCCTGGAAATTCCTGGTAGGTACATGGAGTGCCCTGGTCCTCCCTGTGTAGAGAGCTTCCCTTCTGTGTAGCCACGGTTCCATGTGTTTACCATGAACCCAGAACACTCTGTAAATGCAGTGCTCATATCTCGTCCAGAGTGGGGTCAACATACCTTTGGGTATCTCTGAGCGGATGCAGCAGCTGATAACACAATCCTGTGAAAAGCGTCCACAGAACATCCCCACACACGGTGCACCCATTCAGTGTTGAAAATGTTTCTGTTCTTAGCAGGAAAAAACGGTTACATCTCTGCATAGCCCTACAATTACAGTCCCCTTCTCCAAAAAATGAGTTGACAATGTGACATTCTGTTCCTTTGTATCTCAGCAACTATAAGAGCGACACCAGTTTTGCCGATGTAGTTGATCATCGCACTCAGAGAAGAAAGACAGAGGGAATATAACTCAATGTAAACAGGGACACATCTAAATTCACATGATATTCAGGAATATGGGAAAAGGGGAAATTTTAGAGTAAGCTCTCATGTTATTTTGCTTCTGGTTCATCATCAGCAGTTCCTATGTTTGCTTTTCATTTCTCTCTCTCTCTGTCTCTTTCTCGCCAGGCATTTCTACTTCCATTCAACTAACCTCACCCTCACACATCCGACCACCCCTGTTATAAATAACATTATTTCCCAGTTGCTTTCAATTGTGATATAGGATCACTAGATTCGAAACTTTATCTGTTTTTCTCCTGACACAGGCTGCCATACTTGCTTAGATTCTCCAATATTTTCAGACGCTGGGGAATTTCATTTCAGATCTCTACCATCCACAGTTCCTTGGTTTAATTCCCCTTTAATTCTGTTGTTTCACGACATGTCCGCATCACTGGCAAGGGCAACATTTGTCATCCATCACTAATTGCCGTTGACTGCGAGACCATTTGTCAAGACAATATAGAGCCAACCGTTTTTGTCAAACTTAGTTTCTTTACCAGAGGCTATCAGTGAAATAATAAAATAAACCCTGATGGTTTATGGTTGCCCTCTGTAAAATGAGGTTTCTTTCCAATTGATGCCATTTGAATTTAAGTTCTATCATTGGTTCTGGTAGAATTTGAAACAATGCCTTGAGACTATAACACGGCTAGTGACATTATTATTCTGATATGAGGTCACTATTATGAAATAACTGGAGAGACAGGTACAAGTTTGTAGTCAAAATATTTGAAACTGGAAGAGTGTTCAGAAAAGAACTGGAGCCGTAAAATCCGAAGTTAAAAGGGGGCAGATGATGACTTATTCTGCAACAGCACTGAGGCAGAGCTGGAGACTGGGGATATTATAATGGTGGGTATAGGCAGGTTTGATAACAGAGAGAATGTAGAGACAAAGAACAGTTCAGGGCAAAAGGAAAACTCGCGTCTTAACAGTCTTGTTCCTTCTTAGATGTTTATGAGTGAGGATTCGGAAATTGATAGAAATGAAGTGGAATTTGTGACTGAAACGGAAGATAACAGGTTATGTATTTGTTAAAAATAAATAACAGAAATAGCAATAACCTTCACCATCGCTAATAGAATCGACAGAAACAGGCTTACCAGGGACAACAATAATAGCGAAGATAGGATAGCAACCTATCTGAATAATCATCAGTACGAGTCGTATCCGCAACTCTAACCATGCCCAATCCCGAGAAAGCAAGTATAGACCCAAGGACAAACTACTGTCCATTTTTGGAACATTCCAGTCTAATGCTCTCAGATTCTGATCCATTGTTGGAACATTCCAGTCTCATGCTCTCAGATTCTGATCCATTGTTGGAACATTCCAGTCAGTTGTTTCAAGATTCTCTTCCTCTTCCTCTCCCTGTAGCTGCTGAGCACTTTCATCTTGAGGATGACGCTGCCGCTGATACTATGGAATAACAGGTTGAAGGAAACCCCTTACTGATGGAAGAGGGAAACCCTTCAATGACACAGTGAGTATCATGGAGACTGACATGAATCACTGTCAATGTACAAACAGCTCCAGTTAACCCTTTCATTGTAATCCTTATAAATCACAATAATACTTGGTCTGGTTGGGATGTTGACATCGCTGAATATTGGGCTAATAACATCATCTCCAATTGTAAAGTTAGGGGTGAGACAGAGAGATGATGCTTTCTATTCACGAGCTCGATGATCCTACTATGTTGTGGCAGGGTCGGAATTGCTGGGCTCCCATGGCCGGCTATGTCTAATAACCAGGCCTTCTGCACCCTATTGTTTTATTTATTTATGTTTAACTTTGACATTTATCATACCATCATTTAACGGCTTGGGTGGGTTTAGGCATTTCTGAGAGGCTCCTACAGTACCATAAACAGTGTAGATACAGTCCATGCCTCGTGGTCCTTGCAGCAGCGGCCTGGTCCTGTGGAGTGACGGTCAAGCTGTCACAGAAACAGGATTCTTCGTTTTGCCTTTCCCCAGTTATTGCTGGGTCTCAGCAGGATTGGAAGGCTGGAAATCTCTCCCAGCTGCTACACCCTCTCTGAGATTTCTCTCAGAATTGTCTTTTTGATGTTTTTTCCTCCTGCGTTGGAGAACTGCAGGTGAGACAATCTGTTTCCTGAATGTTTTGTTTGATAAGTGTGTGTTTATAGGAGTTACCAGATTGGAATAGTTATTGTTTAGTAAGTAAACAATGTATAAATCTGCTTTTTTGTGTTTTGTCGGCAATGGTTGAATACATTGTGTTTTGCTTAATGTAGAATATTTTGACCAAGTGAATTGCATCTCAAACAAAGCACCTCACATTTATCTTTAAAATTAAAAAAAAGTTCCGGTCAAGACTACCTTCGTCATATATTTGAGATGTGTCTGCTCAGTTCCATAACAAAAAGTACAGATATTCACCTTTTAATTGGCTAATTACTTCATGAACAACATGTTGCAGAAACACGGGATTTCACAGCGGAATGCGCCATGCAGGAGGAGTGATATCTCTGTCAGGAATTATACTGCATAGTCAATCCACCTCCCAGAACCAGCCCAGACCGTATAAGCCCAGATGAGATATCTGCTCAACATGAAGCAGGTTCAATACAACCCAGCAATCAGTCTATGATGGAATGTGGCACAGGTCTCTCTAGTCCACTAGCTATCTGTCCAACACGCGGAGCAGTACAGTACACACCGATGCATTAATTCAGAAGCATTGACAAAACGGTCTGTCCATCATGGGATGATATGCAGACCACACCAGTGTCTTGTTCGATAGACGTGGACAAGGCATCTGTACAGTATGGGGATCTGTGCAGTGAATGGGTCTGCAAACCTGGAACAGTTACTGTCAAAGCAGTTGTTTTCACCTCTCCAGTACATTTCTCAGTAACACTGTGCTAGATCACTGACCATCGTGAAGAAACGTGCAGGCAATGCTGGAAGTGATAGGATGTGCAGCTCCCATCTATTTACAGCCCCATCTATCCATTGTGCCATGACAAGGGGGTGCTATGTGTGTGAACATCACCGCCAGAGAGAGATGGTGGGGGAGTCAGTTTAAATTATAACAAACAAAATATTTTTGGGTAAAAAAGGGAAAGGGAGATTGAAAGACAATTTCATGAAAGTTCACAGGTTTCAGAATGCTGAAATTAAGATCTGCATCCTGAAACGTGAGCCAGTATTCCCAGGAATGATGGGTGAATGGGATAATGGTGTGAGTTCGGATGATGGAAAGTTTTGGGTGAGCATTTCTTCTTCAGCTTTGTAGCTGGGAGTGGAGTCAGCAGATTCTTCAACTCATTGGGCAGAAACTAACATTCATTTATCTCAGTGTCATTTTCATTAAGTGTGACTGAGGGATCGTCTGAACGAAACTGGGTTAGTTTCCTGGTGTTACCTCATCGAACTCACCTCATTAACTACCCACCCCACCCCATGGTGTCCCTCTCATTCAATGCCAGCCTAATTCTCCCACCCCTCATGGCTGGAGGTAAGCACCATCGCTTGGATGCCCCGTAGATGTTCTGTGATCCCTGGCACTGGTACCATCTTTAAAAGACCAATTGGTACACGGTTGAGCTTTCTCAGTTTGGAGCTACCCTGCACAGTGGTGTGAGCTCACCACTCAGCTCAGTGCAGGATCTGCGGTCTAAAGAAATGTCCAACAATACAGGACAGCCATCAATAACCTTCTCCATTCTGCCAGGATAAGGGTCAGCATCTTCTCTCTGCTCCCGCATACTCATTGAAATCTGTTGTAGCATCTACCCCGGACAAGGCGTACACTCATCCACTCTCACTGCTGCATGCAACACCTTCTCTCTCTCTCTCTTTCTCTCTCTCTCTCCACTTTACCCCCACACTATAAACACTGTATATCTGTTATAGCACCTACCCGAACAAGGCTCACGCTCCATCACTCTTACTGCTGCACACAGCACCTTTCCTCTTTCTCTCTTACTTTCTCACCTTTACAATACCCTCACACGGTGAGAGAATATTCTGGAGAATACCGATTATGGGAGTGTCCAGAAAATGTTCCAAGTAATTTCCTTTTTCAGGAAAATGTCAGTGCACCATTATGTAACATTTAAGAGGAAGGAGTAGAGTTGTATATTTTTCAATCACATCCAATTAAAATCCATTATGAGGCCAATCAACCCTTCAAATGTGCTCTAGCATATAATAAGATTGCAGATTATTTAATGGTTTTCTCAGCTCCATGTTGCAGGACCTTTCAGTTATTCAACCCCCTGGGTTCCTGTCACTGACAGACGGCACTCAGGCACTTTTACCCCGGTTTTCTTCAAGCGCCTGTTCGAGGGCATTTCCCATGGTGACGGACACTCCAAACAATATGTTCCATCAGTTGTATACTTTTATGTAATGATAAGCTCATTTTACACAGACTGATGAAAATCTACACTTATTTTATGGTTATTGGTAAGCAATAACAATTAGTATTCTGGTTATATCACTTGTCTCACCTTATATTATTCAGCCAAAGACAGCTTCCAAACACTTGTCTCGTTATAAAATTCAATTTCTAGCCGAGAACTTTTTTATCCTCAGCCATTATCTTGACTGTTATATGAATTGTACATTTTTCCCTTGTTAGGAAAGTTTCTATAGTCCTTTGTCTGTGGCTATTTCTGTCTGTAACAGTTGCACAGTCTCCCACTCATTTGGCTATATGGCTGGTTTGTGATACAGAGGGAGGACGCCAGCACAGGTTCAATTTCCCCGCACTGACAGAGGTTAACATGAAGAGACACTCTCTCAACCTCGCCCCAACACCTTAGGTGTGCTGACCCTCAGATTTAACCACCACGATGGTCTCTGTCTCATGAAAGAACAGCCCCATGGTCCTTTGGAACTCTATTCTATCACTTTTGCATTTATTTTATTTACCTACCTAACCATTTGTTTGGCATTATGTTCCTGGGTGTTTTGGATTAGTGTCATTTTGTACTACTGCCAGCATTTCCCCCACACCGCATATTCCTGCCACATAATCCTTGACTCCACTGTTATCTATGAACCTTCTGTCTGTGCCTCAAAAATATTCAATATCTCTGCCAGATAATATTGAGATATCTCTGGGAAAAGATTTCCAAAGTCGCACAACACTGAGAAAATAATAAACAATCTCATCTGGGGTGTGAGGTTGTTATTTTGTCTCCTTAACTGAGAAAGGATGCAATTACATTAGAAGCAGTTCAGAGATGCTTCACTTCACGTATTCCTGGGATGAAGGGCTTATATTGTGAAGGATTTAACAGATTATTCTTGGAATGAGAGGTGATCTTATTGAAATATGCAAGACGTTGAGGAGCATGGATCAGGTAGATAACCATTGGGTGCTTGTCTAGTGCAAACTTGTCCTTGTCATAGAACCTCGAAAGTGTGGAAGCAGGACAGTCTGTCCATTGAATCCACACTGGCCCACGAACGGCATCACACCCAGTCCTATCCCTCTACCCTAAACATGTAATCCTGCATTTTCCATGATTAAACCAGCTAACCTACACATCCCTGAGCACTATGGGCAATTAAGCATGGCCAATTAACTCTGACCTGCACATCTTTGGACTGTGGGAGGAAACTGGATCACCGGGAGGAAACACACACAGATGCGGAGTGAATTGAAGGTTGCAATTGAACCCAGCTCCTTGGAGATATGAGGCAGCAGTGCTAACCACAGGTCCACCATGCTGCTCCGTTATTTCTATTAGTTATATGTAGCTGAATCAAGAAATCTGCCTGACTTGTTCCTATCACTGAACCTGACCCAGTCTGAGACCTTTATCATCGGCCATACCTCCAACCTGGTTACATTTAAATTTATTGCCAACAGTGGAGGAGCGGTACTGGAAAAGGTAACAGTCACACCCTACAATCACAGTCACAACCGGAGTGAGGATAATTCACAAAGTGGGCATTTATTCAAGTGCGAATATTTTTTTCCCAGAAGTTTGTGATGGCTAAATCTTTATATTATATCGAGGATGGCTTCGTCTGATTTTTAACAGACATGTGTATCAGGGATAATGGTGCATGGAGAGAAAAGTGCAGCTGAGAGCACAATGAGATGAACCATAACCTACTTTACTGGTGGAGTAGTGTCAAAGGGCCGAATGGCCCACTCGTGTCCCTCAGACCTGTGTTCTGATCTTCCATTCAGCCCTTCTGACCTGCTACACAGGAGCAGATGGAGGTCACTCCGATGGTTGGCCTTGTTTCAAAAATGTACTTGTAGAATCCAGGCTGGTTCAACTCCATTTTCCTACTACCCCCTCGTATCTCTCAACTCGTTTGTATGTCCGAAACGAATCCACCCCCTCTCTAACTGCATTCAGTGACCCACCTTCCACAACTGTCTGGGTTTGGGAATTCCAGACCTTCACTTTCTTCTGAAAGATGGCATTTCTTTACATCTCAGTTTCAAATCGATATCCCTTATTCCCAGAGTGTCCCGGTGTGAGACACTCTGCCCAGGTGTGGAACCACATTCTCAACAAATACCTTGTAAAGCCGCCTCTGCACCTTGCCCATTTCAGTAATTTCCCCCTCATTCATTTCAAGCACAATGAATAATTACCTCACCATTTTAGATGTACTCAATAATTGAACTCTATCATCCCAGAAACCCGCATAATGTACCAATCTAGTTCCGTTTTGTATCAGCATGATGACTTTATGTTTCACACGCAGGAACACTCCAATCCCTTTGTACTGCTCCTTTGTTGGGACTCCTTTCCATTAATAAAAATAGCCTGCCTTTTGGTTGTCACTGTCATCCTCAAACTCGGATATGTATTGCACTCAGCTCCCTCCTTCAGGGTCTCAGAATGTATGTAAATAACTGAAGCCATTGGACTGATATTGGTGCTACGCCAGCAGATATGTCTTTATCATAAAGATCGATGAATCCTGACTCTCAAATTTCTATGTGATAACCATCCGTCATCCCATGTTATCCATTATACTATGAGTTTCTGTCTGGTGGAAGAACTTTTACTTTGTGATACCTTGTGGAAAATTTCTGGAAAGCCTCATGTCTACCAGTTCCCCTTTTTCAAGTCCGCTTGTTACATTCTCAGGGATCTACAGAAAAACTTTGCATGATTTTAGAAGGCAAAGTATAGTTTCCCTTTCACAAAACCATGTGGACTCTGCCTGAAACTTTTCTTAATGCCCTGCAATTCCTTCCTTAATAACAGACTGTCGCAGTTTTCCAGCAGTCATGGTAAGTCTAAATGGTACCTGCTTTCTGTCTCACTCCATCCTTGAAAACAAGCACCATATTGGAGTTTCACGTGTTTCGATGGAACACTTCTGTAATCCACAGAGTTATGGAATATTTCACGCAGTGGCACCAGTCACTCTGTAACCACTTCTTTTAAAACCAATTATGAATTACTGCTGACCTGCCTATCCTTAGTCTTATCTGTTGTTAAAAATCTCGTACCCTTTGTTAGAGACTGTTGAGAACCCTCCGATTACCATTTTCTTGATGATTTTAAAATACTGTGACAGTGCCTTCCCTGTGAGGATTGATGTCAAATACTGGTATAAATTATCTGCCTGTTCCCTGTAGCCACTTCCACAGTCAAACCCTCCGAATGCCCCCAATATACTTTCCTGACTTTCTTTCTACCAAAGGTCACACATTCATCTTCAACTTTTTATATACACACAGAAAAACTTGTGATGCTTGTCTTTATATTTCTTGCCAATTTATTTACATCATTACTTTTCATCCGTTTTTCCATCTATTTCTTGCTTTTTCCCTCGCTTTCTAGATTCATACAGTCATATTGCACACAAACATTTCATCCAACCTGTCCATGCTGACCGGGTTTTCCAAACTAAACTTGTCTCATCTGATTGCATTTGGTCCACACGTCTCTAAACGCTTCCCATTCATATCTTTGTCCAAATGTCTCTTAAATGTTGTCGCTGTACCTGCATCTACCAGTTCATCTGGCAGCTCATTCCGTGCACAGCCTCTTCTGCATAAAAAAGGTGCCGTAATGTCCATGTTAAATCTTCCCCTTTTCAACTTAAAGCTGTATCCTAAATGGTTGGTCTCCCCTATCGTGTGGAAAAGACCTTGGCAATTCACGCTATCCATGCCTCCCATGATTTTATTAAGTTCCAGAATGTCACCTCTCAATGTCCTCTATTCAATTTTATACTAACTTCAAGTAAAAGCAGTCACTAATAAGCATTGCAAATGTGAAACAATTTTTTTTTAAAAAGACAGGTAAACAACACTCAGCCCAAACTTCATACTGTGATTTGTCTTTCTCCATGTTACAATACTTAAGCAGCGTGAAACTCTTACTAGTGCCAATAAGACGTCAGGAAAATAAATTCCTTTGTCTATTAGGGGTGATGATCTCGACAGTGAAAACGTTTCTCTGGCCAGAGCTATGCAAGAAAAGGAATTGTTATACCACACGGTCAGCGTGCAGTTGCTTTTAGCACAGTGAGATGAAGGCTGAGAATACTTTTTGAAATTTGGATTATTCAGTGCAAAGGGCAAGAGGGGTTTTGAATGAAGTTTTCTCCAAGAAGGAAACTTTCCGGAGTGAGATGTGAGTGGGAACTATAAAACAGCATGAATGGAAAGGCCGACCCACACTGAGACCAGAGGCAAAGTGCCAGCACTAATGGAGCTTGATGCGACTGCAGGCAAGGTAGACTTGATCAAAGAACTTCAGTTATAGTGGGTAGGGACCATAATGTGAGAGAATGTGCTGTGTAATTAGAGGGAGAGAACCTGGGATCTGGAAGGGGAGACAAGCAGGGAAGAGGATGGAGCAGCAATGGCAGGGGTTTCAAGGTGTAAGCTAGGAAACATAATTGAAATTCATGCCTTGCATCTGCTTCTGTTCCCTGAAATAAATTTCCTAAATCTGGGCACAGATCGTTAATTTGTGATTGAATAGTATCCTTGACAGACTTTGTGAACCACGGGTGGTTCATCTTCTTTCGAGTCCTTCTTTTCGAACAGAAACAGTAATTTCTGAGCAGTATGTGATATCTGCTTGAATGTCTGCCCATGCATATCCACTGACCTTCCTCTGTGTGTAATTCCACATCACGACTCAGACCAGATGTGAGATAGAAATACTCAATTTTGATGCCTGGTTCTATTCAATCATTCAGGGGAAACTTCTGAATGTGGCTGAACATATGATCAGCGGAGACTGACTCAATCACACCTCCCAGCTGAAGCAACGTTTCACTTGTACTCTGTCAATCCAGTCTCCTGTCATTGCTGCTTACAATGCAGTCTCCTTTA
Source organism: Chiloscyllium punctatum (assembly GCF_047496795.1). Taxonomy (NCBI): domain Eukaryota; kingdom Metazoa; phylum Chordata; class Chondrichthyes; order Orectolobiformes; family Hemiscylliidae; genus Chiloscyllium; species Chiloscyllium punctatum. The sequence goes on from NC_092767.1 coordinate 52,092,876, forward strand.
CACTGGTGAGACCAAGCAGAGACTGCACTGAGGAACCTTCCCACTCTGTCTGGAGGAGTAACCATTACCTTCCCACTGCTTCCCATTTCAATAACCTTCCTTGCTCTCATGTTGACATTTCGGTCCTGAGCTGCTGCAATGTTCCAATGAAGCACAACCCAAGCTCGAGTAACACCTGACTTTACGGATTGTACATTACAGCCCGTAGGAGTTAACATTCATTTCCATAACTTCACAGTCTGAACCCATTATGGGTGTTCTCCATTTTACATGCATTCTGCTTCCTGGTTTCCCCATGACCTTGTCTATGTCTTCTTTATGTTGCACTCAGGAGAGAGAAACCATTTCTCCCATTCACACTTTAATATACACACAATTCACATCTGTTTCTCTTTCACCACAATCAAAAATCCCTACTCTGTGACATTGCACCTCCACATGCTCTGTTTCCCTTCATCCCTCGTTCACTTTTGTCAAGGGATAAAAACGTCCTTTTTAGTTCTGAACAAGGGTTAAACTGGACTTGAAATACTATCTCTGTTTCTCTGTCTTCACAGATGCTGCCAGACCTGCTGATATTCTCAAGCAATTTCTGGTTTTAAACAGCTTGAAAGACGTGTGTCAAAGCTGCTCAAACGCCCTGTCTAACATGGAGCACCATAAACTGGGAAGTGAACAATAACGCCAGCTGTACAAATTCGTTGGTTCTGAAATTGCATAGGATTAGCATCATTGACACTACAAAGTTCTTAATCAAGGCCATGGAGAGAAACAGAGAGAAACATTTGCAATGTTAAAACAGAAAGTGGCACGACTGGACGGAAAAGATTCAGATGAATATTAGAATTGGAATCGTTACCATGTGGAAACAGGCCCTTCGGCCCAATAAGTACACACTGAACCACTGAAGACTAAACCAACCCGACTCATTCCCCTATCCTATGTTTACCTCTGATTAATGGACGGAACTTGCATATTCCCGAACACTATAGGCAGTTTAGCAAGGTCAATAACCTCCACATTTTTGGATTGTGGGTGGGAACCGGAGCATGCGGAAAAAAAACCTCACACAGACACACGGAAAATGTGCAAAAGAGTTGTCAGAGGATGGAATCGGACCTGGGTCCCAAGCGCTGTGATGTAGCATCGCTCTCCACTGAGCCACGATGCTGCCCCACGGAAAATATTTAGTCGTTTTCAGAAACATGATAAGTAAGAGTTGTGACAACGTGGACAGACACTGAGAGGAATGAGAATATTAAAATGGAAGTGTTACCACATCAGTAACAGGGTAGGTCACGGGGTGGTTGGTGAATGGGTCTCGGTGTGAATGGCGGGACAGACAGCTGAATTGCAATGCAGAAATTGGAGCTCAAACCTGGAAATTCATGTAGTACTGTAGATCACAGCTGGACAGAAGGAGAATTGTATTCAGTTACAACTTGTAACGTTTTTCCCAGTCTAATCTTTCAGTCTATTATTCCCATTATCGGATCGATATTTCATTGACAATTATGGGTGAATATACCAGGATCAGAACCATGTCTCCCTCAAACTCATGACAATCCATTTAAAGCTATCAAACTGACTACTGTACTTACATTCCAAACAGCAGGACTAATATTTGATAGCGAGTGCAACATGATTACAAAGCAAACATATCAGATCGAAGCTCTGCAGTCATGCCACATCCAGTCAGAAATGGAATTGAACCATGGAACAACTGACAAGGGAAAATTACTCCACAAATATTATTTGTAAACAATATTCATTGGGATTAGGGCGACGCTGACTAGGTCAGTATTTATTGCCCAGAGGACTGTTAAGAGTCAATGAAATTGTTGTGTGTCTGGAGTTACATGTGGGCCAGAGCAGGTATGGATGGCAGTTTCCTTCCTTAAAGGACATCAGTGAACCAAATCAATTTCGCCCACAATCAGCAATTGATCCATGATCATCATTAAACTCGTAATCCCAAACATTTATTGAATTTGAATTCCATCATGTACTGTAACAGGATTCGAACTCAGGTCACCAGAACATTCGTGGGGTTGTGAGACTAACCCATCAGCAGCAACACCACTCGGCTATTGCTTTACCAATCCCTGAAAAGAATGGAACCTTCCTGCACATCAGTGTAAAAAACAATGGTGCATGTATAGCCATCCTCAGCCAGAAGTGTTGCTTCGATGATCCCCACACAATCACAGATGCCAGACCTCAAAAAATTCGATTCGATGCACATAACATGAAGAATCAGCTGGACACAGTAGATAGACAAAGGGAATGGGCCCTGACACCATTCCTGCAAGAGAATTGAAGACTTGTGCTGCACAACAAGCCGTGTCTCTGCGGAAGCTGTTTCATTCCAGCTCCAACTCTGACACCCCCTGGAAATATGGAAAATTACACAGAAGTGTCCCATCCCTAAAAGGAGAATAATTACAATCTGACCAATTACCACCCCCTCAGTCACATCACGATAATCAAATTGGTGGGAATTCTTTTGACGGAGCTGTCCTCCAGCACAGAAATAACATGCACAGTTCTGTGCCCGATAGGCCCCCATGTGGAGACGGTGTTGCTTTGGAAATATCACTGGATTACTAATCCAGACCAGAACAATGCTCTGGCAGCTGGTTGAAGTTAGATATAATTAATAAAATATCGAGATCTTAATCTGATGTTAGTAATATTGACCATGAAGCGCATGTCCATTGTCAACGTAAATTTCCTTCCCCAATGTAGATTCAGGGAATGAATCTCCTGTGCTTTCCTGAACGAGCCAAAACGTGACTCCAGATATATAGACATGTGGTAAAGTCTTCAATGGTCTCTGAAGCGGCCATGCAAGGCCGTTATGTCAAACTTCCCAGAGGTCTTAAAAAATAAAAAAGATATAACACCCGGCAACAGCCTCTGTATCGGAAAAGGGAATAAGAAGCACAGTCCTATTGACACTGCTGAGACCTCCTTACTGATATCTGAGAGCTTATGACAACATTAACAGAGCTTTCCCGCAGACTGGACACAGACATCGCAAAATGAATAGGCCTTTCAACACATTGAGCCTTCCCCACTCTAGGTTTTGGCCAAACAACCTTTCAATTAACTTTTTTCCTAACACTATATACTGCATATCCTTTGAAGTGATCATATATCAGAAAAAAATATGAAGTAGGAACTTTGGTCCGTCAGCTTTGCTCGCCCATTCAATATAACAATGGCTGATCCTGTACCTCCGCTTCAAACGCCTACTGCAACTTAACACCTTGACTGTCTAGAAATCCTTATTTATATTCAGTGTCTTAGCATATGCAGTCTTATGTTGGACAGAATTCTCCAGGTTCACCAGTCTGCGAGTGCAGACATTTATTCTCATCTCATTTCAGAGTGGCTTGCCTGTACCTAATACTGTGACCTTTGTTTTAGATGTCCCATCCAGTGGAATTATAATCCCTGCTGACAATCTGTTTCACCCTGTCAGAGTTTTATATATTTCACTGAGATCTCCACCTATTTTCCTGAATACCGCGGAATACAGGCCCAGTCGCCTGAAACTCTGCTCCCACAACAAGCCTGTCATCCCAGAGATCAGTCTGGTCATACTTCGCTGCTCTCCCTCAAAATCAGGTTTGTCCTTTCTTAGGTTAGGAGACTAAAAGTACACAGAATACTGTACAATGTTCGAGATGGGAGCTCACCAAGGGCCTGTGAAAATGCAGTAAGACACACCTGGACTCAAATCCCCCGGAAATGAAGGTCAACACAATCATTTATCTTCCTATCTGCTTTCTGTTGCAGCAGTATTGCTTTCGGTGAATTGTGTACAACGAGATCGAGATCCTTTTCAAAGACACTGCTCAGCACTTGGTGGGTTATATATACTGATCAGTGTGCCATTATCAATCCCAGTATTGACTTGTAGCTTCAGAACTCACTGCTCTGCATGGACCTTGGAGTTTGGTGAAGAAGTCAACAAAAGTATACACATAAGTATGTTCATGCAGCAACTTTTTTTACATTAAATCCTTTTGAAATGCTAGCCTTTCCGTCTATTTTTCCAACCAAATTGCTCAATGTTATGTCTATCCACATTGTCCTTCAGCTGCCACATATTTTACCATTTCGTCCAGTTGTCTCAATCACCTTGAAACTTTTTTATATCCTCCCCAACAACTCACAATCTTAGTTTGGTACCATCAGCTGATTTGGAAAGATTACGCTTAACACCCAAGAACAAATGTTTGATCTGTTTTCTAAATAGATGGGGCCCAAATATCAATTCCTGGATTATCCCACTAGTCATTGCTTTCTACTGCAAAATATAGAAAGGTTGATGCTGATTACCTTTTTCCTGTCAGCTCTCCCATTCTCAAACCATGCCAGTATATTAGGCCTGGCTGTTACACACTGTTATGGGCCAGGACAGACCCCCTCAAATAATTTCAAGGAAATAGTGCAGACCAACCTATGCTCATTGACTTAAGGTAGTATAAGGCGGATATTCCAGAAGTGATACAGCTGGGCAAATCACTTAGTCGTAAACAAAACAGAATGTCTTTGCAATATTACTGAGTGAGACACAAACACATGAGGTTATAATACAGAATAACTTAACCTATCCGAAAACCCAACGGAATATCCCAATTTAATGATGGTATACCAAGCACTTGATATAATCCCCATAAACACCCCATGGCAAAGCCGAAAGGAAAAAAAATCAAACCTAGTTTCTAACAGGAGAGATGTCAGAGAGAGGGAGGAACAACATGGACCTGCTTCTTTAGGTCCGGTAACTTCACAACTGGCTGTCTGCTTTAAGAAATCTCCTTTGAAAATTCTCCACTGCTTGTCAATTCTCCCATCATGAATATTTGTTTCGAGATGACTTTAGCCATTTCCTCCTTCATTCTATTGTAGTCTGCGTTGCTGAAGGACAGGACCCTGGTATTGGATTTCATCTTCAAACTCTCCATCTCTATTTTAAATTCAACCATACTGTGATCACTCCTTCACTATGATGTGAATAATTATTCTGGTCTCATTGTACATGACAAGACCTGTGATACCTTGCTCCTCATTGTGCGTGCTTTCAGTTTAGACTTGAAAGCATTCCAAAGTAGTCAAACCCAGACTTTTTGGATTCGCTGCTTTTAAGACATCCATAAAAAATACAACAAGGACAGAATAAACTTGTTAAAAAGTAGCATTGACACAACACTAGACTTGGGACTTCATTAAAAATGTTTCTGATAATCCAAATTCATTGCATCCATTGCTACGCCATAATTTATTTCCCAATCAGTTTCTCAAATATGATTGGCCTTTAATAAATCGGCAATGACTTTATCTATGTTCATTACTTTTACATTCATGTAATTTTCAAAGTTCCCTGGCAATGCGTCCTTTTTAATAGACTGTTATATTGTTCTGATTGCTTTTTTCGTGCTAAGCAGACTGTGATTCCCTGCCTCCTTTAGAAATACTGGGGTTACATTTGCTGCTGTCATATCTATGAATTCAGTACCAGAATCATAAAGCATTTGGAAGAGGTTAAACAGAGTATTCATTATTACCTTAGACACCTCCCTTAGTAATCAACGAGAAGATTAACAGGTCATGGGGATTTATCAGATTTCAGTCAATATAATTTCTCCAAAACTGTTTATGCACAGATTTGATTCTATTTACTTTTACTCAGTAGACTGAGAAGTGCTTGGAATTTACTTTTTGAAATGTTTCCTTTTGTGAAGGCAGACCAGAAATGGTTGCTTCATAGTCCTGCCATTTTCCTGTTCTCTGTTCGCTGGTTTCAGCCTGTAAGGAAGCTACAATGATCTTCTCTAACAGTTCAGCTTGGTATACTGTCTATTGAGAAGATTTTACATTTCATGCTTGATAATTTATGCTTCATAAACCCATCATTTCCTTTCTTAAGCTGCTCAGTGATTGACCTTCAACAGCCATTAAATCACAGAAGCATACTCTGTACAGTCACGGTGGCACAGTGGTTAGCACTGCTGCCTCACAGCGCCAGAGACCCGGGTTCAATTCCAGCCTCGAGCGACTGACTGTGTGGAGTTTGCACGTTCTCCCCGTGTCTGCGTGGGTTTCCTCCGGGTGCTCCGGTTTCCTCCCACAGTCCAAAGATGTGCAGGTCAGGTGAATGGGCCATGCTAAATTGCCCATAGTGTTAGGTAAGGGGTAAATGTTGGGGTATGGGTGGGTTGTGCTTCGGCGGGTCGGTGTGGACTTGTTGGGCTGAAGGGCCTGTTTCCACACTGTAATCTAATCTAAATACAGTACAATCTACATTAGTCCCACTTTCATACATCAGGCCCGTAGACGTGAGTTTTATGACACTTCAAGTGCTTGTCCACGTACCATTTAACGGCTGTGAGATGACCCACAGTAAATTCCCTCAAAAAAGTGCATTCCATATATAAACATCCTCTGGGTGAAAAACCATCCTGAAATCCTCTCTAAACCTCAAGCCTTCACTTTAAAAGTGTGCCCCTTTGTTCTTGACCTTCAGACTTAAAGGAACCGCTGCTGTCTATCCACCCTGTCCATGTCCTTCGTAATCTTACCATTCTGAATCACATTCCCCTCAGTCTTCTCTTCTCCAAAGTAAACAGCCCGAGCTTATCTAGCGTCTCTCTATAGCTGATCTGCTCCATTCCAGGAAACATCCTGGTGAATCTCCTTTGCGCCACTTTCAGTGCAATCACATCTTTACTGTAATGTGGATCCCTATATTACACGCAGTATTCCATCTTGGCCTAACCAAAGTGCTATATAACTCTTGTAATCTATGCCTCAATTAGTAAAGGCTATGCCTATTGACTCCAAATAATTCTTAACTAATCTATTACCCAGTCCCGTCACATTCAATGATGTGTGGAGAAGCACCCTCTGAACTTCCGAGTCTGCTGCCATTTATTGAGTTCTCCCCTGTCTGGTTCCTTCTTCTAAAGTGCATCACCTCATATTTATCAGGGTTACATTCCATCTGCCATTGATCTGCTCATCTGCCCATTCCATCTGTATCTTCCAGTAAAGTAAGACCTTCCTCCTCACTGCCAACCACCCGAGTTAACCAAGTGTCAGACACAAATCTAATTGTTACACTCACCCATGCCCCTTCACATTCACATTTATATCATTTATGAATACCACAAATAATAGGGGACAGAGCACTGACACACAAACAGTCTTTGACAGCCACTTATTTTCTGCAATTGTTTCTCGAACATTGATCTGATGCTCACTAGTCTGTAGTTCCTTGGTTGATCTCTACAGCCCTTTCCAGAAAGGGTGTTCTCCAGTCCTCGGCACCTTACCTGCGACCAGATTGTATTTAGAACTTTGCATCAGCTCCTTTCATCCCTTGCCTCCAACAGTAGCCTGAGATGTAACTGATCTGCACCGAGGGACGTGTCCAATTTTATACCAACCAAAATTATCAATCCCTGTACACATCTTACATCAAACTTCGCAAGAGCCACTCAGGCCATCTTCTCGAATTCTGTCCCTACATTCTCCTTATCTCAAGTAAAACAGACTTGAAGCTCTCATATATCAATCTATCAATGTTCACCAGATTAACAAACAGATTCCCGCCTTGATCTCAGGCCAAGTTTCGTCAGCAGAAAACCTGAGGGATTAATCTGGAGAATGTCCATTCAGTATATGGGATCACTATATTTTATTTAGATCAAGACATCAAAATTTTACACAATGCTCCAGGTACAGTCTCACCAGCACTCGCTGTAACTCGTACAGAATGTTTTTACTGCTAGCTGGAACAAATTACTGCAGAAGCTGGAGTCTGTATTAAAACTAACACATGCTAGACAAGACAGTGAGTCAGACAGCATCCGTAAAGAGAGAGCAAGTTAACGCTTTGAGTCTAGTTGACTCTTCATCGTCTGTATTCGGATTCCCTTTATATGAAGGCAAACTTAACTTTTACCTTGCCTGTTTGTATATGTTCCTCCCAATACCCTTTGTTTTAATGTTTTCTGCTAAATTACTGTTTGTGCTGATTTAAATTCCTCCTGAATATTTGACTATTTCGCATCCATTGCTTCTTTATGTTTAGGTCTACAAGATATATCTTCAAACAGAACGTTTGTAAATTATAACAACCTTTTCACAAATGCAGAATCATTCTCTTGAAGTTTGCTATTACTTTCTGTCCAATATCACATTCGTTATGATAGATTGCAAATGATTACTACCTGTGGATAACAAGTAAACTAGTCTGTAGTTTTCCACTCTCCCGATTCTTCCCTTCTTAAATTGTTGTAATGCATTTATATCCTTTCAAAATGAATACGGATAAACGCAGTCATCCACAATCCAATCCATCTGTGTATTGCTGCTTTAACTGAAATTGCAGTATGAAGTACATCTGGTCTGTCAGACTTATTAATCTTCAATCCAAGTATGTTGTCATATACTATCACGTCACTAGTATGAATAATCTTAGTGTTTAGTTACAAAAATCCTGTAGTATTTCTGCGATATTTTCTGGATCTTCGTCCGTGAAGACAGACATGATGTAACAGTTTCGTCTCCCTGTCAATTTTCTGTTCTCTACAATAAATTATCCTGCCCACACATTCACTGTGCCACATTTGGCCTTGTTTTCATTTTCCTTTCAAATATGGGCAGACACTTTTCGCCAGTCTTTACCAAGAACAAAAAAAAATCCAGCACAGGAACAGGTCTTTCGGGTCTTCCAAGCTGGCACCAATACAGAGTCTCTGTCTAAACCTGTCCCCTATTTTCGAAAATTCTGAATCCCTCTGCTCCCTACCCATTAATGTATCTGTCTAGATACATATTAAATGTCGCTATCAGGACCACGTCTACCACCTCCGCTAGCAATGTGTTTCAGGCATCTACCAGTCACTGTGTAAAGAAGTTTCTGAATTTATCTCCCATAAACCTTTCCCCTCTCATCTTGAATTCCTGACCACTAGAAAGTGAATACCCCATTCTGGGAATAAGCGTCTTGCTATCCACACTGTCTATTCCACTCATGATTTTGTAGAACTTCCGTCAGTCTAATGAAAAATAATCCCAATCTACCAAACCTCTCTTCATAGCCAGTTCCCTCCAATATCAAGTAACATCCTGATGAAACTCCTCTGCACCCTCTCCAAAGCATGCACATCCTTTTGGTAAGATGGCGATCAGAACTGTATATTTGAATGCGAACTATTTCAAATGTGGAACCAAAGCCGCACACAACTGTAACATGACGTGTGATCTCTTGTACACTATAAATTCCAACAGATTCCTTCCTGTGGATGACAAGTTAACTGGTCTGTATTTTGCCACTTTCCCTTTTCTTCTCTTTTTAAAATGGTGGAATGCAGGAAGCAAAGTATGCTGTATGTCTTCTTTACCACTCTATCGACCTGCCCTTCTAAGGAACAATAGATCTAAACACTCAGATCTCTCTGTACATCAATTTTGCCCACGGCTTTTTCCATTTACCCTATTGCTCACTCTTGAATTGGATCTTCTAAAATGCATAAGCTCACATTTGTCCAGATTGAACTATTTGTCATTTCTCTGCACAACTCTCCAATCGATCTATTTTCTGTTGCATTCCCTGACAGACCCCTTCACTTTCTGATACTCCACCAATCGTAGTGCCATCTGCAAACTGATTAATCAGATCACTTTTACCTTCCTTTACTTCATTTATGTGTATCATAAACGATAGCGGTCCTAGCACTAAACCCTGTGAAACACCACCCAGAAAAGTTCTTCATTTTGAGAAACTTCCTTCCACTGCTACTCTCTGTCTTCTCTGCCCAGCCTGTTCACCATCCATTTAGTTCGTATCGACCCTGGACCCCTTGCAACTTCACCTTCTCCATCAGTTTACCTCATCAAACACCTCTCCGAGGTCCATTGTATAACATCTACAGCCTTTTCCTCACTATCAATTTTCACTTCGACAAAGAAATCTATTATGTTTGCGAGCATTTGACCTCCGTGGAACAAAACCAGGGAAAGTCTTGTTTGGAGTCTGTCTGTGTTGTCCTCTGGAATCAGACAGGTTTTATTTCCAAGGCAGAACTTTATAAAATGCCACATTGACTGACTGCCTACAACGTGCATTTTTTTCTACAAAATAGAATTCATTTACAAATGCAAGTCTGCAAATTCAAATTCCCCCCACAGATTTATGTGTGTGTGCATGCGAGAAATGCGGAGTGTGTGTGTGCGCTGAGGTGGGGGAAGAGTGAGAGAGAGCGTGTATGTGTGTGTATGAGAGAGAAAGACCGTGTCTGTGTGTGCACATGTGTGTGCAAGGGTGGCAGGTGTGTATGCCCTCGTTTAGACACAGACAGATTTGGCAGATCCCGTTACAAACACAGACTCACGCCCTAGTTTCAGAGCTTCCACACTCTTCAGCCTCTGCTCCATTTGTTGTTCATGTTGCAAACCCTGATGCTGTGACGACAGTACTCATGCTCCATCCAGATTTGGGTCACCAAATCCTCAGATCACCCTGAATGTCTGGGGCAGCTCACATCACAATCTCCAGCAAAGCATACTCAACACCTCCACTAAAGTTTGAATAACAGGAGTCAGTCAGAAATTCTTCATAGAGTCATAGAGATGTACAGCATTGAAACAGACCTTTCTGTCCAACCTGTCCACTCCGATCAGATAGCCCAACCCAATCTATTCCCACCTGCCAGCACTCGGACCATATCCCCCCAAACCCTTCCTATTCATAAACCAATCCAAATGTCTCTTAAATGTTGCAATTGTACCAGCATCCACCACTTCCTCCGGCACCTCATTCAATACATGTACTACACTGTGTGAAACAGTTGCCCCTTAGGTCTCTTTTATATCTTTTCCCTCTCACTCTAAACCTATGCCTTCTAGTTCTGGACTCTCCGACCCCAGGGTAAATACTTTGTCTATTTACTCTATCCATGCCCCTCGTAATTTTGCAAAACCTCTCTTCGATCACCCCTCACCCACCGACGCAACTTCGATGCCTGATCCTTTACAGTAATACTCAAGAGACTTCTTCGTCTTACTGACCACATGATCAGCTGAGTGGGACAAACACAGGTGTTCAGTGGATAGGCACAGACTAAGTTTCAAAGACGTGAATCAAAGCTGCTGAATCCCTCCTCTCCAACATGGATCATTAAACTGTCAATCTTTTTTCTTTCTTCCATGTGTGGGAGTGTGTGTGGGAGTAGTGCAAGAGCACTGCAGGATTGCCTTTCCAGCATGGAACATGCGTCACACGGGGAAGTGAGCAACAGCCCACACACACTCATTGTTTCTAAGTTTCACAATGTCAGCACTCGATACATTAGGGAGCCAAAACCCAAGGCCAGGGAAAGATACAGAAACACAGAACAATTCACATTAAAAAAGAAACAGATAATTAAGATAGAAATAGGCCACATTGGTGAAATATGGGTTAGAAGCAGGGCAGTGGGACTGACTGGAGGTGTGAGACCTTGGAGGGTCCAAATACAAGAATGAAAAACACTACCGCATAAGTTGACATAATTTATTGCATCAAAATCACAATCTGCATAACAGAACAGACCCAGACACCATAAATTGGGACAAGACAACAGCCCAACGTGGAGAGCTTTGCAGACAGTGCCAGTTAATTGCTCACCAAACCGAACTATCTGCCCAGCTTGGGGAGCTGTGCAGACTATCCCAGTGTATTACTGGTAAGGTGGACTATCTGCCCACCATGGGGAGCTGTGCAGACTATCCCAGTGTATAACACAGTAAGGTGGACTATCTGCCCACCATGGGGAGCTGTGTAGACTATCCCAGTGTATTGTTCAGAAAACTGGACTATCTGGCCAACATGGAGTGTTGTGCAGACAGTGCCAGTGTACTGCTCAGTAAGCTGGACGATCATCCCAGACACTTGTGCTCAGATTCTGATCTCTCCCCTCTGCCTCTCTTGAGCTGCTGATCCCTGTTAATGCTATCGGTGGTGCTCCTATTCGTACTGTGGAATAGCACATTTAGCAAACCCATTTATCATTAAAACATGAAACTCCTCCACTGGGATAATTACAATCCATGGAGACTGGCAGTCATCACAGTCACTGAACAAACAGTCTCAGTTAACCTATGCCAAAATAGGGAATATTTACTCAGTCTGGGTGGAAGAGATTGGCATTGCTCAGGGATGGAGCATAAATCTTTCAATCTTCTTATTCATTCTTCAATGTATGTGGGAGTAGTGCAAGAACACTGCAAGACTGTTTATATTACACACTGTTTATAAAGGGAGATAGTGATAAATAAACAGAGCAGCAGCATAAGTTGACTAGTGGGGACACTTCAGAGACAATAAAAGAGTGTACAATATTTATTGCCCATTGGCGTTGTGCAGTGCTGCTCCTTGTGACGTCATTCAGAGCATTGAGAATGCTGCTCAGGAACAGGAGAAGTTATTTCTGTCCCTATGTTTCTGTTACAGAGGGACAGGACGAGACCATTCAGCCTCTCGACCCTGTTACAGATGGACAGTGGGAGGCCATAAAGCCTCTCGGGTCTGTTGCAGAGGGATAGGAGGAGACCATTCAGCCCATTGAGCCTGTTACAGATGGACAGTGGGAGGCCATAAAGCCTCTCGGGTTTGTGGCAGAGGAACAGGAGGAGACCATTCAGCCTCTTGGGTCTGTTACAAATGGACAGTAGGTACCCATTCAGCCTCTCGAGTCTGTTACAGAGGGACAGGAGGAGGCCATCAGCTTCTCCGGTCTGTTGCAGACGGACAGGAGGAGGCCATTCAGCCTATTGAGCCTGTTGCAGAGGGACTGGAGGAGGCCATTCAGCATATTGATTCTGCTCCAGAGAGGCAAGAAGAAGCAATTCTGCTTCTTTAGCCTGTTATTCAGTAACTACCAGTTTTAAAATACTTATGGAGAACAGTCCTGACATAAATGGTAAAGTTCCAAATTCAATCAGGCCAACATTGAACATTTTATAATGGCAATTTCAAAAGCTGCAATTTCAAAAGACCTTCTGCCTTCAGATGAAACCAGAGCCATTGGGTTTTTCCAGAAAATTCTTGTCTATCTCTTTTCCTGTTTATAACATAAACAACGTATTCCCTGCAGTACTGCCTTCCATGCACATCTCCCACCAGTGTTTGCTTCTCCTTCTTGGTTCTAAGCTGCAGTCAAACTGTTTCTGTGTAAACTGAGCACCGTAGTGAGATGAATGGTAGATTCAGCGAGATTTGGCCTGAGGCCTTTCTTGATGTTACAAAATCTCGCTGCGTTTTGTCCGAAAAACGCATGGATGAGAAAGGCAGAGAAAGATATGGGCCAAGTCCAGGGATATGGAGTGAATGTGGACTGGCACTTTGGTCAGAATGGATGAGATCTGGTTGAGGGGCCTGTCTCCGTGCAGTAGGATTGTACGACTGTAAATGAAAGTAGTTTGGGGTCTAAACGGGGCGGGCGGGGTGGCGGGGGTTGGTGGTGGTTGGGAAACAATGTCATGGAAAGATATGTTCACAGGTTTCAGAATTCTGCATGTAGACATATCTATAGCATCTGACAACGTTCCTGAAGAAGGGCTTATGCCCGAAATGTCGATTCTCCTGTTCCTTGGATGTTGCCTGACCTGCTGCGCTTTTCCAGCAACACATTTCCAGCTCTGACAACATAAGCCTACATTACCAGGAATAATGGTTGAATGGGATATTGGTGTGAGTTCAGATGATGGAAAGTTTTGGATGAGGATTTGTTCTACAGCTTTGTGCCTGGGAGTGGGGTATGCAGAGTCTTCGACTCTGGGCTGAATCTAACACTAATTTTTCTCAGTGTCATTTTCATTTAGTGACAGAGGGATTGTCTGAGACTGAGCTAGTTTCCTGGTACTATCTTATCGAACTCACCTCGTTAACTACCCACTCCAACGAATGGTGTCCCTGTCATTTAATGCCAGCTCGATTCTCCCACTCATCGCTGTTGGAGGTACTCACCATCACAAGAAATCCCTTGATATTCCGTGATCCCTGGCACTGATGCCCAAATAAAGAACAGTGGGCAAATAATTGAGCTTTCTCAGTTGGGAGCTGCCTTGCCCTGTTTAGCTCGAGCATGGCAGATAAGACATTCGATAACAGACAATAGATAATAGCTGCAGGAGTAGGCCATTCGGTTCTTCGAGACAGCACCAACATTCATTATGATCAAGGCTGATCATCCACAATCAGTATCCTGTTCCTGCCTAATCCCAGCAACCCTTGATTCTACGTTCTTTAAGAATTCTATCCATCCATAAGGGGCAATTACACTACGGGTTTGTCGACAGGGGCATTGAGGTCCTGGTGGATGGGGTAGTAGAGAGGGGGACCATTCTCTTCTCAAAGGGAACAACAGAACCAGACCCACCAAGCATGGTCTGAACTCAACCACCCTGCTCAATGCAGTATCTGTGGTTTGAAGAAATGTCTAGAAATACAGGACAAGTATCGGTAACTTTCGCCGTTATGTTAGGATAAGGGTCACCTTATTCTCTCTGCTCATTCACACTCACTGTATATCGGTTATAGTACCTATCTCCGAACAAGGTTCATGTTCCAACGTTCTCACTGCTGCAGGCAGCACCACCCCCTTCTCTCTTTCTCTCTCTCTCTCTCTCTCTCTCTCTCTCTCTAGCCATTGTGATACCTCCACACATTTATCGAATGCTCTGAAGAGTGCTGATTATGGAATGTTCCAGATAATGTTCCAAACAATTCCCAGTTTCAGGAGAATGACAGTGCCCCAGTGTGGAAAACATGAGGGGAAGGAACACTGTATTTTTTTAAATTAAAATTACATGCACAAGAAATTGAAATCCATCATGAGGCCATGCAGTACTTCAAATGTGCTCTACCATTTAATAAGATCGGGGTGATCTAACTGTCTCCTGAGCTCCAAGTTACAGGAACTTTCAGTCATACAGCCCCTTGGCTTCCTGTCACTGACAAGACGACACTCAGCCATTTTTATCCTGGGTTTCTTCAAGCGCTTGTTCCTGAGGCATTTCCCATGGGGACGGACTCTCCTATCAATATGTCCCATCAGCTTTCTATTTTCATGCAATAGTAAGCATGCGTCACACAGACCAATCGAAAACATACTGTTATTTAATAGTTTTCGATACCTAAACGCAATTATTACTCTGGTTTTTTTTGCTTGTGTCACCTTATTGCGTTCAGCTCAAGATAGCATCTAAACACTTGTTAACACAATTTCCAGCTGAGAACATTTTTATCCTCAGCGGGTACCTTGACCGTTACCTGAATTGTACCTTTCTCCTTGTTATGAAAATTTATCTTGCCATTTGTCTGTGAGTGTTTCTGTCTGAAACAGTTACATCGGCTCCCACTCAGTTGACTGGACGGTTTCTTTGTGATGCAGTGGGAGGCCAATAGCTCAAGTTCAATTCCCCACACTGACAGAGGTCACCATGGAGGGGACGTTTTCTCGACCTCCAGGGCTCAACTCCACTTTCCTGCTTCCCCATCATATCCCTCAACTCGTTGATATGTAAAAGACCAATCCAGCCCTCTGTAAAAAAACGCTCAGTGACCCAATCGCCACAACTCTCTGAGTTAGTGAAATTCAGACTTCACGACCTTCTGGAAGAAGACATTTCTTTGTATCTCAGTTTGAAATCGATATCCCTTATTCTGTCCCTGAGTTTGAGACTGCCCAGGTGTGGAAACACATTCTCAGCATCCACCTTGTCAAGCCCCCTCTGTTTCCTTTACATTTCAGTAATATCAGGCTCAAATATTTCAAGCACAATGACTAATCGCCTATGTATTCAATAGTTCAACGCTTTCATTCCCGGAACCTGCGTACTGTATCAATCTAGTTACTTGCTGCATCACCACGCTGACTTTATGTTTCATGCACAGGCACACTCCAAGCCCTTTTTACTGCTCCTTTTGTTGGGAGTCTTCTTCATTAAATAACCTGTCTTTTGGTTCTCAGTGTCATCCTCAAACTCGGACGTATATTGCATTCAGCTCCCGCCGTCAGACCGTCAGAACAGACAGTAAGTAACTGATACCATCGGACTGGTATTTGTGATACCCCAGTAGATATGTCTTTATCATAACGATCCATTAATCCTGACTCTCCGATTTCTATTTGTTAACGACCCGACATCCCATGCTAATACATTGTCCGAAACGCACTGAGCTTCTGTCTTGTGTAAGAACCTTGATTTTGTGATACCTTGTGGAAGATCTCTCGAAAGCCGCATGCCTACCAGTTCCCCTTTATCAAGTCCACTTGTTATATTTTCAGGGATCTCAGAATAACTTTGCAGGCGAAATATAGTTTCGCATTCACGAAACCATGCTGACTCTGTGTGAAGCTTTTTTAAAATGCCCTTCAATTCTTGCCTTTATAACAGAATCTTGCAGATTCCCAGTAATAATGGTTAGGCTAAATGCTTCCTGTTTTCTGTCTCGATACTTTCTTGAAGATTGACGCCACATTGGAGGTTCTCCAGTTTCACTGGAATACTTCTGAAATCTAAAGAGCTATGGAATCTTTCACACAGTACCACCAGTCACTCTGTAACCACTTTCTTGAAAAAACAACTATAAATTACTGCTGACCAGTCAACCCTTACTCTTCTCTGTTTGTCAAATTACCTTGTTCCTTTTGTTAGAGACAGTTCAAAAACGTGCCTCCTATAACATTTTGTTTATATCATTGGCATGCTGACAGTGACTTCCCCTGTGAGGAACAATGCAAAGTAGTGGTGTAATTTTTAGCTTTTTCCCTGTAGTCACATCCTCCAAATTATCTCAATGTACTTTGCAGACTTCATTTCTACCCAAGGTCACGCACTCATTTCGAACTTTTATTTTATACGCAGAAATTTTTGTGATGCTTGTTTTTATATTTCTTGCCAATATACTTACATAATATATTTTGTTCCCCCTTTTCCTCGCTTTCTAGATTCATACAGTCACATCACAGGCAAACAGACCCTTTGGTCCAATTGTCCATGCTTAACTAAACTAGTCCTATCTGCTTTCACGTGTCCCATATGCCTCTAAACATTTCCCATTTATATATTTGTCCAAATGTCTTTTAAGTGCTGCAGCTGTACTTTCATCTACCACTCTTCCTTTTGCAGCTCATTCCATATACACATCACCCTATATGTGAAAAAGTTGCACCTTTTAAATCTTCTCCCTTTCACTTTAAGGCGATGTACTCTATGTTTGAAACCACCACTCCCCCCTCTCCGGGGGAAAATACCTTCGCTCTCCACCGAATCCATGCCTCTCATGATTTTATAAACTTCTGTAACATCACTTTTCAACCGCCTCCACTCCATATAATATTAACTTCAAGAACAAGTATTTAATTGTAAGCACTGCAAAACTGAAACAATATTCAAAATGACAGGTAAGTAACACAGACAAAACTTCAGACTGTGATTTGTTTTTCTCAATGTCAAAATGCTAAGACAGCGTGAAACACCTACCAGTGCCATTAGGAAGTCAAACACTTGAATTCCTTTGTCTAAAGAGGGTGATGATTCCTACACTGAAAGCGTATCTCTGGCCAAATCCAAGTAAGAAAGGGAATTCTTGCACCACACTGTAAGCATGCAGTTTCCTTTACTAGAGTGAGATGAAGATTAAGTATACTTTTTGAAATTTGGATTACAGTGTGAATTCAGTGCAAAGGGAAAGAGGTGTTTTCAATAAGGTTTACTCCAAGAAGAAAACTTTCTGGAATGAGATGTGAGTGGGAGGTGTAAAGCAACATGAATAGAGAGGCCGAGTCACAATGAGACCAGAGACAAAGTGGCAGCACAAAACACAGCTTGATGCTGGTGAAGGGAAGGTAGACCTGATCAAAAAGCCTCATGGAGGAACCATAATGTGAGAGGGATAACCTGGAATCAGGAAGGTGAGATGAGCAGGGGAGAGGATGGAGCAGCAATAGCAGGAGTTTCTGGAGGTAATTCAGGAAGCACAGCAGAAATTTACGCCCAGCATCTGCTCAAGGTCCCTGAAATGTCCACCCTAAATCTGGGCAATCACTAATGCTTGTTAATTTGCAGTTGAATAGTATCCTTGACAGATTTTGTCAACCACGGGCGGTTCATCTTCTTCCGAGTCCTTTTTTACAGACACAATAACTGCTGAGCCTAATGAGACAACTGTTTGAAGTTCTGCTGCTGTATGTCCACTGACATTCCTCAGGGTCTATTTCCATATCCCTCTTCAGACCAGATGTTAGACAGAAATCCACAATTTAAATGTCTGGTTCTTTTCAATCATTCAGAGGAAACTTCTGCATTTGGCTGAACACATATTAAGCAGGGGGCTGACTTCTTTCTCTCAGTTTCTCCATCTCTGCTGTTTCTGTTTGATGATGCCACATTCCCGTGAGCTGCCTCTAACATGACCTCCTTTTTCTTCAAACCAGAAATCCCCTAACTCCGGTGGACAGAGCCTTCAGCTTTCACTGTTCCATCGTCCACAATGTCGCCCTCACTCTGTCCTCTCCTTCCCTGAAAAATGATAGACCTTCCCTTGTCATCACTTTCTACTGCATTAGAATCCACATCCATGGAATCATCCATTCCACTTCCACTATCTCCAGCAGGACTATACCAGCAAACACATCTCCCCCTCCCATCCACTGTCTGCATTCCACGTGGACAATTCCTTCTCTGACACCCCCCAGCACACTGAACACTTCCCTACTCCCCCATGGCACCTTCTCATGCAATTGCAGAAGGCGCAACACTTGCCCATTCACCTCTTCACTCTTCACTCTCCAAGGCAACAATCACAACTTTCAGTTGACACTGCATTCCACTCGTATTCGTTTAATCCAGTCTCCTGTCATTGCTGCTTATAATAAAGTCTCTCTTACACTTGGGAGACCAAACAGAGACTGTTTTAAGGAACACTTCCATTCTGTCTGTAGGAATAATCCTGACCTTCACATTGCTTCCCATTCCAATAACCTATGTTGTTCACATGCTGACTTTTCGATCCTGAGCTGCTCAAATGTTCCAATGATGCACAACCAAAGCTTGAGTAACACCTCACTTTACACGTCGGTATATTACAGCCTGTAGGAATTAATATTCAATTCCATAATTACACAGCCTGACCCCATTATGGCTGTTCTCCATTTTTCATACATTCGGCTTCCTAGTTTCCCTATGACCTTGTCTATGACTTTGTTAACTTGCCCTCAATAGAGAGAACCCATTTCTCCCATTTACATATTAATTTACACCCATTTTACATCTGTTTCTCTTTCACCACAATTAAAATATCATTCGTTTGTGGCATTGCATCTCCACATGCTTTGTTTCCCATCATCCCGCATCCACTTTTGCAAAGGGATTAACGAGATCTTTTCAGTTCTGAATAAGGGTCATGCTGGGCTTGAAACACTGTCCCTGTTTCTCGGTCTCCACAGATGCTGCTAGATCTGCTGAATTTTTGATTAAGAACAGCTTGAAAGACGTATGTCAAAGCCGCTCAAATGCCGTCCATCATGGAGTGCCATGCACTGAGAAGTGAGCAACAACGCAAGATGTACAAATTCATTGGTTCTGAAACAACATAAGACTTGCATCATTGACGCTACAGAGTTGTTAATGAAGACCGTGGAGAGAAATAGAGGGAAACACAATCAATTTAAACACCAAAGGTGACACGACTGGAAGGGAATAGATCCAGATGAATGTGAGAATTAGAATCGCTGCAGTGTGGAATCAGGCTCTTCGGCCCAACAAATCCACAATGATTCTCTGAAGACGAAACTATCTATGCCCATTCCCATATACTACACTTACCCCTGACTCATGGACCCAATCTACCATCCCTGAATGCTATGGACAATTTAGAAGGCCAATGCATCTAAACTGCACGTCATTGGACTGTGGGTGCACACCAAAACACCGAGAAAAAGCCTACACAGACGCGGGTAGAACGCGCAAACTCCACACAGACAGTCGCCGAAAGATGGAATCGAACTTGGGTCTGTAGTGCCGTGAGGTAGCAGCGCTAACCACGGACCCACGGAGCTGCCCAGCGAAACAGCGTTAGGGGTTTTGAGAATCATGTAAAGTAAGAGGTGTGATATCAGGTACAAACGCTCAGAAGAATGAGAATACCAAAATAGATGTGTTATCACATCCGAAACCAAAGCAGGTCAACAGGCTGATGGGTGAATCGGTCTCGGCGTGAACTTGGGGATAGACGGCTGAATTGCAATGCAGAAATTGCAGCTCAAAACTGAGAAGTCATCTGGTGCTCTAGATCACAGCTGGACAGAAGGAGAATTGTATTGAATCACAACCTGTAACTTTATTCCCAGGATAATCCCTCAGTCTATCATTCCCATTAAGCTGATTAATGTTTCAGAGACGAGTTTGTGAATGCAGTAGGATCAGAACCATGTATACCTAAAACTGATGACAATTCATTTAAAGCTACCACACTTGACCACTGTACTTACATTCCAAATAGCAAGACTAATATCTGAGAGAGAGAGGGTGAAATGATTACAAAGCAAACAATCAGATAAAAGCTTTACAGTTCTGCCACATCCAGTCAGAAATGGAGTTGAACTATGAAACATCTGACGATAAAAGAGTACTCCACAAATATAATTTAAAAACAACATTGTTCAATGGGATTAGGGTGTCACTGGTTAGGTCATCAGTTATTGCCCAGAGGGTAGTTAAAAGTCATCCACATTGCTGTGGGTCTGGAGTTACATGTGCCCAGAGCAGGTATAGATGGCCGTTTTCATTCCTTAAGGACATCACTGAACCAGATGGGTTTGTCTCACAATCAGCAATTGACTCATGATCTCAACATTCGTCTTTTAATCCCAAACTTTTATTGGGTTTGAATTCCACCATCTGCTGCGGTAGGATTTGAACTCCGGTTACCAGAATATGACTGGGGTTATTAAATTAACATCTCAGCAGTTATTGCTGAGGCTATAGCTCGACCAGCCCACAAAAGAATGGAACCTTCCTGTACATCATTGAAAAAGACAAGGATGCCGTGTCTGCCCCATTTTCAGTCAGAAGTATTGCTTGAATGACGCCCACAGAATCACAATTGCCAGACTTCAACCAATTCGATTCGCTGCCCGTGAGATGAAGAATCAGCTGATCACAGTAGATACGACGAAGGCAATGGGCCCTGACGCAATTCCTGCAAAAGGACTGAAGACTTGTGCTGCACGACAGGTCGTGTCCCCGGGGACGCTGTGTCATTCCAGCCCCAACTCTGACATCTCCCTGGCAATGTCAAAAATTACTTAACAATGTCCCATCCTCTAACAGGGGAATAATTACAAGCTGACCAATTAACACCCCCTCAGTCCCATCACGACAATCAAATTTGTGGGAGATCTTTTTGACAGAGCTGTCAAACAGCAGAGAAATAACCAGCTCAGTGTGGTTTCCCATAGGTCCCCATGTGGAGATGGTGCTGTTGTGGTAATGTCACTGGATTACTAATCCAAACAAGGACATTGCTGTGGCAGCTGGTGGAAGTTAGAAACAATCAATGAAACATCGAGATGTAAAATCTAGTGCCAGTAATACTGACATTGAAGCCCATGTCAACTGTCAACATAAATTTTCTTTCCCATTGTACTTTCAGGAAAAGAATCTCCCGTGCATTCCTGGTCTAGCCTAAATGTGACTCCAGATGGACAGCCATGTGGTAAAATCATCAGTGGTCTCCAAAACTGACAAGCAAGGCCGTTGTATCAAATTGTTCAGAGTTTTAAAGGATGAACCCGGACAGAACACCCGGCACCAGCCTCTGTATCAGAAAAGGGAACAGGAAACAGAGACCTGTCGACCTTTCAGAAACTTCCTTCCTAACATCTGAGAGCTTGTAACAACATTTACAGAGCTTTCCCACAGACTGCACAGAAACATCGGGAAAGGGGTAGGTCATTCAACACATTGAGCCTTCCCCACTCTAGTTTTTGGCCAAACATCTCTTCAATTGACTTTTCCCAAACACTGTATACTCTATATCCTTTGACGTGATTAACTACTTGGATAAAAAATGAAGTAGGAACCTCGTTCCGTCAATTTGGTGAAGAAGCCAGCAAAAGTATACACATAAGTCTCTTCACAGAACAACAGGTTAACATCAATTCCTTTTGAAATGCTAACAGTTATTCTATTTTTCTAAGCAACGTGCTCAGTTTCACGTCTATCCACATTGTTCTTCCCCTGCCACGTATTTGCCCATTCCCTCCAATTGTCTCAATCACCTTTTAACTTCTTTACATCCTGATCACCCACTCACATTCTCAATTTGGGGCCATTAACAGGTTTGGAAAGATTACATACAATGCGCCTGAACAAATGTTTCACATGTTTTCTGCATAGCTGGGGTCCAAATATCAATTCCTGCTCGTCATTGCTTTCCACTCCAAAATATATAGAACTGTTTATACTAATACACCTTTCCCTTAAAACTCTCCCATTCTCAACCCATGCCAGTATATTGTATCGAGCTGTTGCACACTGCTATGGGCCAGGACAGACCTCTTCAAATCATTTCAAGGAAGTAGCGCAGACCCAACATTTGCTCATTTGCTTAAGCAGGTGTAAGGTGGATATTCCAGGAATGATGCAGCTGAATGAAACTGAAACAGAAGAGGATAGCCGACAGAATGACTTAATTATCTGAAAAACCAAAAAAAAATCTCTCAACTCCGGATTCAACCCTGTGAAACTCTTCTGCACCCCATCCAGTGCTAGTACATTCTTTCTCAAGTAAGGTGGTTTAAACTTCATGCAATACTCCAGTTGTGGCCTCACCAGCACCCTGTACAGCTACAAAATAACTTACCTGATTTTAAATCGAATCCCTTCAGCAACAAAAGACAACATACCATTTGCATTCCTCAGTACTTGCTGTACCTGCAGACCAACCTTGTGTTATTCATGCACATCGACACCCAGGTCCCTCTGCAGAGCAGTATGCTGCAACGTTTTACCATTCAAGTAATAACAAAATGTACTCCTAACAAAATGGACGAATTCACATTTACTGAATTGTATTCCATCTGCCAGACATTTGCCTACTTACTCAAAGTATCTATGTTCCTCTAAAAAGTTTCATAGATCTCTGCATACTTTGCTCTGCCGCTTATCTTCGTGTCATCTGCAAACTTTGACAAACTACGGATGCTCCCAACTCCGCAACATTTATATAAATTGTGAATAATTGCAGGCCCATCACTGATCCCTGAAGCACGCCACTAGTCACTGATTGCCTGATATGAATAGCACTCATTTAGACCCACCCTTTGCTTCCTGTTAGTCAACCAATATTCTATCCATATAATACTTTACCCATAACACTTCCATCTTTATCTTTTGCAGCAGGCTTTTGTGTGGCACCTTGTCGAAGTCCTTTTGGAAACCAAGATACACCGCATTCATTGGGGCTTCGTCAGCTGCATCATTCCTTGCTCATAATTTCTTCATAAATTTCCAAAAGACTTGTTAAGCATGACCTGACCTTCGAGAAACAATGCTGTGTCTGCCCGATGGGCCGATTTATATCAAAATGCCTTGCTATTTCTCCCTTGATAATACACGCAAGCGTCTTCCCCATTGCACAGATTGAGCGAACTGGTTTATAATTCCCCATCTTTTATCTACCAGCCTTTTTAAACAGTGGCGTCTCATTTGCTGTTTTCTAATCTGCTGGGACTGCCCCAGAGTTAATCAAATTTTAGAAAATTACCACAATTGCACTTGATATTTCTCCCGCTATCTTTTTTAGTACCCTCGGATGCAATGCATTCGGGGACTCGTCTGCCTTTAGATCCATTCACTTACCCAACACTACCTCCTCCATAATAATGATTATGGACATGTACTCACCTATCCTCATCTCTTTGTCAATTACTGGCACGTTATTAGTGTCTTTCACTAGGAAGATCGATACAAAATACCAGCTCAATGCCTCAGTCATATCATCATATCCTATAACTAAATACTCCTTCTCATCCTCTAAAGGACCAACATTTACGTTTGCCACTCATTTTCATTTTATATATTTCGGGAATCATGTCCAATCTCTTTTCATATTCTGTGCTTTTTGTTTTTTCTTGTGCTCTATCCTACTTTTCTTTATAGCTCTTTTCGTGACTTTCTGTTGACCTTTTATGTTTTTCCAATCTTCTAGGTTCTTGCTGTTCGTGGGCCACTTTGCATGTCTTCTCTTTAAACTTGGTAGCCTCGCTTATTGCTTAGACACCCGATGCAGATTGCCCCTTTTCTTATAGTCTTTCCTTTTCACTGTTTATACTTTTGCTAAGGACTTTGAAAAAATCCTTTGAACATCCTCCAACGCTAGTCAACTCTCATTATAAAGTCTTTGGTTTCAGTCGACTTTAGCCAAATTTGCCCTCATTCTATTGTAATCTCCTCTGTTGAAGCACAGCACCCTGGTATTGGAATTTATCTTCATACTCTCCATCTGTATTTTAAATTCAACCAGACTGCGAGCATTCCTTCCAAGTTGATTTCTAACTATGATGTCACTAATTATTCCTGTCTCATTACACATGACCAGAACTAGCACAGCTTGCTCCTTATTGTACGTGTTTTTAATTTAGAGCAGTCAAACCCAGACATTTCGGATTCACTGTTTTTTCATCTTTGAAAAAGAAACAAGGACAGCATGACCTTGTTAAAGGAGTAACATTTTCACAACACTAGACTTGGGACTTCATCAAAAAGGTCCTGAAAATCCCAATTCACTGCATGTAGTGTTTCGCCATAATTTATTTCCCAGTCGGTTTCTCAAATGTGATTCACCTTTAATAATTTGGCATTGACTTTATCCATATTCATTACTTTCAAATTAATTTAATTCTCAAAGTTCCCTGGCAAAGCATTCTTTCTAATAGACTATTGTATTGTCCTGGTTGCGACTTTGATGCTAAGCAGACTGTAATTCCCTGCTGTCTCCCTGCCTCGTTTAGAAATACTGGGGTTAAATTTTCTGCTCTCAAATCTGTCAATTCAATCATCAGGAATTTGGGAGACAGCAAGCAGTTTTCATTATTACCATGGCCACCTCCTTTAGGAATCATAGATAAAGATTATCAGGCCATGGGGATTTATCAGATTTGAGTCCAAATATTTCCTCCAAAACAGTTTATTTAGTGATTTGATTGCATTTCCTGTTTTATGTTCTCAGTAGATCTAGAATTGCTTGGAAGTTTATTTTCTTTTTCTTTCATGAAGGCAGAACTGAAGTAATTGCTTCATAGTCTGACATTTTCCTGTTCTCCATTCGCTGGTTTTGGACTGTAAGGAAGCTCCAATTTTCTTTGACAATTTTTCATCTTGATATATTGTACTTTGAGAAGGTTAATGTTTCACGCTTGTTTAATGTACTCTTCCGAAACCTATTACTTCCTGTCTTAAGCTGTTCAATGATTGACCTTCCACAGCCATAAAATCATAGAAGCATAGCCTGTGTAGCATCAAAATTACAGCTCGATCTATATTATTCCAACTTTACTACATCGGCCCCATAGCCATGAATGGTTTGACACTTCAAGTGCTCGTCCAAATACATTTTAATGGTTGTGAGGTGACCTGTGATAACACACTCACACACGCCCCCCCAACCCCCCCCCCCCCCACCACTTCCCCGAAGAGGTGCATTCCGGACCGCATCACCCTCTGGGTGAAAAACAAACCCTGAATCCTCTCTGAACATCAAATCCTTCCCTTTAAACGTGTGCTCTCCTCTTCTTGGCCCTTTGACTAAAAGGAACAGCTGCCTCTGTCCATGCAGCTGTCCATGCCCCTGTCCATATCCCTCGTAATCTTATCCTTCTGAATCATGTCCCCCTCAGCCTTCTCTGCTCCAAAGTAAACAAATGGAACTTATGAAGCCTCTCTCCATAGCTGATAAGCTCCATCCTTGGGAACATTCTGGTGAATCTCTGTATCCCCACGAGAACAATCATATGCTTCCTGTAGTGTGGCTCCTAGAACCCCAAATAATATTCCATCTTGTCCTAACCAAAGTGCTACATAGCTCTTGTAATCTATGCCTCGATGAGTAAAGGATGTGCCTACTTTTTCCAACGATTTCTTATATAATCTTAGATCCTGCCCTGTTATATTCACGGATGTGTGGAGAAACCCCCTCTGAGCTTCCTGGTGTGCTGCCATTCATTGTGTACTCTCCTGTCTGGCTCCTTCCTCCAAACTGCATCACCTCATATTTATCAGAGGTATGTTCTATCTGTCATTGATCCACCCATCTGACCATTCCATCTGTATCTTCCTGTAACATAAGAACTTCCTCCTCACTGCCAAACACCCAGCCAATATTTGTGTCAAACACAGTCTTACTTATCACGCTGCCATTCCTCCTCCACATTCACACCTACATCATTTATAAGTACCACAAATAGTAAGGGACACAGCGCTGATCATCGGGGTACATCAGGGGACACCGTTCTCCAGTCACACAAACAGCGTTCTACCACCAACCTATTTTTTGCAAAGTTTTCTCAAACACTGATCTGAAACATACTGGTCTATAGTTCCCTATTCTATCTCTACAACCCTTCATATATAGGGTGTTCTCCAGTCCTCAAGCACCTTATCTGTCAGCAGATTCTGTTTAAAATTTGCATCAGCGCCTTTCATTCCTTGTCTCAAACAGCAGCCTGAGTGTAACGGATCTGTACCTGGGGATTGGTCCTGTTTTATACCAGCCAAAACCATCAATCGCTGCTCACATCTTACATCAATAAACACAGACTCCCGCCTTGATCCCAGACCAAGTCTCCTCAGCAGACCGTTGTGCCATCTGAGAGATTAATCAGGAGAATGCCCATTCAGTACATGTGATCAGTGTATTTTATTTAGATCAAGACATCAAAATTGCACAGGTACAGTCCAGGTACAGCATCACCAACTCTCTGTGTTACTAGTGCAGAATTTCTTTATTTCTAGTTGGAGAAAATTGCTGCAGAAGCTGAATCTGTACTGAAACCAACACATGCTAGAGATCACAGTGAGTCAGACAACATCGTAAAGATTGAGCAAGCTGACACTTTGAGTCTAGTTGATTTTTCATTGTCTGAATTCGAATTCGCTTTAAATGAAGGCGTTTAAAGGGGCACAGCAGTGAAACCTGTGGCACACCAGCGTACAACGGTCTGCAGTCACACAAACAGCCTTCGACAGCCATCTATGTTCTCCAATACTTTCCTCTAATGCTTACCTTCCCCTGTTTGCATATGTTCCTCCCAATACACTTTGCTTTAATGTTTTCTCATAACTTACCGTGTGTGCTAATTAAACCTTGTCCTGAATATCAGACTGTACCACATTCACTGATTCGCCATTGTTTATATCTACAAGAAATATCTTCAAGAAAAAAATTGTAAATTATAACTTCCCTTTCATAAGTGCAGAACAACTCTCTTGAAATTTGCTATTACTTACTGTTGCAATAGGTTGCAACAGATTCCCCACTGTGGGTGACAACATAGGCCTGTAGTCCTCCACACTCCAATTTCTTCCCTTCGTAAATCATTTGAATGCATTTATAACTTTCCGAAGTGAATAACGAAAAATACTGTGGTCAAGATGTGTATTGCTGTTTTCTCTGAAATTTAAGTTTGAATTACATCTGGTCTGTCAGACTTATCAATCCTCATACCAGTTCTGTTTCCAGATGCTACCCCAAAACTGTATATGAATGATTTTAGTCTTTCGTTACAAAGGCCCCATGTTGATTTGGTATTCCTGGGAGACTTTCTGGATATTCCTCTTTGAAGACAGATGCAATTTCACTGTTTAGTCTCCTTGTCATTTTTCTGTTCTCTACAATAAATTCTTGTATCCACACATTCGCTGTGCCACATTTGATCTTCGTTTCATTTTCCTTTCAAGTATCAACAGACGCTTTTCGCCAGTATTTACAAATAACAACGAAAATCACAGCACAGGAACAGCCCCTTCAGTCCTCCAAGCCTGTGTCAATCCAGATCCTCTATCTATACCTGTCGCCTATTTTCTA
Organism: Chiloscyllium punctatum; assembly: GCF_047496795.1. Taxonomy (NCBI): domain Eukaryota; kingdom Metazoa; phylum Chordata; class Chondrichthyes; order Orectolobiformes; family Hemiscylliidae; genus Chiloscyllium; species Chiloscyllium punctatum. The sequence goes on from NC_092767.1 coordinate 52,121,026, forward strand.
AGATTCTGTATCTCTCTGCTCCCTGCCCATTCACGTATCTGTCTGGATACATATTAAATGATGCTTTCGTCCTCAACTCCACCACCTCCGCTGGCAACGCATCCCAGCACCCATAACCCTCTGCAAAAAGAATTTTTGAGCATATGCCCAATACCCTTTTCCCCTTTCATCATGAATCTTTGACCCCTAGTAACTGACTCCCCCACTTTGGGAATAAGTTTCTTGCTATCCACCCTGTTTACACCTCTCATGATTTTGTAAACCTCAAGTCCTCCCTCAAACTCCGCCTTTCTACTTAAAATAATTCTAATCTATCAAACCTCTCTTTATATATCGTTCTCTCCATGATAGGCAACATCCTGGTGAAAATCCACAGCCCTCTTTCCAAAGCATCCAGATCCTTTCAGTCATGTGGCAACCAGAACTGTCCACAGTATTTTGAATGTGGCCGAACCAAAGTCCTATACAACTATAATATGGCCTGCCTACACACGTACGCAATAGATTCCTACAGATTCCCTCCTGTGGGTGACGAGTTAACTGGTCTGTGGTTCTCCACTTCTTAAATAGTTGGAATACAGGAATGAAAGTATGCTATATGCCGACTTGATCATTCTATCGACCTGCCACTTTCAGCGAACAATGGAACTGAACACCCATATCTCTCTGTACATCAAATTTCCCCTGGGCTTTTTTCCAGTTACTGTATAATTTATTCTCGAATTTGATCTTCCAAAATGCATCTCCTCACATCTGCCCTTTCTCCACCAAACTCTCCAATCTATCTACATTCAGCTGTGTTCTCTGACAGTCCCCTCAATTTTCTGCTACTCTACGAATCTTAGTGTCATCTGCAAACTTGCTAATCAGACCACCTATACCTTCCTTCAGATCATGTAATTATATCACAACAAACAGTGGTCCCAGCACGGATCCCGGTGAAACACCACACAGAACAGTTCTCCATTTTGAGAAACTCCCTTCCATTACGACTCTCTGTCTCCTGTTGCCCAGTCAGTTCTCTATATATCGAGCTAGTACACCATGGACCCCTGCGACTTCACATTCTCCATCCGTATATCTCATCAAACACCTGACTGAAGTCCATGTATATGACATCTAGCCCTTTCTCCACGATCAACTTTGTCATTCCTCAAAGAATTCTATTATGTTTGCTAAGATATGACCTTCCCAGCACAAACCATGGAAGGTCTTCTGTGGAGTCCGACTTGTTTTACCCTGCTGTCATACTGGTTTTATTTCCAAAGCAGGTCTTTTTAAGATGCCACAATGATTGGCTGCGCACAAATTGAATGTAATTTTGAACAAAATACAATCTATTCACAAATATAAATCTTCAAACGCAAATTAGCCCCCCAGATTTATAAGTGTGTCTGTGCGAGAGATACGGCGAGTGTGTGTGTGTGTGTGTGGCCGGGGGTGGGGCGGGGGGTGGCGTGCGAGTGAGAGAGGGAGGATGTGTATGCTTGCTTTCATGTGTGTGAGCGAAAGAGGGTGTGGGTGTGTTTAAGGATGAGAATGAGAGCCTGCGCTCACATTAAGACACAGACTTGGCAGATCCCTTTCCCCACACACAGCCAGTTCGTGGTTTCAGAACTTCCATGCTCTGAAGCCTCTGCTCCTGATGCTGTAACTACAGTCCCCATGCTCCATCCAGAGTTGGGTCACCAAATCCTCTGGTCTCCCTGAATGTCTGAGGTAGCTCACAGCACAATCTCCAGCAAACCATCCCCATCCCCTCCACTAACTTTTCAATGACAAGTGACAGTCAGACTTCACTCTGCTAAAAGTGAGATATCTACTCCTTTATCATGATACTTCAGGGTCCTCCTCGTGTTTCTGGCCACGTGATCAGCTGAGAGGGACAAACGCAGGCGTTCAGTGGAGAGGCACAGAACAAGTTTTAAAGATATGAGTCAAATATGCTGAAACTCTCTGTCCAACATGGAGCACCACATGGGACACAGCAGCCAGTGAACAACAGCCCAGCACACACACCGCTGTCCAAAATGGAGCACGACGTGCGACACACCGGGAAGTGAACTGCTGCACTGCACACACACACACACACACACACACACACACACACACACACACACACACACACACACACACATTCATCTCTTCATGAAACACCTCAAGGGACACACTAGGAAGTGAACAACAGTCCAGCACACACTCCCTGTCCATGAAGGAACATATGGGACACAGCGGGAAGTGAATAATAGCCTGACACACAGTAAATTGGTATATCTACCTAGCATGGGGAGCTGTGCAGACTATCCCAGTGTTTTGCTCAGTTCCATGGACTATCTGGCCAGCATGGAGAACTGCGCAGACTGTGCCAGTGCATTGCTCAATAAACTGGATATCCGCCCAGCATGGGGATTTGTGCAGAGTATGCCAGTGTATTGCTCAGTAAACTGGACTATCTGCCCAGCATAGGGGGCTGTGCAGACTATCCCAGTGCATTGCTCAGTAAACCAGACTATCTGCCCAGCGTGGAGAGCTGTGCACACGATGCTAGAGTATTGCTCAATAAGGTGTAATATCTGTCCAGCATGGGGAGCTGAGCAGACCATGCTAGTGTATTAGTCGGTAAGGTGGACGATCTGGCCAGCATGGGCAGCTGTGCAGACTGTACTAGTGTATTGTTCGGTAAGTTGGACTATCCGGCCACATGGGGAGCTGTGCATACGATGTAAGTGTATTGCTCAGTAAGCTGGACCAGCTGCCCAGCATGGCAGTATTGCAAAACGTTGCTGGTATATCGCTGCTACATTTGCACTATGTAACTGACTAACACGAGATGATTGCCGCCCATACTGCAAGTGACGGGAAATGGGCTCCCACAAATTAATGTCTCTGTATCTTCAGGCATCAGTTCAAGTTAAGGGGTTTTATGTGTGCGTGTGTGTGTGTGGTTCTGGGGCAGTGTTATATGTGAAAATCATTGTCTAAGAGAGAGCACACCTGGAGGAAATCAGTTTAAATGTGAACAACTGTTAGGGCTTTGGTATAATGGACAGAGAGAGGTAGTTCATGGGCAGCTGTTAATGACTTGCTTGAGAATATTAAATAATGGCATTGGCGGACCCAATAGCATTACAGATCAGTACGCACAGGAATGATGGATGGATGGGGAGTTCTGTGTGATATCAGATATGAGCTGTGGAGTATTGACTCAGATTTGTTTCTGCAGGTTGGCAGCTGTGAGTGTCAGCAACAGACGAATGCCATCTTTAAGACTGTATTTTACAACTCATGGTTCAAACAGCAGATGGGATGAGCCAGTGAATTATATGCTGGACTTATCAGTAGTTATAATTAGGAATGGTCAGGGTATAGTGTCAGGATTTGGTTCATGGCCAAAGGGATCACCACTGTTGTCATTTGTCTCTTTCAGCTTCAGATATTGGCCGGGGATGAGATGGAGTCAGAGGAAGGAAATGCAGTTTGTCAACATTACATAAGATAGTGAACTCAATGCTTTCAATATTTAGATAGCAAGTGCAGTGATACAACGAATCATGGTTCACAGTTGAAACTGTGCAGGTTAACATAGCAACCCATGCATAACACTGCCAGAAGCAAGGAGGGAGAGAGTGAATTAACAATTTAGTAGTGGTTTGTCAAGGCTACTACTGGATTCAGAGCCTGAGCAGGAACAATAACAGAGACAAGGAGCGTAGAGTGAATGAAAGATCAGTATCACTGTCAAACATGATTTATAGAATTAATGACTGAACAGTGAGACTTACCAGGTACAGCAACAAATGCCAGGATTGGATAATAAAAATATTTTATAATGTAAAGTGCATATAGGATTCGCCACGATAATAACCTTTGATCATAATATGTAGAAAGAAGCCAAACATCCCTGTATAAACTCCTGTCCATTCTTGGGACATTCCAGTCTAATGTTCTCAGATAGTGATCCATTGCTGGAACAGTCCAGTCTAATGTTCTCAGATTCTGATTCATTGTTGAAACAATCCAGACTCTTGTGCTCAGACTTTGATCTCTCCCCCCCTGTCTCTGGAGCTGCTGATTCCTGTTAACACTGTTGGTGATTCTCCCACCATGCTGTGGGATAACACATTGAACGGAGCCCATTTAACATTAAAAGGTGGAAACCATCCACAGGGATAATTGCAACCCATGGAGACTAACATTAATCACAGTCACTGAACAAACAGGTCCAGTTAACCCCTTCCTGACATCACTTTTCATATCCTAATAAAAGGGAACATTTACTCGGTGTGGGTGGAATGGATGGGCGTTGCTGAGGGCTGGACCATAAATCTTTCAATCTTCTTATTGTTTCTTCGGTTTATGTGGGAGTAGTGACAGAACACAGCAGGACTATATATATTACATACTGTTTATAAAGGGTGACAGTGAAAGAGTAACAGATCATCTGCATAAGGTGACCGTTGGGGTAATTTCCAGAGCCAATAAACCAATGTATATATTTATTGTACATTTACTTTGTGTAATGTTGCTTCTGGCTTTATGTGCACTGTTGTGAAATTCTCCCATCACCTTAGGACATCATTCAGAGCATCGAGACTGCAGCACACGAACAGGAGGAAGTAATTCTGTCCCCGGAGGGACAGAAGGAGGCCATTCTGCTTCTTGAGCCTGTTATGCTGTCACTATCAGTTGTAAAATACTTATGGAGAAGAATAGTCCTAATATAAATTTTAAAGTTGTAAGCTGAGTCAGGCCAAATTTGAACGTTTTATGTTGACACTTTGAACAGCTTCTTTGGAGAAACTATTGGTAGGAAACTGCGAGGCCTTCACAAATGAGTTACAGAGTCTAGCGACAGCATTATCCTGTCTATGAGCAGGGTAAGGCTGGTAGGTGTAGGGAATGCTGACTGGCGAGCAGAATTGAGGCTCTGTTCAAGAAAAGGCGGAAGCATATGATAGGTACAGATAGTAGGGATCGAGTGAATCCATCGTGGAGTACCAGGGATGTAGGCTAATACCCAAGAGGGAAATCAGGAGGGCAAAACGTGGACAAAAGATATCTTTTGAAAGTAGGGTAAGAGACTTTACAAAGAGATTCTACAAGTACATGAAGGTCAAAAGAGTAACTAGGGAGAGAACAGGACCCCTTAAAGATCAGCAAAGTGACCTATGTGTGGAACCACAGGAGATCGGTGAGATACTATATAAATATTTTGCATCCGTATTTACGATGGAGTAGGGTATGGAAGCTAGGAAACTTGGGGAAACGAATAGTGATATCTTGAAAATTGTCCATATTACAGAAGATAAGGAGCTGGATATTTTAAAAAGCATTGAAGTGGATAACCCCCTCTGAACCTTTAAGTGACTCTTGGCTAGGCACATGTATTTTAGTACAATGAAGGGCATGAAGTTTGGTCTGACCTTAGAGTAGGATAAACTATTGGCACAACATCAACATCTTAAGGGCCCGTTCTCTGCTGCACTTTTCTATGATCCATGAACTAATCAGGTGTACCCCAGATCTGTTGGGAAGCTATGGAAGTAATTGTTCAGTCTCTGGCTGACATATTTGTATCATGGACAGTCACAGGTAAGGTTGTGCCATTGTTTAAGAACAGTTGGTAAGGAAAAGCCAGGAAACTGTAGACAAGTGGGACTGGTGGGTAAGTTGTTGGAGGGGATTCTGAGGGACAACATTTACTTGTGTTTGGAAATGTAAATTCCGATTGCCGATAGTCAACATGACTTTGTGTGTGGGAAATCGTGTCCCACTAATTTGATTTAGCGTTTTGAAGAAGTGCCGAATAAGATTGATGAAGACACAGAAATATAACTGTGAAATAGAATATAGACATTAGAAAGACATTCAAAAAGGTTCCACATGGTAAACTGGTTAACATGGTGAAATCACATGGAATACAGGGAAAGTTAGAGGTAATTGGCTTGAAGGTAATAGACGAAGGAAATGTTTGCGAACTGTTAATTTTTTTGGACTGGAGGCCTGTGACCAGCAGTGTACCACAAGGAACTAATGGATTTTGTCATTTTATATAAATGATTTGGTTATGAATACAATAGGAATGGATAGTGAGTTTGCTGATAACACCAAAATTGGCGAGGTAGTGGACAGTGAAGATGGTTAACTCAGAGTAAAACGGTACCCTGATAAGATGTGCCAAAGGGCCGAGGAGTGGCTGATGGAGTTCATGTTAGACAAACAGAAGGTGTAACATTTTGTTGAGGCAAATTGTGTTCGCACGTATAAGTTGGATCCTAGGAAGTGTTTTCAAACACAGACAGCTACATAGAAATTATAGAAGCCCTGCAGTGTGGAACCAGGCCATATGGCCCATAGAGTCCACACTGACCGGCCAGATAACATCCCGACCAACAAACCCAAATCTTACCCCGGTAACTCTACATTTCCCAGAGACAATCCATTGAACCTGCACATCAATTTAGTGAGGTTACTGAAGCTAACCTGGACATTTTTAGATTGTGAGAGGAAAACCAAACACCCAGAGGAAGCTCATGCACACACACGGAGAAGGTACAAACACCGCACAGAAAATTGCCAAAGGGTGGAATCGAACCCAGGTCATCGGTGCTGTAAGGCAGTATTGTTAGCCACGGTGCCACTCAATGACTAGCTGCGAGAACAACTGCACCCTCCCGCTTTCTCTGGATCTGTCACATCTATTCAAATGATGTCGAATTCCAGTGCAGTGCTTCTCACAAGCCTTCCTTTACCTCCACCCCAGGATTCACATTCTGAATGACAGGGCCCGAAGCTGTGACTGACACATTGCCTGCTCTTCTGTCCTCACCCCTTCACCTTCTTCCCAGATCAAGTTTTCCATTAATACTGCTGCATGCAATTTAATTGCTCACCAAAAATGAAACAAAGAGTTGCATATTCTGGAAATCGGAAACAAAAACTGTTCTGATGAAGAATCCCCAAATTAAAAATGTTGAGTCACTCTCATCCTACAGAGGATTAGGAAAAAGTAAATTCTGAAGTGAATTCCTGATGAAAGACTTATTTTTTGAAACATAGACTTTCCTGCTCCTTGGATGCGCCCTGACATGCTGTGCTATTCGAGATCCACACTTCCGACTTTCTTCCTTCAAATGGTATCAGACCCGTTGATTCTTGCCTGCAAACGCTTGTATATCTAATTTCCTGTTTGGAACGTACACATTTTTTTCCCTGTAGTATTGACTTCCATACACATCTCCCACCAGTATTTGCTTGTACTTCTTGTTTATAACCTCCAGTCAAACTGTTTCTGTGGAATCTGAGCGCCGGGGTGAGATGAATGGTAGATTCAGAAAGATCTTCCTGAAGCCTTTCTTGATGTGACAAAACCTCGCTGCACTTTGTTCCAACAACATATGAATAGGAAAGGCAGAGAAGGATATGGGCCAATGCAAGGAAATGGGGTTAATGTGGACGGACATTTTGGTTGCTATGGACCAGTTTTGGCTGAAGGGCCTGTCTCCATACATGACTATAAATGAAACTGGTTTTGGGTTTAGACAGAAAGGGTGGGATTGAGCAATAATGTCGTGGAAGGATGTGATCACAGGTTTAAAATCATGAGGTATAGACATTTCGATAGCATTCAGCAAAATAAGCCAGTATTACCAGGAATGATGGTGAATAGAATATAGGTGTGAGTTCAGATGATGGAGAGTTGTGGATGAGGATTTGTTCAGCAGCTCTGTAACTGTGAATGGGGTCAGCAGAGTCTTCAACTCATCTGTCTGAATTTAAAAATAATTTATCTTTGTGTGATTATCATTGAGTGTGACAGAGGGATTTCTTTACGAGGCCAAGCTAGTTTCGTGGTGCTATCTTGTCGAACTCACCTCATTAACTACCCACCCTACCCCATGGTGTCCCTATCATTCAATGCTAGCCCGTTTCGGCAACCCATCTTGATTGGAAGTACCAACTACGGCCCGGATGCCCCTGGATATTCCATTATCCCTGGCACTGGTGCCATCGTTAAAAGGACAATGGGCACTCGATTGAGCTTTCCTCAGTTTGGACTGCCATGTACAGTTTACCAAGAGCATAGCAGATAAGGGTCAATTACACCACGGTTTGTCAACAGCGTCACAGTTATCCTAGTGGATGGGTTAGTACATGTCTTCCCAGAGTGAGCCACACCACCAGACCCACCGAACATGATCTGAGCTCACCACCCAGCTCAGTGCAGTATCTGCAATATGTAGCAATGTCCAGCAATATAGGACAAACATCGATAACATTCCTCACTCTGCGAGGAGAAGGGTCATCGTATGCTCTCTGGTCTCTCACACTCATTGCATGTCTGTTCCAGCACCGACACCCGAACAAGGCTCATGCTTCACACTCTCACTCCTGCATGCAGCACATCCCCTCTCCCTCTTTGTGTCTCTTGCCTTTGTCATATCCCCATAGATTGTAGAATGCTCCAGAGAATGCTGATTATGGAATGTTCCAGATAATATTCCAAATAATTCCCAGTTTCAAGAAAATGGCAGTGCCCCAGTGTGTAAAACATTGGGTGAAGGAACAGAGTGTTTTTTAAAAACCATATGCAACTAAAATCCATAATAAGTCCATTCAGCCCTTCAAATGTGCTGTACCATTTAATAAGATCGGGGGTGATCTGACTGTCTCCTGAGCCTCACGTTGCAAGAACTTCCAATCATTCAGCCCCATGGTTTCCTGTCACAAACCAGACAACACTCACGCACTTTTTACCCTGGCTTTCTTCAGGCATGTGTTCGGGAGGTATTTCCCATGGGGACCAACCCTCCAAAAAATATATTCCATCAGCTTTTTACTTTCATACAATGGTAAGCATGCTTCACACAGACCAATCAAAAATGTACTCATATTTTATAGTTATCGATATCTAATCACAATTAGTAAATCTGGTTATTTCTCTTGGGTCACCTTATGATATTCAAACAAAGATAGCAGCCAATCAACTGTCTCGTTATAAAATACATTTCTTGCGGAGATTTTTTTTCTTCCTCAGCCGTTATCTTGACCGTTATCTGAATTGTACCTTTTTTCCTTCTTAGCAAAGTTTATATTTTACGTCGACTTTGTCTATTTCTGTCTATAGCAGTTATACAATCTCGCAATCTGTTGGCTGGATGGCTGGCTTGTGATACAGAGGAAGGCCAACAGCGCAGGTTCAATTCTCCACACAGACAGTCCTTGCCACGAAGGGGACGCCCTCTCAACATCGTCCTGTCACCCGAGGTGTGATGATCCTTAAGATAAACCATAATCTGTGGTCTCACTAATGAGAAAGTGGTCCTTTGGGAGTCTATTCTATCCATGTTAACATTTTAAATTTTTCAAAACTATTTTTATTCAGAGAAAATCTTTTTAATGCTTCAATGATCCAATATGTACCCAACTCAAAAAACAATGCAAATTGAACACAATTACACCCATGTGCATGGACATAAAAAAAAAGGTAAATGAACGGACCAAAGAAAAAAACAAACAAACAGTAGAACTCAGTGTAACAAATCTATTGCTCTCAACCTTCAAGAGTATTAACTAATACACGTTCATTTACTCGTAATTCTTCCTCTCTGGACATTAGATTCATTAGTCAAGTTTGTCATAGCTATATACAAGTCCATATTAGAGTGGCAGATTAGCCTGTATCTTGATAATTCAAAAAGGGCTGCCATGTCTTATAAAAATCCTCTATTTTCTGGGGCAAGGTACCTTAAAAAAAGTCCAAAGTGCTATGCTCCATGACGAGTATACGACAACCCAATAGACCCAGGGGGTTTACAGACACCCAACACAACAGAATTTTTTTTCTGAACACAGAGAGTGAGGGTATTGAATTATTTTTTCCTATACACACCTGAGTAAGGTAGACTGGGCAGGCCCAGGAAAAGGGAAACCTGATCCATCTCCAATTCTGTTGCCAAGATCCTCTCCATCCCTCCGAACATACCACGCCTATAGCGCCGGTGGAAGGTCAGCAAGCAATGAGTGAGAGTGCCCAGAGTCATTCTGTATTTAAGAATATTCCCATCTTGAATTTTGAGAGAGTATCTGAGGCCAGATAGACTCTATGAAGAATCTTCAACTACATGGCAAGAGTCTTCTTACAGATCGAAATACTTCTTGCATTTAAACAAATATCCTCCCCACTGTCCAAAGAAATCTAAATCTCCAACTCTCTTTGCCGACCTCAGAAAGGCACAACGTCTCGTCTGAGGGGCCACTCTCCAACAAATGATAAAGGATACTGACAGAGAGTGTGTTCTTAGAACTAAGCACCCTCTTCACTGTATCGGATCTGTACGTGTCTGTTAAAAGCGCGGCTCTTTTTTGAATAACATCTCTGATCTGATAAAAAGAAAAGACAAGCGATATCTACTCGGTAGTCTATAGTTAAGACTTATTTGATCAAAGGACATCCCTCAGATAAATTATCAAAGCAAGATACCCTCACGAGTTGTCCATAGTTTAAACATGGAATCCAGAATCTCTCCCCATGTCGGATACACAGTACACCACGTTTTGGGGTAAGAAATGAGGTTTGGCTATGCTGCCCTCGATCGGACACAATGTGTTAAAATTATTGATACTCATTGGGAAATGGCAGTACTGCATAACTGTCCTCATTTTGTCTATGAATAGCAGACTAATAAGGGAGCACTTTGCCTGAGAAGATTCAATATCGAACCATATTGACGCCGGGTCCTCACTAACATCGGGTAAAGAAGAGCTTAATTGATAACTTTTAATATCCGGGAGATCGACTTCCCACAAACTGTGGGGTCGTTGTAATTTGGTTAACTTGATAAGGGGTCGCTTATGGTGACAAATCAAAGAGCTAATTCATCCATGAATCCTCCTAAATTTCTGTCTGGGAAACATCAAAGAAAGCATTCACATGGGGTATTGCAAACAAGGGAGGGAATTCATTTTAATAAGAGCTATCCGATCGAGCCAGGATATTGGAAGTGCCTCCCACCTTTGAAGGTCCTGTCTAATTTTGTTAAACAAATGGGCAAATTCCACATTAAATATAAGTTCAAAGATAGGATTAATTAATATACCTAAATAAGAAATATTCCCATAACACCGCCCCCCGCCCCGAACATTGACAAAGAAACCAGGATTCTCCCTCGATATCAGGTATTTCCCTGTGATTGCCCAAATGCATGGCCTCTGACTTTGTATAATCAATGGTATAGCTGGAAAAGGCACCAAACGAACTGATGCATTGCATGAGGTGAGGTACCAAAACTGTGGGATTTAACAAAAATATAAGACCATCATGTGCAGACAATGTAATCTTACGTGACTTCTCTTTCACTTCTGGGTCAGATATGTTGGTGTCCCTGCAGATGGTCATCACCAATGGCTCAGTCACCAACGTAAACATCACTGGCGAAAGGGGTCTGCCTTGTCAACTGCTTCTAGGAATATTAATGTTATAGGATCGCACAACATTGGTGAGAAACGTGGCCAGAGGATCACTTTCAAGGACACTCACCCACTTGATAAAAAACTTTGCCTCGACCAAACCATTTTAATGTACAGAAGACATCCAGCCACTCAACCCAATCAAATGCCTTATCTGCGTCCAAAGGGATCACTAATACCAATTTAGTTTGTTGTGGACATGCTTGGACCATATTGAGTAATCTCCTAATTTTTTTTGGAGTATCTGCAGCCCTTTATAATCTGGTGTGGTCCAGTTTGACAATGGAAGGATACACATTTTCCAGCCGTAATGTCAGTGTCTCAGAAAAGATTTTGAAATCAACATTTAAAATTGAGATGGGCCTATAAGAAGCACAATCTTCTGGTGTCTTCGTTTTCTTCAGAATAAGAGAGACATGAATCTCTCTTAAGGATAGTGGGAGGCAGTCGTGACTGTGTGAGTGACTAACATGGTAAGCCTCGGCCCTGACAATAGGTTTATAAATTCCTCATCAAATTCACTTGTAAATCCTTCAGGACTGGGCGCCTTTCCGCCCTGAAGCTGCTTTATACCCTCCAGCACTGACAATGGTGCATTAATTCAAGACACTTATTTGGGGTTACCCCTGGAAGATCCAAGTTCTTGAAGAAAGACTTCATCTTAATCCATCTATCCTCATAATGCTCAGTCTGATATAATTCGGAGGAAAATCTAAGAAATGCTGCTTTAACCTTTATGGGATCGCAGGTAAGGGTTCCAGTACCATCTCTAATTGAGGTAATGGCTTTGGGGTCTCTTTTTCCTCGCAAGATAGGCTAAATACTTGCCCGGCTTATCACCATGCTCAAACAGCCTTTGTTTTGCAAAAGCTAATTCCGTCTTGGCTGTCTGTGTGAGCATAGAATTCATTGTAGACCGAAGCGTTGTGATCCTCTGCAGCCCAGCCACCGAGGGTCTATCAGAATTTTCCCTTTCAGCTGCTTTCAACCGTGCCTGGAGCAACCGTTCCTGCTCCAGCTTCTGCCGCATTCTAAGGAATAATTATTCCTTTGGCATAAGCGTGAGCAATTTTTCATAGAAGGGATGGGTTACTGGTTGAATCTGATTTCATTACAGAAATACTCAATGAAATTACTATCCTTAAGAATAAAGTGATCCATTCGCCAGTATCTAGAACCTATAATTTTGCTCTTTATCTTAACCAATAAATATACTGTTGCATGGTCAGAAATGGTAATATTCCCAATTGTACAGAACACCACCGAATCGAAGATTGCTGCAAAGTAAGGAAGAAATCAACCCTAGTGTGTTATTTCTGCGGGTTAAAGAAGGAAGTAAAATCCCTATATATGAGGTGGATCTGCCTCCAAACATCCACCATCCACAGTTCCACACAAAAACTGCTTAGATTGTAAAGATGGTACTGGGGGCTTTTGGGCATTCTGTCCACCGTGGGTGCAAAAGACAATTGAAATCTCCACGTACAATAATGTGCTGCGAAGAAAGATTACTTAATTTGGAAAATGCATCTAACAGGAATTTAAGGCTTTGCGCCAGGGGTCAATAAACTTTCAAAATATCATTTTCTTCCCCATATATCTTAAAGGATTATGATCCTCCCGTGGGTGTCTAATGCAATCTTGTAATTTAAATGGAAGATTCTTCCTCACCAGTATGGCTTCTCTCCTACTCCTAGTATTAAAGGACGAAAAATAAACGCGATCAAACCCACCCTACATAACGTCAAATGTTCCTTGTCATCAAGGTGCATCTCCTGCAATAGGACAAGATCCACCGTCTCCTTGTTAAGGGTAGAAAGTACCTTTTCCCTCTTAACTGCCTCCCCTTAATGCTGCAGATACACCATTTAAGCATGACATTAGCCATAACACACTGGAATAACATTTGAACTCCAGAGAAGAAGAACTCGAATTACAAATCTCTGAGCACCAATGAAAAAAGACTCATAGAGCCTAAAAAAATACGAACTAAAGCTACTACAACTAACAAGCTGTCAAAACGTTCCACAACAAAATACATACAAAAACAACAAAAAAAGATACAAAGTGCCAATGGCACTCAGGTGGGGCATTTTACCCCGCCCACTGGGGGCATTTGCACGTCACAAATCTCTATCTTCTGCCCCATTATCAATACTTCATCCAGGGCAATTAATCACAAACATCGAGATTTTACTGCCCTTAGTTAGGCATTCAGTCATCATGATTACCTTCATAACTCCCTCCAGCTTGAGCCGAACCCGACACACAAACTAATCAAAAGAGAAAAACGAGTCATGATATTAATGAAGTTAAAAGTGTGTACTCTAACCATTCCTGACTATAATTTAACATTATTTAATACCAGAACGATTGAACAAACTTCTGTTAAAGCGAGAGAAACATGATTACCAATATCCATTAAAGCATCCAGCCTGCTTTATAGGTCCACAAAGTTTTTGCGTCATCTGGAGAGTCAATGGATCTATTAAAAGATCCACCAGTGCGTAGATATATTGAAAGTATACGGAGCACCGCTGGTTTCATTAGGGAATACTGAATCTCAAGTTCACATGGTCTTCTCTTGATATCATCAAAAGTTTTTCTTTTAGGAATCACTGCAGCTGAAAAGACCTGGAAGAACATAATCCTGGAATCCTCGTTGGATCTTTTCCCTGTGTTCTGGAAGCTTCCATAAGTCTTTGATTGTCTCTGCAACTACGTAATCGCACAAGGACAGGGTGAGGGCGTTCGTCTGAGTCTGACCTGCGCTCCGTAACCCAATGAACTGTCTCACTCTTCACCCGTCCCTCTTCAGCTTCGAAGTGAAGGAACATGGCAGCCAGTTCTCGAAAAAAACTCACTGGCTAAACACCTTATGTCTCCAGCAGACCAATGATATGAACATTCTTCATTCTGCCCCTGTTTTTGAGGTCGTCACCTTGTTCAGTTAAGGTACAGACCTGTTTTCCAAGGGCGAGGATCCGCTCCTTAGAGGAATCGATCACAGACTCTGCCCCAGCAGTTTGGCGCTCGACCTCATCCGTTCTGTTTCCAAGGCTTTCAAGTTGCTCGTCATGTTTTTGGAGCACGGCTGAGAGTGGTTCTAGCCTCTTGCTGAACCTTTCTTCAATCACGCCTTCAATCATTTCACGTAACTTGGTGAACTCGGTGACCAAGACCTGGTGAGTAACTGGGTCAATCGAACGAACAGAGGGGGTTACAGGTGCGGCCACAGGCATGCGGAAAGCTTCTGATGGATGCCGTGGATGTTGTGAGTCACTCCATCCTTTCCCATGTTTTGTCATTTTCACTTGACAAAATGGCATTAGTTATGATTATATAGCTCTTTTAGTGTTGACTTTTAAGTAAATGAGTGCGGTGGGGTGTGGGAGAGCATTACTGTGATGCAGAGCCCAGCAAAGCAGACCTTTCAGATCGCTGCCATCTTGTTTCCCCCTTAACATTTTATCGATGTTATCATTTCATTTAATTCCTGGATATTCTGGAACCGTGTCATTCAGTACCACTGTCTACATTTTCTCCACAAGGCATATTGCTGTCCACTTCTCGACAATCCTTGACCCCTTTGTGACTCGTGAACCTTGCCTCAAAAATATTCAATATCTCTGCCTCCAATGCTCTGCGGGGAAGAGTGATCCAAAGACTCACTATACACCGAGAAAGCAAAAATAAACCGACTCATCGGTGTGTGAGATTAGTTTTATTTTTGCATTCTTATCTGAGAAAGGATATAGTAACACTGGAAGCAGTTCAGAGGTGTTTTACTTCATTTATTCCATGCATGAAGGGCTGATATTCTGGAGACTTTAGCAGGTTACCCTTGGAATGAGAGCTGATCGTATTGAAAAATACAAAGCCTTGAGGTGAGTGGATCAGGTTTATACCGACTGGGTGTTTGTATAGTCCAAGCTTGATGCCGTTGTCATTGAACCCCTACAGTGTAGAAGCAGGACATTCGGCCCATCGACTCCACACCAACCCACCAAACAGTATCCCACCCAGACCTGTCCTCCTACCCTATCCATGTAATCCTGCATTTCCCATGACTAACCCACGTAACCTACACATTCCTGGTCAATCTGAATAATTTAGCATGGCCAATTAGTCTACTCTGCACATCTTTGGACTGTGGGAGGAAACTGGAGAATTGGGAAGAAACCCACACAGACACGGGAAGAATGTTCAAACTCCACATAGAGGGTCAGACGATGTTGGAATTGAGCTCAGCTCCTTGCTGATATGAGGCAGCAGTGCTAACCACAAATACAACATGCTGCTTCGTTAGCCCTATTAATTACCTGCGGCTGATGAAAGAAATCTGCCTGACTTGATCCTATCACTAAACCTGACCCAGTCTGAAATCTTTACCATCGGTCATATCACCAACTTGGTTACATTTTAAATGTGTTGTGAGCAGTGGAGGAAAGGGACTAGAAAAGAAAACTGTTGACACCCTCCAACCTCAGTCAGAACCGGAGTGAGGAGAAATTCACAAAGTTGGATTTCATTCAATTGGGAATTCGCTTTCCCAGAAGTTTGGGATGGCTGAATCTTTATATTAAAGCAAGGCTGGCCTCGTCTGATAGTCTATGGACAGGTGAATCAGGGATAATGGTGCATGGAGAGACAAGTGCAGCTAGGACCACAATGAGATGAGCCACAACCTTATTTACTTGTGGAGTAGTGCCAAATGGCCCAATGGCCCTCTTATGTCCCGCAGCCCTGTGTTCGGATGTTCCATTCTGTTCTTGGGACCTGCTACACAGCGGCAGATCGAGGCCATTCCAATGGTTAGGTGCAGTTTCAGAAATGTACTTAGAAAATCCAGGCTGGGTCAGGAAGTGACCCCCAGCCTCAATCCCTCTTTCCTGGCTTGCTCTCTGTAACTTCTGCTCCACATATGGGACATGTTCGAGACCCAGATTTACTGTGAATACAGCCACCATACCCCACCCAGGGTTAACTCAAACAAATCGTCTGCTGTCCCTGAATGCAACATTGTACAACCCTATTTCCAGGAAAATAACCTGCTACTTTCCAAAAGTTTAACTTAGGAATGTAAGAAATAGAAACAGTATTCGGCCATTTGGCTCCTCAAACCTGAACGCTCATTCAATAAGAACATGGCTGATCGGCTCTAGGGCTGAACTCCACCTTCCCACTCAATTTGTTGTATCCCTCCACAACTCTCGATGTGAGTGAATTCCAGACATTCTCTACCTTCTGAGAAAAGACATCATTTTTCACCTCAGATTGAAATCGATGTTCCTTATTCGGTATCTATCTCCTCGAGTTCGAGGTTCAATTGAAACAGCATACCTTCAAAAACACCTCTGTATCTTGTACATTTCAGTAATATCAACCCTATTCATTTCAACCTCAATGAATACTCGCCTCACCATTTGATATGCACTCAATAAATCAACCCTTCCATCCAGGAACCCGCCTCATGAACCAGCCTAGTTACTTGCAACATCAGCATGCTGCCGTTATGTTTCATGCACAGGAACACTCCAATCCCTTTGTACAGCTCCTTTTTTAGTAGTCCTCTCCATTAAATACCAGCCTGCATTTTGATTCTCAGTGTCATCCACAAACTCGGATGTATGTTGTATTCAGCCTCCACCATCAGGCTGTCAGTATAGATTGTAAATAACTGATGCCATTGGCCTGATACTTTTGGTAGTCCAGCATACTCCTTTATCATGAAGATCCATTAATCCTGACTGTCCGATTTCTATGTGTTAACTAACCGTCATCCTATGGTAATATAATATCAATCATACTACGAGCCTCTGTCTTGTGTCTGCACATTTATTTTGTGATACCTTGTGAAAAATCTCTGGAAAGCCTCATGTTGACCTGTTCCCTTTATCAAGTCTGCTTTCACATTCTCAGGAGTTCCTGATGAAGGGCTCCTGCCCGAAACAATGATTTTCCTGCTCCTTGGATGCTGCCTGACCTGTTGTGCTTTTCCAGCATGACTCTAATCTTGACATTCTCAGGGATCTGCAGAAAAAAAATGTGTATGATTTTATAAAATAAAAATAGTTTCTTTTTCACAAAATCATGCCAACTCTGCGTTTAGCTTTTCTAAATGCCCTGCAATTCCTTACTAAAAATCAGACTCAAGCAGATTCCCCGCAATAATGGTTAGGCTAAATGGTTCCTGCTTTCTGTCTCATTCAGATTAGATTAGATTACTTACAGTGTGGAAACAGGCCCTTCGGCCCAACAAGTCCACACCGCCCCCCCGAAGCGTAACCCACCCATACCCCTACCCCTTACCTAACACTACGGGCAATTTCGCATGGCCAATTCACCTGACCTGCACATCTTTAGACTGTGGGAGGAAACCGGAGCACCCGGAGGAAACCCACGCAGACACGGGGAGAACGTGCAAACTCCACACAGTCAGTCGCCTGAGGCGGGAATTGAACGCGGGTCTCTGACGCTGTGAGGCAGCAGTGCTAACCACTGTGCCACCGTACCGTGTATTCCTTTCTTGAATACAGGCGCCACATTGGAGGGTCTCCAGTTTAGCTAGAACACTCCTGTCATCCAGAGAGTTATGAAATATTTCTGTGACCACTTCTTTCAAAATTAACTATGAATAACTGCTGACCTGCCTACCCTTATTCGTATCTGTTAGTTTAAAACCTTGTTACTTTTGTTAGAGACAGTTCAAGAAATTTCCTCCTATTACCATTTTGTTTATACAATTGAAATGCTTACAGTACTTTTCCCATGAGGAGTGATTTATATACTGGTGTAATTTATCTGCCTGTTCCCTGTGCCAGTTCTACAATTAAGCCCTCCAAATGGCCTCAATGTGCTTTCCTGACTGCCCTTCTGCCTCAGCTCACACACATTTTTAAGCTTTCTTTATATAGGCAGAAAATCTCGTGATGCTTGCTTTTATATTTCGTGCAAATTTATTACATCATACATTTTCGTACATTTTCCTCACTTTCTAGATTCATAGAGTCATGTCGCGTGCAGGCAGACCATATGGTCCAACTTGTCCATGCTGGCCAGGTTTTTTAAACTGAACTAGTCCCATTTGCTTGCACTTGGCCCATATGCCTCTAACCGTTTCCCATTCATATATTTGTCCAAATGTCTTTGAAATAGTATAGCTGGACTTGCATATATCACTGTTTCACTGGCAGCTCATTCCATGCTTAAATCACCCTCTGTGTAAATAAAGTTGCTACTTTGTCCCTTTCAAGCTCCCCCTCCACCCCTTCACCTAAAAGCTATGCATCTGTGTTTGAACTCCCTGATCCTGCAGAAAAGACCTTGGATATTCACCCTATCCATGCCTCCCATGACATTATAAACTCCTAGAATGTCACCCCTCAACCTCCTACACTCCATCTGATACTAACCTCAAGATCAAATGTTTAATGATAAGCACTGCAAAGTTGAAAGAATTATAAAAATGACAGGTAAAGAAAACTGCCCAAACTTCATACTGTTAGTTTTGCTCTATGTTACAAACTTAAGGCAGCATGAAACTCTTACTAGTGCCATTAAGAGGTCAAGCACCTGAGTTCCTTAAGGTGAAGTGGGTGATTATCTATACAGTGAAAACATATCTCTTGCTAGATCTATATAAAAACACAAGGTCAATATTAACCCTCTTAATCTCCATGTGACCTTGTGCGGCTATGTCTTCTTTATCTTACACTCAGTTAGAGAGAACCCCTTCCCCCATTCACACCTTAATTTAAACCCATTTTGCATCATCTTCTCGTTCACAACTACTCATACCCCGTTTATCTTTTGCCACGCCCTCTTTTCCAAGTCACGCACCCCCCATCTCCGGCAAGGGATTAAAAAGCGCAATTTCCAACCTTTTTCAGTTCTGAACAAGTCACACTGGTATTGTAAAGCTAACCCCGTTTCTCTGTCTCTGCAGAAGTTGCCAGACCTGTCTGGTTTCTCCAGAAAGGAATAGGCACAGCACAAATTTTTCAATTAAAGAAATAGCGAAGTATACTTGAACTTAAAACACAAAAATTGCTGGAGAAACAGAGAACTTCGGAAAAGGGTTACTGGACCCGAAAGATTAACTCTGCGTTCACTACTGAAGATCCCGCCAGACCTGCTTTAGTGCTTCAGCAATTTCTGTTTTTGAACAAGTTCCAATGACGTGTTTAAAAGCTGCTCAAATGCCCTGTCCAACACAGAGCGCCGTACACTGGGAGCTGAATGATAACGCAAAATGCACACATTCATTGGCTCTGAAACTGCATAAGGCTGGCATCACTGACACCACAGAGCTCTTAATCATGGTCAGGGAGAGAAACTGAGGGAAACACATTGACTTCAAACGCAGAAGATGGCATTACCAGAAAGGAAAAGTTTCAGATGAATATGTTAAAGAGTTTGAGTAATGTTACAAGTTGGAAGCTTGACACCAAGGACAACCCTTAGCAGAATGCGAATATGAAAATGGAAAATTTACCGCATCAGAAACCAAGTTAGGTCACTGAGTACACGGCTGATCGGTGAATGGGTCTCGATGTGAACTGGGGGACAGTCAGTAAAATTGAATTGCAGATATTGCAGCTCAAACTGTTCTATAACGTGATGCTGTCGACAACAGCAGCAATAGAAGCAGGGTTGTATTCAAACATAATCTGCAGCATTTTCCCCAGGATATTCTATCGGTCTGCAATTACTATCAAGCCGAGTGATGGTTCAGGGACGAGTGTGGGTGAACTTGCCAAGGTCAGAACCATGTGTACTTAAAGTTGATGACAAATCATTAAAGCTACCGCACTTGAGAGGTTTCATTCCAAACTGCAGAACTGACATATGATAGAGAGGACAAAATGATCCCAAGACCAACAGATCAGATCAAAGCTCTGCAGTCCTGCCACATCCAGACATAAATGTCGGTGTACTATTAAACAACTTACTGGAGGAGAGGGCTCCAGAAATATCCCCATCCTAAATAATGGAACAGCCCTGCACATCAGTAAAAAGACAGGGATGTAGTATCTGCACCATCCTCAGCCAAAGGCGTTGAATGAATGATCCAACTCACCCTCGCCATGATGTCCACAGAATCACAGATGCCAGTCTTCAACCAATTCGATTCGCTCCATGTGACATGAAGAAACAGCTGAACACAGTAGATATTACAAAGGCAATGGGCCCTGACACCATTCCTGCAATAGGACTGAAGATTTGCGATGCACAACAAGCCGTGTCCCTGGAGAAGCTGTTTCATTCTAGCTCCAACTCTGACATCTCCCTGGCAATGTGGAAAATTACTCAGCTATGTCCGGTCCCCTAATAAATGAATAATTACATTCTGACCATTTAACACCCCCTCAGTCCTTTCACGATAATCAAATTGGTGGGAATTATTTTTGACAGAGCTGTCAAGCATCACAGAAATAACCTGCGCAGTGTGGTTTCAGGTAGGTCCCCATGTGGTGATAGTACTGTTGTGGAAATGTCACTGGATTACTAATCCAATACATGATAATGCTCTGGCAGCTGGTTGAAGTTAAAAAACGATTAATAAAATATCAAGATCGAGAATCTGGTGATGGTAACAGTAACCTTGCATCCAATGTTGATTGTAAACTTCAATCTCCTTCCCCAATGAACTTTCAGGAAGTGAATCCCCCGTGCTTTTCTGGTCTGGCCTAAATGTGACTCCAGACACACAGACATGTGATAAAGTCTTCTGAAAGTGTTTCTGGTCTCTGAAACGGCCAAGCAAGACACCCAATTATATCAAACTGCTCCAAGATCTTTAAGGACAAAACCAGACTGAACACATGGCCCCAGCTTCGGTACCGGAAAAGGGAATCGGAAACACAGTCCTGTTGACCCTGCAGAGACCTCCCCCCTAACATCTGAGAGCTTGTGACGACATTTACAGAGCTTTACCACAAACTGCACAGAAACATCCGGAAAGGAGGAGGTAATTCAACATATTGAGCCTTCCCCATGCTAGTTCATGGAGAAAATCTCTTCAATCCAGTTTTCCCGATACAGTGTTCATATTCCTTAATATGTTTAAACATTGTGAAATATTAAATAAGAACTGCTGTAGTCCCTTCGGTCCATTAATTTTGCTCCTCGATTCAATATACAGGCAGTTCTCCGATAACGCGTGTTTATTAAATACGATTTTGCTGCAATGTGATTTGTGAATTGTGCATCTTTTTCGATAAAGTGAACTGCCGCTCACTGTAACACGATTCCTTGCCAGGCACCAGCTGGACAACAAAACCCAGCTTCAGGACCCGCTGTCTGCAAAATGTACCCTCTGTGTGTTCAGCTAAAACAGGAATGCAATTCGATCTGCAAGACTGAAACTGAGCCGGAAACTGAGAATATTAGTTTACATTTAGAAATAACTTTAATTAAAACCGAGGGAGAACCTTGGGGAGAACTGGGATTCCGCGTCAGCATCACGTGGTCAGTCAGTCCCACGCACTTTCTCCTGAGGAGCTTGGTGAAAGGTACAGGGATGTAGCCAGTGACTGTAATCTGAAAGTGTTACACTTACAGCATTATTTCATTCAATATATGAGTTAAAGGTTTACTTAGTCTGTGCTGTGTTTAATTTTTGGTTTCTACTGATATTTGGCAGTTCGCCCTTACCCCTTTTTCCACATAGACCCCATTATTAATATGGCACGATTTTCTGCAACACAGTGTTGCACAGGAACACAGCTACCATGATATTAGATAACAACCGGTAATGATATCCGATCTTCTATCTTCACACGATACAAAGGTTCTCTCCCTATCCCTTCAGTGTCGAGAAATCCTTATTTATATTCAGTGCCTTGGCTTCCACAGTCTGATCTGGGAGATAATTCCCCATGTTCACCAGTCTCTGAGTGCAAACATTTATTCTCATCTTGATGCAGAGTGGCTTGTCTGTATTTAATATTGTGGCCCCTTGTTTTTGATGTCCCTGCCAGGAGAACTATCACCCTTGCTTCTAATCTGTCTGGCCCTGACAGAGTTTTATATATTTCACAGAGATCTCCACTCATTTTCTTAAAGCCCATGGAATACAGGCCCAGCCGCCCCAAACTTTGCTCCCACAACAAGCCTGTCATCCTAGAGATCAGTCTGGTCATCTTCGCTGCTCTCCCTCAATGTCAGATTTTTCCTTTATTAATAAAGAGACCAATTTGCACACAATATTGCACAATGTTAGAAATGGGGTCTCACCAAGGCCCTGCACAGCTGCAGTAAGACCCCCTTATTCCTGGATTCAAATCCCGCTGAAATGAAGGTGAAAGCACGATTTATTTGCCTACCTGCTTTCTGCTCCTGTAATATTGCTTTGAGTGACTGGCGTACAGGGAGATCCTGATGCTTTTCAATGTTACAGCTCCCCAGTTGTAGGGTTTTTGTACACTGGTCAGCGTGCCAATGCCATTCCCAGTTTTGACTTCTGGATTAAGATCTCACTGCCCTCGTCAGGCTGCACAGAATGTAAACAAATTGCAGCTTAGGTTCCTTCAAAGATCAACATTTTTCCACGAATTCCTTTTCAAATGATTGGCTCCCGTTCTGTTTCTCCCATCAACGGTCACAATATCACATATCCCACGCTCCCTACCCCATTGCTCTCCATATTTGCCCAACACTCCACTTGACTCAATCACCTTGGAGTTTTTTGACATCCTGCTCACCCACTCACAATCCAATATTGTTGAGTGCCATCAGGAGACGTGGACATATTGTATTTGATCCCCACAACCAAAAATGTGATGTGTATTAGGAATAGCTGGGGCCCAAGCCCCAATTCCTTCTATATCCGCCAAGAGTTCCATTCGAAGAAAAATCGTTTTATTCCACCTTACTGCTTCATGCCTGATCTCCCATTCTAAAACAATGTTAGTCCCAGTGCCATAGGATTTGAATTTGCGTAAGAGGCTTGGGGATTTATCAAAAGTCTTTCTGAAAATCCAATCGTATTGCATTGATTGCTTCTCCATAATTACGATAAAAGTCACTTTCCAAAAAGTGATTCCCATTTGATAAATCTCTGTTGACTTTGCCTGTGCTCATTACTTTCAGTTCCAATACTTCCTCTAAAACTGTCTGGTTGCTAATTTCATTCGACTCCCTTTTTCTCAACAGACTAAATGTCACTAGTATTGTTGGGCAGTTTTCTTTTTTGTTTTCTTCTGTGAAGACATAAATAAAGTATTTGCTCCATAGTTCTGCCTTTTCCCTGTCCTCAATTCTCTAATATCAGACTGTAAGAAAGCTGCACGTTTTTTCCCCTTAATTTTACCATTGACATATTTTCAAAAGATATGACAAGTTCATTCTTGAAACCCTTGTTAATATACTCTTCAGATACCCATCAATTCCTATCTTAGCTACTCAATGATTGACCTTCCACAGCCATACAAACACAGAAGTACAGACTTTGTACCAACAGAAATGCAGCACGGTCTACATTAGTCCCACTTTCCAACACAAGACCTGTAGCCGTTAATCTTATTGCATTTCAAGTACACAGCGGTGTATTTTCTAATGGTTGTGAAGTCACCATGACAACTCCTCTCTCAGGAAGTGCATTCCTGACACCAACACTCTCTGGGTGAGAAACAATCATCAATTCCTCTCCAAATCTCAAAACCTTCACTTTAAAATATGCTCCATTGTTCTTGGCCCTTTGACTAAAAGGAACAGCTGCAGTCTATCCACCATTTCCATGTCCCTCGGAATCCTATCCTTCTGAATCATGGACCACTCAACTTTCTCTGCTCCAAACTAAACAACCCGAGCTGATCCAACCTCTCTCCATAGCTGATATGCTCCATCACCTGGAACATCCTGGTGAATCACCTCTGAGCCCCCCCCACTAAATCAGATCCTTCCTGTAATTTGGTTCCCAGAATTACACACAGTATTCCATCTTGGCCAAACCAAAATTCCGCATAGCTCTTATACTCTATGCCTTATGAATAAAGATTATGTTTACTGTCCCCCATGCTTTCTAAAATTGTGCATTAACCTGTTTAGTAACATTCAGGGAAGTGTGGAGAAACACTCTCTGAGCTTCCTCGTGTGCTGCCATTCATTGAGTACTCCCTATCCAGTTCGATCTTCCAAAATGTATCACCTCATATTTATTAAGGTTACATTTCATCTGCTATTGCTCTGCCTATCTGACCATTCCATCTATATCTTCCTGTAACATAAGACCTTCCTCCTCACTTCCAACCACCGGCCAATCTTTGTATCAAACACAAACTTAGTTGTCACGCTCCCACCACACCCATCCATATCCACAGCTGCATCATTTATGAATAACAGAAATAATAAGGTCACACAACACCAGGTTATAGTCCAACAGGTTTATTCGGAGGCACTAGCTTTCGAAGCCCTGCTTCTTCATTAGGTGGTTGTGCGCTTTGAAAGCTCGTGCCTCTGAATTAACCTGATGGACTATAACTTGGTGTTATGTGATTTTAAGGTTTGTCCACCCCAGTCCAACACCAGCACTTCCGAATCACAAATAATAAGGGACACAGCACTGATCCCTGTGATACACCATTGGACACTGGTCTCCAGTCACACTAACACCCTTCAATCACTACCCTCTGTCTCCGAACTCTAAGTTGATTTGGATGCAACTTGGTAAGTCACGAATGACTCCCACCTGCTCCCTTGTTATTCTTTTCTGCTTGACACAATTGCAGAATATGTGGAGATTTTCCCTAATCTTACCCTGCCAGCAGATTTCTATGGCCCTGTTTTCGTCAGTTCTCACCAAGCGATGTATTTCCTCAAAATTACGGTCTTAAGTGGCCACTCCCTTATTTTGCCATTCTGTGCCTTGAATGTGGATTGGACAGTCAGGGAAGCGTCCTATTAATTTCCAACTTGTCATATGCTTTGCGAATTTTCTAAATTTCACTGTGACCCACCTCTCATATTTAAAAAACTAGAGAATATAGACTGACTTTCCTCATCACATAACCTCACCATCTGAGGGATTAATCTGGAGAATGCCCATTGCACTTTTTTGTGATCAGTCTATTCTTTCTCATATTGGGTCACCAACACTGTACACAATGGATGCAGGTTTGCTCTCTGAGCTGGAAGGTTCATTTCCAGACGTTTTGTTACCTTACTAGGTAACATCTTTGGTGGACCTCTGGCGAAGCAATGCTATAAATTCCTGCTTTATTTTTGATTCTTTGGGTTGCTGATGTCATTTCCTGTGGTGATGTTATTTCCTGTGGTGAAGTCAATTTCTGTTCCTTTTCTCAGGGAGTAGTAGATGGGGGTCTAACAACTAATGGCACATTGAGTTAGACATCTGTCAGAAATACATGTGGTTCTCTGCATTGATCCGGTTAATTTCTAAATATCCAATATCACATGCTGTATAATAGATTCCAACAGTTTCCCTGCAGATGTCACGTTAATTGGTCGGCAGTTCTCCAAACTATGTCTTCCTCCTTTTATAGATGCTTGGATCCCTTCCATTACTCTATAGTGCTTGGATCACGTTTACTAACTTCCATTTATCCGCAATGGCTTCCGGCATCTGCAGAATGCACAGGAAAATAAAACACAGTCATCGACAGTGCAATTAATACTTCTATTACAGATTTATGCCTGACATTTTAATATGAAGTACATCAGGTTTGTCAGACTTAGCAATGCTCAATCCAATTACACTTTCAAATACTACCTTGTTACTGATATAAGTTGACTTTATATCTTTAGTTGCACAAGCCCTACAAGATCACTTGGTATTACTGAGTCATTTTGTGGATCTTCCTCCATGATGACAGATATATAGTAACTGGTTATTTTCTTGGCAATTTCCCTGATTGTCAAAATAAATTCTCTCCTCTCGCAATTACAAATTTGTATATTTGACCTTGCTTTTATTTTGTTTTCTTTGAAATACAAATTGTAGGTTTATGCAATGTTTCTCTTCTTGTTTGTTAGCATTCATGTTCTTTTTTTTTGATTTCCTTATCAGTTTCATGGCCCTCGTTCCTGGATCGTGGTATAAGTCGTCTACAAGGATTCCATTAAGGCCTTCAATAAGGTTCAACATGGTACACTGCTCTGGAAGGTGACATTGCATGAAATTGAGGAGGAGCTGCCAAATTAGTATCAAAATTGTCTTGATGGTGGGAAGCAGAGGGTAATAGTGGAAGGATGTTTTTCAGACTGGAGGCCTGCGACTAGTGGAATGCCTCACGAGTTAGTGCTGGGACCACTACATATTATATATATCTATGATTTAGATGAGAATATAGAAGCATGATTTGCAAGTTTGAACACAACACTTAAATAGGCAGCATCATGGAGAGTTAGGAAGGTTATCAAAAATTTCAGAAAATTCAGAAAGTACCTTGATAGTCTGGAGAAGTGGCTGAGAAATGGTAAATGGATTTTAATATAGATCAATGTAAGTTCTTGCATTTTAGAAAGTCAAGTCAAGGTTGGCGTTTCATGGTGAATGCTTGGGTCCTAAGGAGTGTAGTGGAATAGAGGAACCTTGGAATTCAGGTGCATAGTTCTCTGAAAGTTGATTCAGAGGTATACAGGACAGTGAAGAAAGTTTTTGGCACACTGGGCTTCATCATTTTATATCACTGAGTATGTAAAATATGGAGTTACGTTGCAATTATACAGGATGCTGGTGAGGCCATACTGGGAGCGTTATGTTCAGTTGTGTTCACGTTGTTATGGGAAGGATGGTATTAAACTGGAAAGAGTGCAGAAAACAAATTACAAGAATGTTGCAAAGGACTCAATGGTTCAGTTATTGGGAGAGGTTGGACAAGCTAGGACGTTTTACTTTCGATGTATGAGGCTGAGGGGGAATCTGACAGAAGTGTATAAGATCATGGGAGGGATGGACGGAGTGAATGCACTCAGATTTCTTTTCCCAGGGTGAGGCAATCACGGACTAGAGGGCATCAGTTTAACGTCAAGGGGAAACAAAAAAAGGGAACCTGATGGCCAGCTGCTTTTCACACAGGGGTGATACGCATATGGACTGATGTACCAGCGAGAGAGGTTGATGTGGGAACATTCGCAACATTTAAAATGCATTTGGACAAATACATGAACAGGAAAGGATTAGAAGGATGCCTGGCAATAGCAGGGAAATGGGGTTAGCGTGGATGGACATTTTGGTTGGAATTGACGAATTTGGACCGAAGGACCTGTCTCCGTACTGTCTGACTCTATGACTGCTTGCCTCCCACTAAATGTTATATTGTACTTTCCCAATTCACTGGAGTGAACTTGACACTCTAGCCTCCAGGCTACCATGATCTTTAGCCAGAATGTTCAAGCGTTCTATATTGCATGCAGACTCCGTGTAAAATGCACCTTATTAACGTCACTCTTCCTTAAAAGCTGCTTCAGAGCAAGGTTATTAATTCTTCCTTCAGATCACACAACACCAAATATAAAATAAACTGCTCTCTAGTTTGCTTCACAACATACTCTTCAACCCACTTCATATATACTTACATAATTTATTTTGCACAGCATGAGCAGTCACTTATTTAATGCTGTTTAGATGCAGTTTGAGAACATACAATAAAACTGCAGTGTCCATGATACTTGCATATCTAATTTCCAGAGCATATGATGCACAGACTTTCTGCAAACGATATATAACACACCAATATTTGCTTTGCCTTGCTATTTGTAAGTTCTACCTAAACTGATTCTGTGGAATTTGAGGGAGAGGTCTGTGTCATTATTCGTGACAGACTTGAACAGGACATTCGCAGAGGCTCACCTCGTCGCTGAGATGATCTGAAGATATCTCCATCAATAAAGAACAAGCATCAATACCTTCCCTGCTCTGTCATGATAAAGGTCACTGCATTCTCTCTGCTGGCTCACACTCACTGTACATCTGTTATAGCAGCTACCCTTGGATAATCCTCATGCTTTGTCTCCAAATAAGTCTCAGGCACTACCACTCTCACTATTGAATTCAGCAACTTCCTTCCCACACTTTCTCTGTCACATCCGCAATACCCCCCGCATTAATAATACTACATGGATTCAAAACTGTCGACTGCCTCAGTCCGGAGACCTCACAATTCCCTCCAGCTCCACCTCCACCAGCACTAACAGCAGAGCCATCCACTCCTGCCCTCGCTCCCTCCCTCCCTTTCTCCGTTTTCCAAGAGAAACAGCTTTGAATAGGACAGAAGTGGTCAACCCGGTGGTGAAGTTCCCAATATCCATTCCCTCACGCGCCTACCCCCGCCATGTGGGGAGGACCCTAGTACAAGATAAAGCGGACTGGAATGCCCCGTGTGGACTTTCTGAAACATCCAGGTCCCACTGACCAATTAAGGTGCAGTGCTCAGTGAAAGACAATTCTCACTTTAAACACACTGGAATTTCGAACGACAGTCCTCTCACTCCCCCACCAAAATACAGATACCTCACTGCACAGAGCTGCAGACACAGAAATACACAGAATTATTGGTATCACCCCAATTCGAACAGACACAATACATACAAGGCGATGGGCATACACACACGTAGAAATACACACAGACATATAGAGTCACACACAAATAGACACAAACATAGATAGAAACACACAAGCTGATCCACAGAAAGACAGACATAGTCATGCGAAGACACAGATGACAAGCAGATGGACAAACACACGCACACATAGAAACAGACACTAGTGTCATTAAGACACAAATAGATACATTTTTGATTTGTAACTGGTTCAAGGATTCACGGGGGAAGGCAGGAGAATGAGGTTGAGGAGCATATAAGAAATTATTGAATGACATATCAGACTCGATGGGACAAATGGCCGCAATGTGCTCCTTTTTCCATGCTCCTGTGGTGTTATGCTATCATGTATTCTCTTCCTGAGACAGCATAGAGGCTGGGTTTGATATATATTCAATTGGAAAGGATCAGGGGGAATGTGGGACAAACTTGGAGTCCTAAATGGTTTATATTAATTCCTAATTATTCTGTCCTTATATCTGAAAAGACGTGGTGACATGATGTTCAGTTAACAAAATTTTAAAATAAAAGGTCCCACAAAGAAATAAGGACGTCCCTTTCACTTTAGTGTTTTGCTACCTGTGGTGACCTCATCTTCAGGTAGTAGTGAAGGCTGGTTTATAGAGTCATAGAGATGTTCAGCATGGAAGCAGAACCTTCAGTTCATCCCGTCTATGCCGACTAGATATCTCAACCCAATCTAGTCCCACCTTCCGGCAAATGGCCCATATCCCTTCAAAACCCTCTAAGGAAAAACACAGCAATATAGAATGAAGTAATTCAGTTCGTTGAGTACATTACACAGCCCAGCAGGAGGCCATTCAACCCGCCTGAACGGCGACCCAGAAACAGGGAACATTGACTCTCTTGTCCAGCAGAGATCAGTTGCTAACAGGAAATAGAGAGTATTTATTTTCAGGCTGCAAAGTTGTGACTGGTGGAGTACCTCAGAGATCACTGTGGGGTCATCAGTGATCAATAATCTAGTTCAAAGATCTGAAGAAAGGGGAGGGAATGGATTGGAGCTGAATTAGCTCGTACAGCAAAATGGTGTTTCAATGTGTCATCAAATGGAGGCAGTGAGTCTGCAATGTGATACAGGCAGGGAAGGTTAGTGAGGAAACCTTCAGCAGAAATAACACAAGGTAAGTTGTCTATTTTGACATGAAGAATAAAACAATGGTAAACAATTTAAATGGAGAGAGTTTGCAGAACTCTGTCATACAGGCGGTTTCCATGTTCTTGGGATGTCAAACATATGAAGCCAGTCTGCAGATGCAGCAAGTGATTTGGATGGTAAGTGGAATGATGCTGTTTTTGGCAAAAAGGTATCAGGTTTAATTGCAGGAATGTTTTACTGCATCTGTTTTAGGGCATTGCTGACACCACACCTGATGTACTGTGTGCAGTTTTGATCCCCTAAATTAAAATGAAAGGATATAATTCTTTTCGAAGATTTTCAAAGAGGTTTCCCTTTAATCATTCCTGGAATGTTGGCCTTTTGTTATGGGGGATTATCAGTTTTGATCTTACCTGAGAAATAGTATTGAATCATCCATGACTTTCTGAATAGTGGATCAACTGGATGCATATCATCTCTTGTCAAGGAGACGTAAGCTAGAGAATACATTTTAAGAAAAAGATGTATTGATATTAACACACATACTATGAAGACACCTACCAATACTTACAACTTACACAAACGCATGTCAGCATGTCATCAAATTAAAAATCGGGGACATTTTTTTGCCATAGAAACGAATGGCGCATTTGCATATAATCTATAATCAGGTTTTCAGAGAATGTTCTAGGAGAGCGCACATGGTCCAGTTTGATATTCAGTTGACATTATTGTATGTTTCAACACAGAGAGGGAGAAAAATGTTCCCTGACTGAGAAGCAGCAGCCTATTGATCGCTCTCACTCTCTTCCTTTGTTCCGTCCGCTAGCAAAGTGTGAGACCATAAAATCCCTGAGTTACTTTTACCACTTGTGAAGGATTCCTGGTGAGGATTCACTGGAGTCTCTCCACGGCCTGAAACAAAGTAAATTCAGCCAAATCCAACTGTTCCAGAAAGAAATCCCACTACCAGTAGCTTGTGTGAACAGAATAACTTCAAAGGCAGAATAATGTTTGGGGCAGTCTATCATTTTACCATTTGTTATGATTCTAACCCGTATTGTAACGTCCCAGTCTAATGTTCTCAGATTCTGATCTCTCCTTCCCCTCTCTCTTCTCGAGCTGCTGATCCCTGTTAGTGCTGTCCGTGATGCTCCTACTCATACTATGGGATAACACATTGAAAAGAGCCCATTTATCATTCAACGATGGAAACTCTCCACTGGGATAATTAGGATCCACGGAGATTGACATTAATCACAGTCACTGAACAAATACCTCCAGTTAACCACTTTAGATTTAATATTGATTTTATTAAAATTCAAAAGAACGTTTAATATTTACACATTTGGCATGGGATATGTGGGTGTGACTGAGGGAAGGCATACTTGAGATGGTAGATTGAATGTGTGTTATCATTCAATCTGCCTTGGATATGGGAGTAATGTCAAAGGAATGTCAGAACATAAACACGTTTCTCCGTTTATAAATGGAAACATACAGTCTGTACTTACTGTTCACTGATTATAATGTCAGTAAAATATGGAGAGAATGTTTGAGTCCATAATCTGACAGGAAAATGTGCCTACGACAACATGAGTGATAACAGACAAATAGCATGGATATGTTAACGGAAAATATGACATGACACACAATTCAGATGGTTATTCGAGGATCGGAGAGGGCAGGTGAGCGTCATGCTGTCAATGTTATCGATGTTAACCAATTGTGTTTAAGTACCATTCGCTGGCTTTCAATTGCAGTGTGATTACGAAATTGGGGACATGACTGCTAAGACTGGAGGGAGGAAACATGATATTTCCCAGCAATCAGTTTTGAAATGTTACTCTTTATAAATCATTTGAAGATCAAATTCCAGAATACAACTCCAATGAGGAATGCGGAGAGACAATATTAACCATACAACCAGAAGATATTGGAGCAGAAACTTCGCCATTAGGCCCATTGAGCCTGCTCCGCCATTCCATGTTGGCTGTTAAGCTTCTCAAGCATATTCTCCTGCTTTCTACCTGTAACCCTTGATCCCCTTTACAGTCAAGAACCTGTCTCACTCTTAAATATACTCAATGACCTGGACTCGACAGCCCTCTGTGGCAGTGAATTCCATCGATTCACCGCTCTCTGGCTGAATGGTTTTCTCCTTATCTCTGTTTGAAAAAGTCTTCTCTTCACTCTGTTCCCTCGGGTACTCGTCTCTCCGACCATTGGATATACCTTCCCAAAATGCACTCTGTCCCAGGTCATTTAGTTTTCTGTAAGTTTCAATTGGACCTCCTAACATCGTTCGGAACTCTATTCAATACCGAGCCAGAGCCATCAAATATTCTTTGTATGTTAAGCTTTTCATTCCTGGCACCATTCTCGTGAATCTCGTCTGAAAATGTAACAGGACCAGTCCATTCCCTCCTGAGAAATGGGACCCAAAACTGCGCACAATCATCCAAATGTCGCATGACCAAAGCCTTGTAGACCCTTAGAAGTACATATCTGCTTTTATATTTAAGCCTTCTTGAAATAAATGACACCATTGTATTTGCCTTCCTTACTACTGACAACCTGCAAGTTTACCTTTCAAGACTCCTGGACGAGAACTCCCTAGTCTTTTTGCACTTCAGATTTCTGAATTTGCTTGCTATATAGAAAATAGTCCATGCCTCTATTCATCCTTGTAAAATGCTTTCCCACACTTGCCCACATTTGACTCCATCTGCCACTTCTTTGCTCACTCTCCAAACCTGTGAAAATCATTCAGCATGTGAAAGTGAGGACGGCAGTGCTGGAGATCAGAGTCAAAAAGTGTGGTCATAGAAAAGCACAGCCTGTCAGGCAGCAGGAGTTTCAATGTTTCATGCATAAAGCCTTCATCTGGAATTTGGGGTGGGTGGACGGGGGCAGAGAGATACATGAGTGGGGCTAGGAGGAAGGTAGCTTGGAAGGCGACAGCTAGATGAAGGTGGGTGGTGATAGTGATAGGTCAGAGTGGAAGGTGGAGTGGATTGATGGGAAGGAGGATGGACAGGTAGGACAGTTCAAGTGGGCGGCTCTGAGTCAGAGGGTTTGATCTGGGATAAGGTGGAGGGAGGGGAGATGAAGAAACTGGTGAAATTGTACTTGATACCGTGTGTTTGGAGGGTCCCAAGGCAGAAGATGATGCGTTCTTCCTTCAGACGTCAGGTGGCTAGAATTTGGCAGTGGAGGAGGCCAAAAACTTGCAATGCCTTGGCGGAGTGGGAGGGGGAGTTGAAGTATTCAGCCACAGGGCAGTGGGGTTGTTGGGTTTGGGTGTCCGAGAGTGTTCCCTGAACCCTTCTGCAAGTTGGCGCCCTGTGTCTCCAATGTAATGGAGACCAGGAGCAATGGACAGACTAGATGAGCTGTTTGGATGCACAGAATGTTCTCTACCTGATGTGGAAGCATCCTTTGGGGCCTTGGGTCGAAGTGAGGAGGGAGGTGTTGGCACAGGTTTCATACCTCTTGCAATGACAAGGGAAGGTGCCGTGAGTGGAAGGTGGCTTTGTGGGGCTGCGTGGACCTAATAAGGGTGTTTGTGAGGGAATGGTCTCAGCAGTTTGATGATAGGCGTGGGGAGGGAAGTATATCTCTGGTCGTTGGGTCTGACTATTGGTGGCAGAAATGGCGGAGGATGATACGTTGTATCCTGAGGTTGGTGGGATGGAAGGCGAGCACCAGAGAGGTTCTAACTTGTTGTGGTTGTAAAGGTGGAGTTTAAGGGCGGAGGTGTGGGAAGTTAAGCAGATGCGCTGGAGCACCCTCCTGCAGCCGAACCACCTCTTCAATGCTACCTGTCCCTTTGTCAATCTTTGCACTGCTTGAAAGCTTCGCCAGAATGCCCTCAGTTCCTTCATATAGGTAATGAATGCATAAAGTGAAAAGTTGTGTACCCAACACTGAGTCTTGTGGAACACCACTTGTCACTGGCTGCCATCCTGAGAAGAGCCCTTTTATTCCCACTCTCTGCTTTCTGTCAGACAGCCAATCTTCTATGCATGCTAGCACCTTGCCTATGCATGCTAGCATGCTAACTCCATGGGCCTATATCTTTCTCAATAGCCTCATGCATGGCACCTTGTCAAAGGATTCTAGAGGTGCTGATGGAGATCGTCTATTGGTTCTCCTTGATCTAATCTGCTCATTACTCACTCAAAGTATTCTCGCTGGTTTGTCAGGCATGCCCTCCCCTTGATGAAACCATGCTGACTGTCCTATTTTACCAAAGACCTCCAAGTATTCAGAAATCCCATTCTTCACGATGGATTCCAGGATGTTACCCACAACCAAGGTTAGGCTGATCAGTCTGCAGTTTTCCATCTTCTGCCTAACTCCCTTATTACACCGGGTGTCATGTTAACAATAACACAGCCACTTGGCCCTTCCTGATTTTAGTCATTTTTGAAAGATTACCAGTTATGCTTTCACTAACTCTTCAGCTATCTGCCTTACAAGGCTGGGGTGTAATCCATCTGGTCCCGGTGATTTATCCACATTAAGGCTATTCAGTTTTCTGACATGTTCTTCTTGATGATGGACACCATACTCAGCTTTGCGCTCTCATTCTCATTAATTCTTGGGAAATTACCCGTGTCTTCCACCGTGATGACTGATGTAAATTTCCTCAGCCATTTCTTTGTTTCCCACTACTGTCACTCCAGCATAATTTTCCAGTGGTCCATATTCACTCTTACCTCTCTTTTGCACTTTATATATCGAAAGACTCTCTTACAGTTTCCTTGATATTACTGGTTAGCTTACCCCCATACTTAATCTTCTCCATCCTTATTTATTTTTTCTTGCCTTCTGTTGGCCGCAATTATCCAGTTTCCCTCTGCCCATCATGAATCTCTGCAGTGTCTCCTGAATTAATCTTGGAAACTCCTGCCATTGCTGTTCCCCTGTCTTTCCTGCTAGACCCCGTCCCGGTAAATTCTATCCAGCGTCTCCCTTGTGCCTCTCTAGTTGCCTTTATTCAGCTGAAATACTGTTAACTCTGATTATATCTTCTCTCTCAAATTGTAGAATAAATTCAACCGTGTTCTAATCACTGCTTCTGAAGTTTTCCTTCACCTTAAGTTACCTTATCTATCCTGCGTCATTAAATCCAGTGTCATCTGTCCCCGAGTGGGCTCCATCACATGATGCTGCAAAAATCCATCCTGTAGACATTCCTCAAATTCCTTTTCTTGCAAACCACTACCAACCTGGTTTCCCATTCCTTTTGCAGATTGAAATCCCCCATACTGAAATCACTGTAACGTTTCCTTTCCTACAGATCTTTTCTATCTCCTGGTGTATCGTGTGCCCCAGCTCCTGATTACTCTTTGGAGGGCTGTGCAAGTCTCCAACTGTGGTTGTCTTACCTTTGTGGTTCTTCAATTCTGCCCACGCAGATTCCACACCATCTGAACTTACTTCCTTTCTTACTATTGATTTAATTTGAATTCTCATTAATAAAGTAAACCCACTCGATCTGCCACCTATCTTTTCGATAGGATATATGTCTTTGAATATCCTGATCCACTTGTAGCCACTTATTTCTGATGGGCATCGCATCATACCTACCAACTTCAATCTGTGCCACAAGCTCATTTACCTTATTCCTTATACTGCATGCATTCAGATATAACCCCTTCAGTCTTGTATTAATGGTCCCTCTTCTCATTGCCATTTGTTTGTCCAGTGTACGTGAAGTTTGATTGCTTACACTTTCCATACGCTCTGTCCTATTTGCATCTGTGCTGGAGATTTTATTAACCACGCCTGAACTCTGTCTCTTAACTCCTCTGGTCTAATTAAACATTATAACAGAACCCCCCACCCCGCACACACAAACAGTCCGAATCAGTTTAGAGCTCTGTCTACAGCCTTATTTAGGAGCCACTCGGAGTCTTGTCCCAGCATGGTTTAGACGAAGACTGTCCCATCGGAACAGGTCCTTTCTTCCTCAGTAATAAAATATGTTTATTCAACAAAAAATAAAGAGACAAAAAACAAGCTTTTCTGTACATCCCAAAACATGAAAACTACAAAGAGGCAATTTTGTTAAAATACACTTACGATATGGAGCTTTATGAATTGAAACGTGAATTACAAAACCACAGACGAGGTTTTCAAACTTTATCGGTCATTATTTGACTCACAGCTGAGATCCTGATGTCCCCACTGTCAGTGATCCCCCTCACTGAGATTCTCTCGCCCTGTCTCTCACACCGTGTCTAGAGGGACTACAAGTTCCTGTTGGCCCAGAATATTTAAATTAATTCAACTTCTCCCTCGAACCAATCTATTCTTATTTTGGAACCTGTTCAGCCATCAGCGACCCGGCTCTGCAATATCTTTAGCACTAAATGATCTGGGATGACATCATAGTGCTCACAGGGTATGGTACCAGACAAAGTGCTTGTAGTCTGTGGGAGTTTCTAAATAACATTTCTGTGTATTTGTCCTGATGCTGTCTTCTGATCTAACTTCACACTCGTCTGACACCCCTTGCTCTCACTCACTCTGTCGCTCCGTTTTCTCTCCATTCCTTTTATCTCTCTTCACTTCCTTTTTTCTCTGTTAATTTTTCTCTCTCTCTCTCACGCACACACACACAGACACACACACATTCTGTTGTCTCTGTTGTCAAATTGTGCTGTTGGAGAGCTCGTCGGTGTACAATGGCATAAATGGCCTCATTCAGTGCTCTATTAAGTCTGAGGCTCTCTAACCCACAATAAAGAGAGTGCCTGGAGGGACAAACTGGTCCCGCGAAGGACCTAGTGCGGAATCATCCTTTATCTCTTCCTGTTGTCTGATATGCAGCGGCCTTGAAATATCTGTCAAACAAAATAGATTGAAATTCGAGCAGTTGGGAGGACGTTCACGAGATGGTTTTTCTGTCAGGTTTTAACAAGCAGTTCCCACATACAAAATTGGATTTGCCTGATAGCAGCTCCTCCCCATTGACACGTCCAAGTTCTGCCTGATACTGACGTAATTTGCCTTCCGCCAATTCAGTAGCTTCCCACAAGGTCCTAACTTATCCGTGTTCATAGCTATCTTTAATCTGAAAGAGCTGTGATCACTCTTTCTAAAATTATTTCCCACCGTAAGGTCAGTCACCTGGCAAGGTTCATTAGCCAATACGAGGTCCAGTATGGCTTTACCTCTCGTTGGACTGTTGCAATTAATATATTCTGCCCCGTCTAAGCCTCTTGCTCTAAGGGACTCCCAGTCATTATTGGGGATATTAAACTCACTCACTATGATCACTCTCTTTTTAATACACCTTTCC
Organism: Chiloscyllium punctatum; assembly: GCF_047496795.1. Taxonomy (NCBI): domain Eukaryota; kingdom Metazoa; phylum Chordata; class Chondrichthyes; order Orectolobiformes; family Hemiscylliidae; genus Chiloscyllium; species Chiloscyllium punctatum. The sequence goes on from NC_092767.1 coordinate 52,158,495, forward strand.
TTAAACGAAGTCCATATCTGTTCCTCATCCCTCCGTTGCTGTTGGAGGGATTATAGTAACTCAGTTCTTGCATCCATTTATTTTTGAGCTGTACCCATATTGCTGCAGTGGATGATCTCTCCTGTATGTCCTCTTCAAGTGCACATGTAGCATTCTCCCTGATTAGTAAAACAACTCGCCCTCCTCTTTTATCTTCTTCTCCATCTCGCCTAAACTAATGAATACCTCGATGCGTTGAACAGCCAATCCTTTCCCTCTCTCAACTAAGTCTCTGTAAAACCGCAACATCATAGGATTCAGGCTCCCAGTTCATCGGCCTTACCCATAACAATTCTTGAATTGAAATAAATACACATCAGCCAAACCCCATCAGATCCTGACCTGATATTTCGTTTGAGTTTCCGTGATGTAAATTCTCCTCGTCTATTCTCTGGTAAAAGGCGATTAGAAAAGACTGTCAGTAAAGCAGAAAATATTGTAAACAGACAATTTCAGTTTCCTCCCTTGTCCCTTCAATCTGTACATTGCATCACACACTGTCCATTTCCAATAAACTGCTGGATAAATATTTTGCTTCAAACAACAGTCTCCAGCCTCTCACTGCACATTCTTCAACTCGCTCTGGGCCCAATGGATTGACAGTTTTCTGATCCCTCTCTCAACCTAATCTCTGTAATATTTATACCAATGTTATATATATTCATTCAAACTCCAAGCTCCAAGCTCATCTGCCTTGCCTGTCATACTGCTCACATTAAAATCAGTATACTTCAGAATTCCAGTCCCATTGTGTTCACTCCCCTCTGCCAGTCTGTTGCTGGTCTTAGTTGTACTGGGATTAGTCTCCAACTGCGCTTCAGTCACTGTGCTTGTGGACGTACTTCTCTGGCTCTCCCCCCCTCCCCCCACTACCACACTAGTTTAAAACCTCCTGAGTGACAATAAAAAACATGCCTGCCAGGAGATTGCTGACAGTTCACGTCCATCCCGTCCTTCTTGTGTATTTCATTGTGACCCAGGAATCCTAATGACCGACATATCGGAGATTACTGCCAGTTCAGATGCATCCCGTCCTTCTTGTCTGTATCATACCGTCCCGGAAATCCGAATGATCCACATATTGGAAGTGCTGCACAACCTACCAGATCTTTGGCCATGTTTTTAACTGTACTGCCTTTTTATTCGTCACCTCACTGGCACGTGGCATAATCTAGTCTCTCGAACATTCAAATATGCTTTCAGCACAACTCTGGCAAGATCTTTCCTTTAAAATAGATAGAATTGACAACAAAAACTTAAGTGTGATCTCATTGACCAGGAAGGTGGAGACCAATGAATCAGTCGCAATGACCATAGGATCTGATATCTATCACCTCCATCAAACCTGTATGACATTATATACATATGGAGTATCTATTTGTAGGTGGACGAGGATGAACAGGAGTTAGTCCAAAAGACGAGAAAAAGTCAGAACAGATGGGTGCCATTCATCCGGTTTACTTTTCTTTGCTGTTCAATTGAATTTCAGCTATTCTGTTCCTTTTAACGGCTGGGTCTTTACCCCTCACCCCTAGCGAGTCAGAAAGTTCTCAGTGTCTTTATGTGCTCCCTGCGTAGTAAGCATCCAGTGCCAGGCGATGGGGTGTGAGGAATCCCGGGGTGGCTCTATGAAAGGCTGTATGCATTGACGGATGGACTCAGGGATTGAGAGCGACACAGTAGGTAATCAGGGACATGCACTCATATAAGTAGCTGGGCAAGATTTGCAAGCGCACGGGGAGCCAGAGCTCCAGGGCCACTTTTCCAATACACCCGTCATATTTTCAGCAATTCTCCATCAAACACAAGCAAATATACTGTAGAAACAAACACAGAAACACACTGTGCAGAGGGAAAAGAGGCAATTCCTCCAATGCAAACACGGGGAGACTATAAAATCTCCAGAAAGACAGAGTCCAGAGATTGGAATTGAACCCGTTTCCCTGGCACTGTGAGGCAGCAGTGTTGTGTCACTGCACTATCAATGATGGACAATAGGATTAGTATAGTTACATTAGTTTATTTTTGAAAGTCAGTTAACAGGAATGCTCTCACTCAGCCTGTCTAAGATTGGGAAGCCTTTCTATAGCAGCAGAGGACAATTTAAGAGCAATAAAGTGGTGAACGCGAAACATGCAAGCTAGCTCGCTTTAGAAAAGGAGATTGCGGGAGTTTTGTTAAGATGTATAAAAGGGGAGAGTGAACATTGGACAACCAGAAATTGAGGCTGGCTGCAGAGAAATGGAGAACAACGAACTTCAAGTGAGTCAAGGGTGAGGGATGGGTGTTTCGTACGGCGCTGAGGAGAAGGTACTGGGGAAGCTGTAATGTTGGAAAATGGATAAATCACACAGGCTGGAAGGATAATAATCAATGTTCTGAAGGAATTAGCGGAGGAGATTGTGAAACCATTGGTCGTGACTGTTCAGGAATAACTATCATCAGACAAAGTCCCAGAGAACTGGAAAATGGACAATTTAAAATCTCTGTGTAAGAAGGAAGAAAGGCAAAATACAGGAAATCATAGGGCAGTTTAGTCTGGCATCGGTCGTTATTAGGGATTTAGAGTGCATTACTGGCAATGACATTGCAGAGTACTTGGAGGCGTATGGCAAAATAGGGCTGAGTCAGCATGGCTTCATCAAGGACTGGTCCCACTGACAGGTCTGTCGGAATTCTTTCAGAAGATAATTAGCAGGTTTGACAAAGGGAGGATGTGATCTGATTTGCTAATAGGGAGCGTGTTAAATTTGAATCTGTGTTAAATTGAATCATGTCAATTTATTGGTTACAAATATCATAAGTAGATGTACAAAACCAAATAAAAATTGCAAAGGAACAATTCAATCGTAGCTAAATAAAATAAGGATGGAGTGTCGGGTGATGTGTTGTGTCTACATGATGTGCGAGTGGTGGACCCCACTGTGGTTCCCAGTGACTATGCCTAGAGTAAATGTTGCATACTCGAAGAACTTTGGCTCAGAGTCGATGATCTGGAGTTTATGCTTCAAACAATGGGAGGCATCAGGGAGGGGAATGTTCCCTGGATGCTGTGATTCAGGAGACAGTTACACTCCCTAGATAAACTGACTCAAATCCAGCCAGTGATAAGAAAGTGTAGGAATTGGCTATGAGAGAGGCAGATAGAGGGATCCAGGAGGTAGAGTTGCAGGAGCCTGAGCCCTTGTCCTTCCCTGTATGGATGAGAATGGGGACTGCAGAGAGGATTAGCTGATTGGCCAGAGCATCAAGTTGAGGGAAGCTTTCAAGTGGGGCAAGAGAAGAGAAATGTTATTGTAATTGGGGATTGTATAGTTAGCGGCATACACACTGTTCGCTGTGATCGGGATTGAGAGTCCTGAAAGTTGCGTTACCTCCTGGTGTTTGGGTAAGGGATATCTCGTCTGGGCTGCAGAGGAACTTGGAGTGTGAGGGTAAAGATCCATTGGTCGTGGTCTGTGTAGATACCAACGACAGAGATAAAACTAGGGCAGAGGTTCTGCTCAGGGATACGAACAGCTCGGAGCTAAAATAGACAACAGAATCAAAAAGGAAATAATCTCTGGATTACGGCCTGAGTTATGAGCTAATTAGCACAGGATCAGAAGGAAAATGCGCGGCTAAAAGTTTGGTGTGGGATAAATGGGTTTGTATCATGGAACATTGACACCAGAACTGGCGAAGGAGGGCACTGATCTGATCGGGCGGTCTTTATCTGAACCGTGTTGGGACCTGGAGAATCGCATAACTGGGGCTCTAGACTGGAATTTAAGTTCAGTGAGGGTGGGTTGGTGTCAGTTACAGTGAAAGTTAGAAAACCCGAATTAAAGGAGGGGGTAAGACTGCAGAACTCAAGAATACGCCGTTTAGTATGTTTTCCTTTATTGGTCAGAGTATTGAGTACAGGAGTTGGGAGGTCATGTTGCGGCTATACAGAACATCGGTTCGGCCACTGTTGGAATATTGTGTGCAATTCCGGTCTCATTCCTATTGGAAAGATGTTTTGAAACTTGAAAGGGTTCAGGCAAGATTTACAACGATGTTGCCAGGGTTGGAGGATTTGAGCTACAGGGAGAGGCTGAACAGGCTGGGGCTGTTTTCCCTGAAGCGTCGGAGGCTGAGGGGTGACCTTATAGAGGTTTATAAAATTAGGAGGGGTATGGATAGGCTAAATGAACAAAGTCTTTTCACTGGGCTCGGGGAGTCCAGAACTAGAGGGCATAGTTTTAGGGTGAGACGGGAAAGATATAAAAGAGACCTAAGGGCAACTTTTTCACGCAGAGGGTATCACGTGTCTGGAATGAGCTGCCAGAGGATGTGGTGGAGGCTGGAACAATTGCAACATTTAAGAGGCATTTCGATGGGTATATGAATAGGAAGAGTTTGGAGGGATATGGGCCTGGTGCTGGCAGGTGTGACCAAATTGGGTTGGGATATCTGGTTGGCATGGATGGGTTGGATCGAAGGGTCTGTTTCCATGCTGTACTTCTCTCAGAATCTATGACTCTAAGTTATTCAAATCTCCAGCACAGACGCAGAGAGTATGGAAAGTGTTAACAAGCAAGTTTCAAACACACAGAACAAGCAAATGACAATGAGAAGAGGGATGGCTAATACAGGGCTGAACTGTTATATCGGAATGCATGCAGTATAAGGAATAAGGTAAGTTAGCTTGTGACTCGTACACAAATTGGCAGGTCGCCATCACGGAGATGTCGCTACAAAAGGATCAGGATTGGGAGCTGAATATTCAAGGATATGCATCCTATCAAATAGATACGCAGTTGGATAGAGAGGATGGGCATGTCTTATTAGTAAGAGATGAAATTAAATCAATAATAAGAAATGAAATAAGGTCAAATGGTGTAGAATCTGTCTCGGTAGAATTGAGGAATCCAAAAGGTTTAAAAAAGTAGTTGGAGTTCTGTTCAGGCCCCCAAACAGTAATCAGGAGCTGGGGTGCAAGATATATCAGGAGCTAGAAAGATGTGTAGGAAAGACACAGTTACAGTGATCATGTGGGATTACATTACCTCCTCCCTTCCATTCCACCAAATGACCCCGCCTTCCAGCTCCCAACTGGATTCATCCCTTCCATCGACCAACCAGGATGCACCCACCACTTGTGTCTACCTTTCCCCTACCACACCATCCCGCTGCTCTCCCCATCCCAACCACTCCCTTTCTGCTTTATTGGCAGTTTCCCCTACTCCCACTCGCAGTCCTGAAGAACGGGTAAATTTGAAATGTTAACGTCACCACCTCCTAATGCTGCCTAGCTTGCTGTTTCTTTCAGCCTCCTGTTTGTCTATTTTTACACAGGAGGATAAGGAGTCTAGTCAGTACAACACGCTGATAACCAGCTCCCACGGGTCACCCAATGAAGAAGCTCTTCCTGGAAGGAGGAAGAGGACATTAAGCCCCTCACGAAACTGACACAAGAACAGCACCTCCAGACTGTGACACTGAAGTAGGAGGATGTCATTGATGCTGCAAAACGACAAACCAATGAAGCAGAGACTGCTTGGACGGACTGCTCCATGTTGTGCCTCCTGGCTCCATTGCAAATGTTTCACGCATGTTAAATTAACATGGTTTGCTGATGGTAAGGAGGCACGGCGGATGGCTTGTGCCACATCTGAAGGAGGCATCTTCCATCTCCGAGAAGACAGGTAATTCTTCTGCATGGAGTTCAGAAGCTTTGGAGAATAGCCAACCCTGTCAGAGTGTGGCTGCTGACAGATTTGTGAACATCATGTCGCTCAGTGAAGGATCTCACTCCAACTGTACATTGAGATGGTGAGAGTTTGTTCAGAACGTGGAGCTTTCTCTCAACCAACATGGGGGAGGGTCTACAGAGATATGTAAACTATCACAGAGTCATATAGTTCAACAGGCCCTTTAGTCCAAACTGGTCCATTCCGAATAAAATGTTCATCCATGCTAACTCCATTTCCCTGCACTTGGCCCATATCCTTCTAAACCCTTCCTATCATATACTTGTCCAAATGTGAAAATATGTATTGCAGAAAACACCGAATATTTCACGATATCAATGTTTTGTTTAGAAAATAATGAATGTTCGTCCTTAACGCTCAAGTTTTATTGCAATCGCATTTTATTATTTTGTGGCATTGCAGATTAAATACTCATCTCCTTTATATTCTCCTCATGGTACCTTCACCGCAGGGAGTAGTCTGGTGTAACAGCTTTACACTGCCTCACGTGGCAAGGAGGTCATCCCTTATAAAGGAGAGAAAATCTGCTCACAGCGCCCCAAGTAGTGTCTCAATATCACTTTACAACTTCATTGAGGTATCTTCACTCTTATACTTTCATCAATTCGAAATGATTGGCACTATACATTTACTGTACTGATTATTTACTGCTCCGTATGAATTCTGTCAGTGTGTCATGACCAAGCAAATCCAGCTCCTTTTCAACAAGTGCATTTCCCATCACCTCGCCTTCTCATAAATACAAAATGAGAAGGATGGTATGGTTTGCAAAATCATTTCGTTGCCTTGCAAAACGCCAACAGCAACACCACTATTGTCATTGGAGATGGTTGGAAGCGATGGCCTAACTGTATTATCTCTGGAATAGTAACCCAGGGACCCAGTTGATGACCCAAACCACGGATTGGAATCCCACCACGGCAAATGTTGGAATTGACGTTCAATAAAACATAAAGGAATTGAGAATCAATGAAACCATTGTTGTTTGTCCTACCTGGCACACTCATGCTCTTCAAGGAGGGAAATCTACCATCTTCACCTGGTCGGTCTCACATGTGACTTCAGACTACAGCACTGTGGTTAACAAACAGTTGCAGATTGAAATGGCCAAGCCACCCACTCAGTTATATCATTCACTACAAAGTCTCAAAGAAATGAACAGGGCGAACCTCAGCACTGACTACTTACAGCCCACAGACTGCAGTGGGTCAGAGAGACAGCTCACTAATTCTCAAGAACAATAAGGAAAAAGGAATTAATTACTGGTCCAGCACCCCATTAATGAATAAAGGAAGACGAGCACACTCAAGGAAGAGAAACCAAAGGACATAACTCACTTTAAACCAGGACTTTCAGCAATATGAGAGCAGGAGAAAAATAAATGAGATTAAACTGGATTTTTATTTCCATTCCAGCTGATCATCAACAATTCCTCTGTTTGTATCTTTCTCTCTATCTCTCTCTTTCTCGATCTATTCAATCCAATCCTTCTCCCCTTCACAACAGACATCCATGTCACCAACATCAAACAAACTGTTTCCCAGTTCAGTTCTGGTGTATGGTGATTGGACTCGAAATGGCACTTCTATTTTTCTCTCGACCTGACGCTGCCAAATTAGTTCAGTTTCTCTCGCACTTCCTCGTTCTTTTTTATCCTGATCTCAAGCATCATTCTTTGGTTTTTTTCTCAACCTTTCATGTTGTTATTACATAGGATGTCTGCACCACTGGCAAGGGCAGCATTTGTTGACCTCATTAAATCAGTTTTACTGTACGGTCATTCTTTAAGGCAGTGGGTCTGACGTCAATCTTAATGCATGCCAGGAAATAATGCTAGAATTCTTTACCAAAGGACAACAGTGAAATAGATAAACTTATTGACAAAGTGCTGGTGGGATTATATTAGTAAAATGCACTTGTATTTCCAGTTCCTGTCATTTGAGTTTGAGTTCTCTCATCATCCAAGATAGGATTTGAAACAGTGTCTTTAGTGTAGTAACGTGGGCCACTGAATTACGTGGCCAGTTACATTACTACTCGGACACAGCGTCCCTGTCATGAATTCACTTTACAGACAAGAACACGATTGTGATGGACACATTTGTAACGGAAAAAATGGTTAGAAGAGAACAGGAACCATAAAGTCTGGATTTTTCCAAGTTATAGATAATATTTTATTTGGCACCCGCACTGACGTTAAGATGGGATTTGGGATATCATGGAGCTGGTAGTGGATAGCTTCAGTTATGGAGAGAACACCAAGGCATAAATCTATTTAGGGCAAATAGGTAATTCAGGATTGTGAATAGTCTTGTTCTCAGTTGTTTGTGATGGCGTGGGTTTGGGCGGTTCTGAAATTTGTGGTTAATAAATGGATTTGCATTTGAAACTGAAGACAATATAATCTGTCTTCACTATTTATAGATAACAGAAACAGCACTGAAGTTCACCATGACTTATAGGATTAATAAATCGATAAAGATGGGGAGACTTAAGAGGAACATCAACAATAGCAAGCATGGGATAGTAGCCGGCCTGAATAATCAACGGTACACCGTATATCCGTTATGGTAGTAGGTGCCACTACCAGGAAACATAGAAAAGACCACAGGATAAACTCCTATCCATTGTTGCAGCATTTCAGTCTACTTTTCTTAGATGCTGAACCATTGGTGCGACATTCCAGATTCTGATCAAGTGTTGTAATATTCCAGTCTACTACTCTCAGATTCTGAACCATTGTTGGAACATTCCAGCCTATAGTTCTCAGATTCTGATCTCTCCTCTCCCTGTCTCTGTAACGGCTGGTGCCTGTTAGTGTTGGAGGTGATACATCTGCAGCTATAATGGAATAAAGCATTGCAAGAAGGTCTTTATAGATAGAAGAGGAAAACCATCCAGTGACACAATTAGGATCCATGCCGACTGACATCAATCACAGTCACTGAACAAAAAGATCCAGTTAACCTCTTTCAGTATGCTACCTTCAGTTCACAATAACAACTGGATTGAATTGAATGGTGGCCAATGGTCACATCTCCCATCAGCAATTACTCTCGTGAAGTTAGTTGAGAGGGAGAATGATGGATGTTTTCTTATCGCAAGCTAGATGTTTCTGCTGTGTGGACCATTTGCAATACTTAACATCCTGAATGCTCCACCATAAACATCCACAAAAAAAAAACAGAACTTAGATGCTGTTACCATGCTGATTTCTCCTCGAGTAGAACAGGCGCCAAGCAACAGATTCTCAGTGGGCATATTTATACAGAACATACACAGGAAGTGTGGATCTGTCTGGACATTCCTCTCGTTTCTCTAATAAGACAATGTTGAATCTTCAACACACAATACGATTGAACACTGTTTTATGTAAACTCACAAACACCTTCATATACTTTATTCGTTTCAAAGCAGTAAGACTTACATTTTTCGAAATCAGTCCAAAATCAGTTCAAAGCCAAATGTGGCATATTGTCACAAAGTCAGGCCTTTTACAGGGTTATGTTATCCTTGATTTTTTTCAAAGAGAGTCCAGACGATTCAACATTCCAACATGTCAGAATTTTGAAAGGTTCGTTGGGGTCCTTTTGTTTATATGTAACAGATAATGCCGCATCCAGAAGCTTTTCAAGTCTTTAAAAAGAAACATGTACAATCAAGAAGACGTGGCCAGTTCCCTAGCTGGACAGATTGGGTCAGTTCTGGGGTTACCTGAGTCAGAGTCACTGAACGCTGTCTCCTTCATTCTGCTCTTCTGACCTTATAACCTGCAAGCAGTTGTGTCAATTTTACACTTTGTGCTAAGGGGTATGTTTATTGGGATTGTTGCATGTATTTGAGAACAGCATTCTTATGTCTGGATAGCCTGTTGCATTCGGGTACGATACGTTATTCAGGTATTCTATTTTCATTTGGTAATTTGGTAAGTAAATGTTATTTGTTTAAAACTCGCAGTCTGACCAGCAAATTCTATCTGGGAATATCAGCTACACACTAACCTTCAACAAATACCAAATTTACGGTCCGGGTGACCTGCATAAAATGTTTTTAGGATTCGGGTCTGGTCCATAACAGATTGGGGGTCCTTTGTGGAATTTAGACAGCAAGTGGCAGGTGTTATTGCCTCTTATTTCGTGTGTTAATTTGGTGAGTAAATATATCATCAGATAGCAATGGTTCTTGCAGGAACCAATCTTGTTTTGAAGGTGGAAAAAGTACCTTGGGGATTTTACAGAATGCACATAAGTCCAAGCAGCAAGAATTACGAAACGATGGGAGTTGAAGTTACGTCCTAATGTGAGGAAAGATGAATTGATTGCAGCAGTAGCTCAGCATTGCAATTTGCTGGAAACTCCATCAGGATCTGTGGAGATGACTAGGCTTCAATCTCAAATGAAGCAGTTTGACGTAGAAGCAGAAATGAAGCAGTTTGAGCGACGACTAAAATCAAAAAAGGAAGAAAGAGAACTAATAGGTTTAACAGAGGAAAGAGAAAAAAATAATAAATAGCTTCATTGGAAGAGAAAGGAAAAGAGAGAGCATTTGAGCTTCATTGATGGACACTTAGAATGGAAAGTCAACTTAAAAGGATGGAGATAAAGGGTGAAGGTAAGCTCAGTGAAGAACAGAGTGAGGATATGCAAACCCATGTTAGTCAAAAACCTGGTGAGAAAGCTTTATCAGTATATTCACAGCTAGACTAAATTTGATGAGTAGGAAAGTGGCTAAAGAAATTCAGTGGCCAGTGACCATGTGGGTTTTGTTGACCCAAACAAAACTTGGAGGTAGAGCTAGTGAGGTATTCGCAACATGGTCAGTGGAGTGATATGGGGAGTATGAGGGGAAAATGTACATATGAGTTTGTGCCAGAAGCCGACAAACAAGGTTACAGAAACCTAAGGAAGGATTCTAGTCATACCCATATTGAGTTTGAAAGGATCAAACAAAGTCATTTTGATAGCAGGAAAATAACTTTAAAAAGCGAGCAAACCTACGACTTTGTGCGAGAAACTCTGTGCGAAAATTAATGTGGAGGAATCCAAACATTTATTGCCTGACATAGTGCAAACTCATTCGAAAGAGCAGAGAGTTAAAACGGCAAGACTGGCAACTGAAGTGTCTAACGATTATGACTAGTGATTAATGATTATAAAACTTGTTTTGTTGTCTAGAATCATTTTCAGTGCATGATGGATAGAAATTAGGGCAAAAGGAAATCCACACGTAGAAAGGGAAAGGTAGATCTCAGTGAAGATCATAATGATAAATTATCTCATGATAAAAAGGAAATACTTGAAGGAGACAAAGAAGTTAAAACGCTCTGGTGTTTTCATTGCAACAAATTAGGACACATGAAATCACTGTGTTGGCTGGTTCAGAAAAATAAAATGCAGATGCGAGAAAACGGGATAAGTCTGGGAGTTTTGTTGGAATGGTAACAGAAAGCACAGTGGAAGCTAGAAAGCTGCATCAGTGTTTACAAGCTGATTGGAGGTTTGTTAAGGATGAAGTGCCAGACCTGTTTGGAAAATATACCTGCAAAGGGAAAATTTAATCACATAGGGCAGGTAAAGAGGATGCAATATTAAGGGACACAGGGACCTCTCAGTCTACGATGCTGAAAGACAAGGAGCTATGCAATCCTGAAGGGCTATTTCCAGAAAAGGTGAGGCTAAATGGAATTCACCAAGAGACAATGAGAGCAAAATCATGTAACGCGAGCATAGCATGTCCAGAAAAGGGTGGAGAAATTGTGGTAAGGTACTGGACAAACTCTCAGCTCCAGGAATACAATTTGTCCTTGCAAGAAGTACAGCTGATTCACCGGTAGGAGTACTGCCTACTCCAGCTGAAAAGCGAGTGGAGACGCAGGCAACTGAAGCAATGCAGGAGTCTTATCCTGGAACCTTTCCTGATTGTGACTAACAAATTCCCAGCGTCACCAGTTGAAACAGGCATTACCAAAAATGTAAAGATAAGGAAGCTTGCGTGGCATTAACAGATACTGTATCCCGTCAGATAAAACAGGAGCAAATTGGTGATCATGTAAATACATTTTGCTCAGCTAAACTAATTGAGTTACAGCAGAAAGATAAAAGTTTAAAGCATTTGTATTAAAAAGCATATCGGTTAGGAATTTCGAATGTATCCCTAAGTGCTATTACCTTAAAAATGATGCCCAGATGAGGATTTCGAGACTAACACATATTCAAGAAGATGAGAAATGGGAACTCATATTGCTAATGGGGTACAGAAAGGAGGTGATGTGAATGGTGCATGAGCTACCAGCTGGAAGTCATTTAGGAGTGAGGAAATCACAGACTGAATACAGAGATATTTTAACTGGCCTGGACTGCAACAGGATGCAGTTGAATTTTGCCAGATGTGTCATACATGCCAGGTAATTGGAAAAACACAGGCGATAATAAAACCTGCACCTTTCTTAACTATTCGGCATTTGAGGAACTTTTTGCAAGAGAATTACTTGATTGGTAGGTCCCCGACCTCAGACAAAAATGTGGACATCAGTATTTGTTAACAATAATGGATGTATCGACTATATTTCCAGAGGCCATCCCGAGATGCAGTATCACAACTAAAAGAATTGCAGAGGAATTACTCTTTTTTTTAAAAAAAAGATATGGACTATTAATAGAGATACGGGGAGATCAAGGTTCAAATTTCGCATCTAATTTATTCGCGATAATATCTAAGGAATAAAGCTATTCAAACCTACTGCACATCATCCAAAATTGCAGGGAGTGCTAGAAAGGTGACATTAAAATTTAAGAACATATTGATGGCTTATGATCAGGAATATCCAGATGATTAGGCTAAGGGAATTCCATTTGCGCTTTTTGTGATCAGGGATGCACCACATGAACAGAGCAAATTCAATCATTTGAATTAATTTTTGGGCATTATATGAAAGGACCATTAATATTGTTTCAGAATAAAATAGTAAATCAGAATTCAAATGCCACACATTTGAAGTCTGCCTCAAGATTTATGGAACGATTAATAGCATTGGGAAGTTGGTTAGACAGCATTTAAAAGTATTGCTGCATGCAATAAAACAGGAAGCGGATAGGATACCAAAAATTGCAATTTTGCTATCGAGGATAAGTTATTGCTGTTACTTCCAGTTATAGGTGAAACTTGAAAAGCAAGGTTTAGTGGACCTGATCAAATAAAGCAGATGTTGAGTGAGGGTAACTACTTAATAGGGACTCCAGACAGAATAAAATTTCACAGCGTATGACAATGTACTGTGACAGGTAACAGAAGGCAGAGGTCAAGGTGTCATTGTTTTTGACACAGAAGGAAGAACCAAGTTCAGAGGATTCTGAATCAGACATTCCTCAAATTAAAGTGGATAATGAGTTATCCGTCTAAAATTGGGATGATTTATTGATTTAACTTTCTGAGAAAAATCGAAATGACTAGAAACAGTTATTACTATCACATCGGGAGATATGCAGGTATTAACTTGGAAGTATTACCTAATTATGCATAATGTATCTGTAGGAGATGCCGTTACGATTAAGCAACATCCTTACAGGCATAATCCTCTAAAGTTGGCACAGGTTAAGAAGGAGATTGAACGCATGCTCTAAGATGACATAATAAAGATGCATTACAGTGACTGGAACTTACCCATAGTTATGGTGCCAAAGCCAAATGTTTCCCAACGGTTATGTATGGACTATTATAATGTCAATGCAGTTTAAAAATTTTCATGTATACCCAGTTCTGTGGTTGGAAGACTGCGTTGAAAATGTGGGACAAGCAACTTACATTAGATATGAAAAATGTGCCGGCCACATTTCATGGACTAGTCAAAAAGTTGCTGGATTATCCAACGTGTGATGCATATTGATGGCCTGGTGATTTTTGGTGACTCACGAAAGGAACCCTTACAGCATCCATCGGACTTGTTTGATCGACTTCGGAAGGCAGGCTTGGTGGTAAACCGAGCGAAAAGTGAATTTGAGGAGAAAGTGAGGATTGCAGATGCTGGAGATCAGAGCTGAAAATGTGTTGCTGGAAAAGCACAGCAGATCAGGCAGCATCCGAGGAACAGAAGAATCAACATTTCGGGCATAAGCTCTTCTTCAGGAATGAGGAAAGTGTATCCAGCAGGCTGAGATAAAAGGTAGGGAGGAGGGATTGGGGGAAGGGCTTTGGAAATGCGAAAGGTGGAAGGAGGTCAAGGAGACGGTGATAGGCCGGAGTGGGGTGGGGCCGGAGAGGTCACGAAGAAGATTGCAAGTTAGGAAGGCGGTGCTGAGCTCGTGGGATTTGGCTGAAACAAGATGGGGGAGGGGAAATGAGGAAACTGGAGAAATCTGAGTTCATCCCTTGTGGTTGGAGGGTTCCTAGGCTGAAGATGAAGCGCTCTTCCTCCAACCGTCGTGTTGCTATGGTCTGGCGATGGAGGAGTCCAAGGACCTGCATGTCCTTGGTGGAGTGAGAGGGGGAGTTGAAGTGTTGAGCCACGGGGTGGTTGGGTTGTTTGGTCCGGGTGTCCCAGAGGTGTTCTCTGAAACGTTCTGCAAGTAGACGGCCTGTCTCCCCAATACAGAGGAGGCCACGTCGGGTGCAGCGGATGCAATAAATGATGTGTGTGGAGGTGCAGGTGAATTTGTGGCGGATATGGAAGTATCCCTTGGGACCTCGGAGGGAAGTAAGTGGGGAGGTGTGGATGCAAGTTTTGCATTTCTTGCGGTTGTATGGGATGGTGCCGGGAGTGGAGGTTGGGTTGGTGGGGCGTGTGGACCTAATGAGGGAGTCACGGAAGGAGTGGCCTTTTCGGAACGCTGATGGGGAGGGGAGGGAAATATATCCCTGGTGGTGGGGTCCGTTTGTAGGTGGCGGAAATGACAGCGGATGATACGCTGTATATGGATGTTGGTGGGGTGATAGGTGAGGACCAGTGGGGTTCTGTCCGGGTGGCGGTTGGAGGGGCAGGGCTCAAGGGCGGGAGAGCGGGAAGTGGAAGAGATGCGGTGAAGTCTTTTTGGAGATACAAAACTGCGAGACTGTTTAGCTGGAGACTGTTGTTACAGCCATTCAGTTTGAAAAGTGTGCACATGGAAGGTCTTGAAAACATGATTGCCAATGTATTGTTGAGACTTGAGTGAAAAAAAAGACATTCAATGATGAAAGTTCCACACACTGAATTTGGATGTAGTTGTGCATGTTTATAGTAAACGAATATACATGTGCATTTTAGAGTATGAACTACTATTTTGGGGAAGTAGAAAACTGAAGCCATCTTTGGGTATTGAAGATTCAGTTTTATATTGGGGGAATTGTCACACAGGTGGTCTCTTTACAAGGTTATGTTGTCCTTGAATTTTTTCCAGAGAGGTTCTAAACGTCCCAAGGTTCCAACATGTCTCAATTTTGAATGCTGCATTGCGGTCCTTTATTTTTTACCTCACAGGTAATGCCTCGGAAAGAAAGCTTTCAAGCCTTTAAATATGCTGGTTTAATCAAGGAGATGTGGCCAGCTCTCCAGCTGCGCAGGTCAGTTCAGTTCGAAGATTAGTTGAGTCAGGTTCACTGTTGAAAGTGGACAGTCTCCCACTCCTTCAGCCCTCTGATGTCGTAAACTATAAGCTTTTTTGCATAATTTTTACACTTTGCACTCAGGGGTTTGATTTTTTGGGATTGTGGCAAGTAATGTGGATCAGCATAATTAATTCGAGGTCAGATTTGGATAGGATGAATTATTCGGGTACGGTATTTTCAGTTCGTTGTGTTTCATTCCTTTTTTTTTGCAAATACATTTTGTTTGTTTAAACGTCGGCAGTCGGACCAACTAATTCACTCTGGGAATATCCATTATACACTTTCCTTCAACAATTGACAACATTACGGAATGGGCTACGTGCTTAATAATGTTTTAAGGGATTAGACCTCGTCCATAGCAATGTACAACAAACTTGTTTATTTAAAGTCATGGATTATTGAATAAGGAATGGACTGAATATGATAATAGCTATGAGACAGAAAGGGCTGCGATCAGTGGCTGAGAAGACCTGAGGGGGGTCCAGCAGTATCTCCCAGTCACGAATATTCAGCCATCGCTGTTTCTGACGAATGGAATGAAATGCAGTGCAGAACAAGATAAAAGATGACCTTTGATAAATGGAATGCTGAACGACAATGTGAACAGAATAGGAAAATTTTAAATGTGATTTACAGACTTATATATTATAAACAGAACGTTTAATCACAGGTTATACAAGTTGTTCAGAAAGTTCATATCTGGAAGGTATATTCAGAAATAAAAACAGACATAAATAACAAAATGTGTGGGGTTACAGTGAGTTACAGCAGAGTCAAAGTGAGGATACAGCTCATACAGAGCTGATACAGAGATGATGAGCCGCATGGCAACCACCTTTGCTGAAATTATTCAGAGAAACATATTGAAAATGTTCAGAGACTGAGGAGACAAGTTTAGACATAAGACGCACAGACAATATCATAATTAATAAACTATTACTATTTTTACATCAAGTGTAGCTGTCTCTAAAATGTATTTTAAATGAAGACCACTTTGATGAGATTCGCGCATTTAACTTCAGAACTGAGAGCAGAAAAAGACTCCAGTGAAATACATATGTCACTGGCAGAAGTGATGGAAACAGGAATGGAGCATATTGTCCAAATATACCCGGGTTCAATCATGAAAAAGCAAAATATTAGAGATAGTGGAAATCTGTAATACAAAGCAAAATGATGGCGAAATTCAACAGATGAGGCAGGATCTGGACACAGAAACAGAGTTAACATATCGAGTCTATATGAACCTGTTCTGAACAAGTTATGTTGGAATCAAAAATAGTTAATTCCATTTTTCTCTGTTCCGATGCTGCCGGAACTGTGGGGTTTCTCTCCAGCACTTTCAATTGTTACAATGGCAGGAAACAGAGAGTAATGGTGGACGGTTGCTTTTCGGACTGAATGCCTGTGCTCACCAGTGTTCCACAGAGGTTGGTTCTGGGTTTTCACTGTTTATCATTTATGTAAATGATTTGCGTGAGAATATTGAAGGCATGGTTCGTAAGTTTACAGATTACACGGAAACTGGTGGCACAGTGGCCAGTGAATATGGTTTTCGAAGAATACAAAAGAGTCCAAATGAAATGGATCATTGAGTGATAAATAGCAGATAAAGCTCAAGCTGGATGAATGGGCGGCACGGTGGCACAGTGGTTAGCACTGCTGCCTCACAGCGCCAGAGACCTGGGTTCAATCCTCGCCTGAGGCGACTGACTGTGTGGAGTTTGCACGTTCTCCCCGTGTCTATGTGGGTTTCCTCCGGGTGCTCCGGTTTCCTCCCACAGTCCAAAGCTGTGCAGGTCAGGTGAATTGGCCGTGCTAAATTGCCCGTAGTGCGAGGTAAGGGGTAAATGTAGGGGTATGGGTGGGTCGGTGTGGACTTGTTGGGCCGAAGGGCCTGTTTCCACACTGTAAGTAATCTAATGTGAGGTGCAGGCGATTATGTGTGTTTGTTGCTGTCTACTGAACCAGGAATGCAATGATTTTATTCCCCATCTCCTGTGTTCAAAACATTGATATCTTTCATGATCTTTGAGAGGCCTTCCCCTCTCTATGGTTACTCTCTTACTGTTAATATAGTTGCACAATGTCTTTGGATTATCCTTAACCTTATATGCCCATGCTATCTCATATCGCCTTTTTGCTTTCCTGATTTCTCTCAAAATAATGCCACACACTATTTATATTGACTAAGAGATTAAATTGAATTAAGTTGTCTATATCTAAAGGAAGGTTTTCTTTGATTTTTGAGTAAAGGCTCAATTACTGTAGTTGTCCATTGTTCCTTTATCTTACAGCATTACCTTTAACGCTAACAGGAACGTAACTCCCGTCGTCCGAATGCCTCTCACTTGTCAGACATCGTTTTACCTGGTAACAGTCTACTCCAATCAAACTTGGTACGTCCTTGTCCCATGCCATTAAAATGTATGGTACTCCAATTTAAATAAAACATTAATGAAAGGCTTAGAAATTTTCCATAACCATGATGAAACTATTAGAGTTATGATTGTAATACCCAAAATATTCCTTCACGTTTACTTCAGTCACTTGCCCTGCCTATTGCACAAAAGAAGGCCTAGTTTTGCTCCATCTCTGTTTGAATCATCCGCATATTGATGAAGAAAATTTTCGTGAACCCCTTTAACAAATTCTTCACCATTTAACACTGTGGTAGACCCAATCGATTATTAGAAAATTAAAATCCCACATTATTACAACGTTATTAAGCTTATGTATATCCGAGATCTCCCTACATGTTTGTTTCTGAATTTCTTTCTTATTATTGGAAACCATAATGTACAATACAATCAACTTGCTCTATCCTTTTTTTTAGTTTCGAACAATATATTTTCACTGGCCGATTTGTCACAAATAAGCAGTTTGTGCAATCTGTTCAAAGTGAAACTTTATTTTCTTATGTTTGATACTACCTGCTTATTTTAATTAGATATTTTTTTCAGAAATATCTTCCCCATTTACAACATTAATTTATTCCTTATTCAAAAATGGCAGATTGCCTCTCACTACCCTCCGCATGTATTTTTCCATTATTTCTATGACGCTTAACATCTGGAAAATGGAATTGCCAATCTTGAAAATCTCTCAGGTGAAAGTGAGGACTACAGATGCTGGAGATTAGAGTCAAAGGTGTGGTGCTGGAAAAGTACAGCAGGTCATGCAGCATCCGAGGAGCAGGAAAATTGACGGTTCAGGCAAAAGTTCTTCATCAGCTCATTCCTGATGAAGGGCTTTTGCCTGAAAATTCGACTTTCCTTCTCCTCACATGCTGCCTGTCCTGATGTGCTTTCCCAGCACTAAACTCTCGACTTGAACATCTCGCAACCAACTTTCTGTAATAAATATGATGGCCCAGTCTCATATTCTCAAACATGCCCTGAGTTCATTAGCCTTCCCTGTAATACTCCTTACATTGAAATAAATGAATTACTATTCACTTTTGACTCTCTCGTCTTTCCTTTCTAATTGACATGCTCTCCTCACATTCATAAGCTTCTCCATCCACCCTACCATTTGTACTGCTACTTGGAATGTCCACCTTGCTGTCTCTATCAATATAAAGTCTCCCAACACAGACTGAGCAAATCTCCATGCTAAGATATTGGTTGACTGTTTTCCAGTTTAGAGTGAACCAATGTTTTCTGAACAGGTCTTTTCTACTATAAAATAGATTCCAATCTCCCAAAACTCCAAATCCTTCAACAACACAGTAGCTCTTCAGCCGTTGATTTTTCTCCTTTAACCTTTTGTTCCCTATCGGTTCAGTTTGACATTGGGAGTAAACCAGAAATTACTACTTTTAAGGTTTTATTTTAAATCTTTGACCTCACCTCTTAAATTCATTATGTACTGTTTTAATCTTTCACTAAAATTATCATTCCTACCAATTTGTACAATAATTTCTGGCTACTCAATCTCACCTTTAACAATGTGCTTGAAATGTTTTGAGACGTTCTTAATCCCTGAACATAAAAGCAACAAACCATCCGAAGTTTTCGCTCACTGCCACAGAATCTCCTCTTAATGCCCCTGACACAGGAGTCCACTGTAGCAGTAATTCTACTAAATCTTCTCAAAATTTGCCTAACATAAGAATCATTCCAAATGTTCAAAAATTGATAATTGTTCCATTTGCCTCAGAGATTCTTTTAAGATGCACCTGGACAGATGCATGAGTACGTGGGGAGCAGAGATATACAGATGCTTCGGACTTGGGCGATCGGTTTGGACAGTAGATTTGGATCGGCTGAGTCTTGAAGGGCCGAAGGGCCTGTTCTTGAGCTGTAAATCTTCTTTGTTTTTTGCTCTTTCTAAATATTGGTCTTTGGATCATAGTTGGGAAACCGCATCTGTGTTTGATCACGTTGGTGAGTTGAATGGGATAACAGTGTGTTTTTTCAATGAACAGACTGCACAACTGAAGTATGAGCAATGGGGAACCTGGATCATAGAACAAACCTTTGCATCAACATCACATTTTTCGGGGGGGGAATATAAATCTTGAAGTATTTGAAAAACAAATGCATTTAGAAATAGAAAAGTTTTTCTACAGTTTACAGATTAATGATCAGATCACGTTCAGATTTTTTAAATTGTTATGATTCCTTCCCTCGGCAAGGTCATTAAACTGGCTCTGCCTGTTTATTTGACTAACATTTCCTTTCTGCTCAGCTTTGGTCCCAGCCCCATGTGTCATTAGCTTAAATCTGCAATATCACACCTCCCTTCCTGGATTTTGGGGCCCCTGCAGTTAAAGTGCACGCTTTCCTGTTTGTACAGGTCCCACGTGTGCTGGAAGCAATTCGAATCATTCAAAAATCAGAAACA
Organism: Chiloscyllium punctatum; assembly: GCF_047496795.1. Taxonomy (NCBI): domain Eukaryota; kingdom Metazoa; phylum Chordata; class Chondrichthyes; order Orectolobiformes; family Hemiscylliidae; genus Chiloscyllium; species Chiloscyllium punctatum. Next base: position 52,178,699 of record NC_092767.1, read on the forward strand.
ATCCTCTGAAAATAGCTCTTTGCCACATATTCAATTGTACAATCTTTTCCTTCTTTGTCTCAATTTCAGGTGGCACAGGAAAAATCCCAAGATTACGACCCTGGAGATGTTGCTTTTAAACTCACTGCTAACTCCCTGAAATTGCTTTGCAGGACTTTTCAACATTTCACTTTTCTTACCGTTGTCATTTGTACCAATATGAACCATGACCGCTGGCTGTTTACCCTCCAACTTCAGTATGCCCTGAACATGCTCAGAGACATCATGATCCTAGCACCGACCACTCTTTGTATGAAGAAGTCATAGACTGATGGCGTTTTAGTGACTGGAAGAGGTTTGGAAGAGAGGGAGGGCTGGCAGTGCTGCAGGAGATATGGAGAGTTGAAGAGTTGGAGCAGTTCACAAAGGTAGAGTTCTCCGACAGGAGTAGGTGACAGATGGTGAGGGTTGTGTGGCCTGAGAAAGTTAAAGAGAGGGGGTTTTCGGGACTTGAAGATATTACACTGATAGTGACAGTTGAAGAGACTGTAGCCAAAATGCATGAAGAACGTTATACAGATAGGGAGGTGAGTAGGGACTGAAGGTGAATACACAAACATGGAGAGTTGTATTATTAGACAGAGCTGAGAGGGATAGGGACCGGTGTAGGCATTTACACAGATAGGGAAGGTTGCGTTTTTGGAGAAGGTTACACTGATACAGACAGTGTTAAAGAGTGTTTAAAGAGTGGCAATAGTTATAGAGAGGTTCTAAAAGCAGGAAGAGGTGACAGTCATATCGATCGTGGTAAGGACTGGTGAAGCTTACATAGGCAAGGAATGTTTTAGAAACTGTTGGAGTTTACACATATAAGGAGAGTATTGGGGATGAGGCAAGGTTCAAGAGACAGGGATTTTTGATAGGACTGGACAATAACCTTCTTCATCAGGTGGTTGTGGAGCACAATCCTAAGGTCCAGAATTTATAGCAACAGGATTGCAGTGTCATGGAATACAATGTCAAACAAATTTAGTTTCAGCCTTTCATCTGTTACAGTGATCACCAGCGCTTCCAAAGCGAGTTGGATTATAACTGGGCGTTGTGCAATTTTAAATTCACAGCATTGACGCTGGCCAGATCCTGCAGAATGGCCCCAAACCTGGCCCTGTTCCAGTTTTCCTCTTCAATCTGTGGACCTGCTGATCTTTTACAATAACTATGTTAAAACGAAGACAGTTGTGGGCACTGGACCCAAAGTGCTCTCTGAATGACACTTCAGTCACTTGCCCGACCTCGTTTTCTGAGGGGAGGTCCAGTGTTGCCCCTGCCTGAGTAGAGTAGGGCCCTCTGCATATTGACTTAGGAACCTTCCTTGGACACATTTGAAAAATAGCTCTCTGTCCAGGACTTTTTATACTCAAGGTGGCCCAGTCAATACATGGAATATTAAAATCTCCAGCCTGCACTCCTCTATTATTCCTATAGTTATCTGCAATCTCTCTACACAGCTGCTCCTCTGGTATCTGTTGGGTCTACAACAGTCTACAATACAGTCCCAACAAAGTGACCACCCCCTTCTTCTTTCTAACTTCTAACCATGTGGAATTTTAAATGAATATATGTTTTAAAAATTGGAATTAACAATCCATAAATAAGTATTGATAAAAATCCAAACACTTGACCTTCAGAGAAAGACAACAGCTCACTCTCATATGGTCTGCACGACATACCCACAGCAAAGTGTTTGCCTCTCAATTACCCTGTGAAATGGACGAGCCAGCTGCTTAGCTCAAGGGCAGGAAGGGATGGGCAATAAAGGCTAGTCAGCCAGAGACACCCACATCCCATACCTGATTTTTTTAAAAATCCATTCAGATTGGTCCCAGCACATTTCCAGTGGAACAATATCCTGGCCAATCACATTGGTAGATTTATGGACAGGGCTTGAAACTGACAGAGAGGATGCAGGGACAGGCTTCAGGTGAAAGGAGCTTTTCAAATCCAAAGGGAAAAGGTGAAGCATCGGAGCAGCGTGGGAATGTGACTGAAGACAACAGAAAGGAACAGGATGGGACACAATTTGAACTAAAAAAGTAGATCAGCAAATACATTTGTGACTGGAAATTGTGGGAACGAGTAAATTATGTTTTTTATTAATGGACAAAGTCTCTGCAACAAGGTAGATGGATTTGTGACACAGAGATAAAAGGGATTTAGACACCAGAGAGATGTGGTTACAGGGCAAACAAAAGGTGGAACATAAATATTCAATGGTTCACAACCTTGTGCAAATTCAGGCAAAATGGGCGACGCTAACAATAATGAGTGAGAAAGGCATTACAGAGAAAGAATTTGGCCTCAGATCATGAAGTAGAGTCCGTCTGAATGTTAATTCTGGTTACTACTTGCCAAGGACACAAGCAGCAGAACAGTTTTAGACCACCCACCGAACAGCATTTCATGGCTCATCACTGCAATAAATAGGAATTCATTGGAATGTTTAATACAGGCATGGTGAACATTTAGTGAAACGTCAATATTCACAAAGTCTGGGACAATCACACTCTCAACAGTGATATTGTAAGAGGTTTTCGAGAAGATTTTTCAGTGTTTCTTAGAATAACACATCGTGCAACTGGCGAGGGACGTAACTGTCTCAGAGAGACTGTTGTGTTGTAAAACATAGTGAATGAGTAATGTCACCTGGAGAGATCCTCTGGGAAATTGTGATAAAGTGCAGTTTAAAGAAATATAAAGTTATAAAGTGAATCACAGAAAGGACAAGCTACAACTAGAAACAAAAGTAGCCAATGACATGAGTTCGAGAGGAGAACTGACCAAGATAAACAGGCTAAACAGACTGAAATATGTGTCTGCAAATGAACAGTGGAAAACATTTGAATGAACAGTGTAAAATACTCAACAAAAGAACATTCCACTGAAACAGACAAAAACTCAGCAAGAAATCCCCACCGGTCCCTCACTCAGGACAAAATGGATCATATATATAATGAGGCTGAGAAGATCACCACAAAGTACTTCAAATCCTGAAGTGAGAGAGAGTTTTAGAGTAAGTTTAAAATGGATTACAATGGGTTTGCTAGCAGGAGGAGGGCAATGGGAAGGGGAATCGTTGTCAAGGTTTATTGACACGATACGAACATGGAGAGGTGAAGGTGCTGGAGGTGGCAAGAGTGTCACAGCGAGTGGTCAGGGCCTTAACGGTGTGACAAAGCCAGTCCTGATTGCTGCAGCTGGAGGGGTTTGCAGAGGTACGCAGGGACATAGGTATTTTTATTTATTCATTCATGGGATGTGAGTGTGACTGCCTGGACCAGCATTCTTTGACCCCATGCTAATTACCCAGAGATTGCTGGGGCCCTGGTGGATATATTTAATATCTTGCTGGCCACTGGTGAAGTACTGAATGACTGGAGGATCGCTAATGTGGTTCCTTTGGTCAAGAAGGGCAGCAGGGATAGGCCAGGTAATTACAGAGCAGATAGTCTGACAGCAGGGGGAGGGAAATTATTGGAAACTATTGTGAGGATGAATCAACACTTGCAAAGATAAGTATCAACTCTGTTTAGTCATCACGGATTTGCCAGAGGAAGATACTGTCTGAGGAATTCAGTTCAGTTTTTTTTGAAATGGTGCTTAAGTATATTGATGAAGGCTGTGCAGATGATGTGGTTTACACGGACTTGACTAAGTCCTTAAACAAGATCCAACATGGAAGGTTGGTCCAAAAGGACTGGGTTCCAAGGCAAGTTGGCAAATTGGATGCAAATTGGTGGATAGAATACTTTCGCCACCGGGTGTACCACAGAGATCTGTGCAGAAACCATTGAACATTAATAACTCGGATGTGAAAGCAGAAGGTATCATTAGTCGGTTTGCAGATGACATGAAAGGCGAGGGTGTTGTTCACAGTGAGGAGGATGGTCTTCGTCTGCAGTCCGATGTCGACCGGATGATAATCTAAGGAGAGTTTAGTTCTTATTGAAGTGAGGTAACACTCTGTGGGAGGTATGATAATCGAAGAACAGACATAATAAACGGTAGGTCCTTGTGGAGTACTGAGGAATACAGGGACCATGGTGGACAAGTCCATAGATCCCTGAAGGTGTCAGCACAGGGAGACAGGGTGGGAAAGGCACCTCAACTCGGAGCAGGAGAGAGATCCATATCCTGGTGTGGTGAATTGCTAAAGCTACTTGAGTGGATATAACCTAGTCTGGCAGGGTGTTGGACCTTAAATAGATGTAAGGTCAGAAAGAAGATTGAGGCTAGTGCACAAGTTAAAGACAGCAATTTCAGCAGGCAAGGCAGGCAAGAACATAGCAGGGAATTGGGGAAAACTGATGATTAAACTGCATTTATTCCAATGCAAGGGGCCAGACAGGTAAGGAAGATGAACTCAGGGCATGGATTGGAACATGGGACTGGGATATTATAGTTATTACAGAAACACAGCTGAGGGAGGGGAAGGACTGGCAGTTCATTGCTTCAAGGTAGAGATGCTACAGGAAGGGGAGGCAAGAGAGGACGTGTGGTGGTGGGTTTTGATTGCATGAATCATCACAGCAGTACTTGGAGGGGATATTCCTGTGCCCAGTGAAGCTCTGTTCGTGGAACAGAGAAATAAGAATGGGTCATCACTTTTCTTACGAACGGACTGCTGACCCTGAATAATCTGTGGCAGACTGAGGAACAAATATATCGGGACATCTTAAATATCAACCATAATAATAGGGCTGTTATAGTTGGTGTTTTTGAACTTTCCAAACCTAGACTGGGACTGCCAGTGTTCAGTGTTTGCAAGGGAGGAATTTGGTAATTGTGTTCCAGAAAACTCCCAATCAATATGTAAATGGCCTGAAAAGAGAAAGGGGCAAAACCTGACCTCCCTTTGGGAATTAAGTTAGGGAAATGGACTGAGATGTGATTGTTTAACCGTTTTGCCAAATTGACCACAGTTCTAGTAATTTGAAAATAGCTTTGGAAAAGGACAGGCCTGGTCCACAAGTGCAAGTTATAAAATGGAGCCTGACCAATCTTGATTGTATTAGCCAGGAACTTTCAAAATGTGATTGGGGAAGGGAATTATTTACAGGGAAATGGAAGTTTGGCAAGTGAGAATATTTTAAAAGTGAGATAAACTGATCGATCAGCGCCAGCATGTTCGTGTTTGTGTGCAGGTCAATGCTGACAGCATTCAGAAACACTGACTGTCTATTGAGGGTCTTGTCAAGGAAAAGGGGGCACATGTCAGGTATAGCCAACTGGATCAAGGGAATCCCTGAGGATATACAGGGGCTGTAAGAATACACTTTGAGTAGAAAATAGGAATGGAGAAAGGCTAAATGAGATAGCCTCAGCAGAGAAGGAAAGGAGAATCCAAAAGTGATTGTATCAATATATTAAGAGTGCATAAGTAACTCAGGACAAAATAGTGTCCATTAAAGATCAATGAGGCCATCGATGTTTGGAACTGCAGGATATTTGCTAAGATTGTAAACTGTTTTTTCATTCCAGAACCTACTGTGGAGAAAGACTCGGGAACTCAGGGAACAAGAGTAATACATTAGAACAAAACTGGAGTTCTCTGCAATTCCGGTCTCTCTGCTACAGGAAGGATGTTGTGAAACTTGAAAAGGCTCAGAAAAGCTTAACAAGATATTGCCCGGGTTGTTGCTGAATAGGCTGGGGTTACTATCACTGGAGAATCAGAGACTGAGGCATGACCTTACAGAGGTTTATGTGAACATCAGCGGTATGGATAGGGTAAGCATTCAAGGCCTTTTCCCAGAAGTTGGGGAGTCCAAAACTAGAAGGCATAAGTTTAAGGTTAGAGGTGAATGGTTTACAGCGGGACTGAAGGGACAGCTTCTTCACACACATGGTGATGTGTGTATGGAATGAGCTGAGAGAGAAAGTAATGGAGACTGATACAATTACAACATTTAAAAGGTATCTGGTTGGGCATCTGAATAGTAAGGGTGTAGACGTATATGGGCCAAATGCTGGAAAAGGGAATGGGTTTAATTAGATCTTCTGCGAAGCCTGGACGAGTTGGGGACCGAAGGGTCTGTTTCTATGCTGTATATCTCTATGACTTGAAAAGAGTGCATGTTATAAAAGAGGTGGTGCTGGAGGTTTTAAAACACAAAGGTATGGCAAGTCCCAGAACCTGATTAAGTGCATCACAGGACACTGTGGGATGTTATGGAAGAAATTGTGGAGCCCCTAGCAAAGGTATGTGTTCTACTGACAGCCATGTGTGATGGGCTGGCAGGCTGGAGGGTGGCATCATGGACAGTGAAGGATGTTTTCTGAGATTACAAAGGGATCTTGATGAAGGGAGTGAATGGGCTGAAAAACTAGAGATGGAATACAATCTGAATAAATACGAGGTAGTGCATTTTGTAAAACAAACAAGGGTAGAGCTTATACAATTAATGTTAAGGCTTTGGTTAGTGTTTTAGAGCAGAGGGACCTCTGGGTTCAGGTACATAACTCTTGAAGCTTACATCACAGGATGGATAAGACAGTGCTTGGCATGCCTGACTATGGCTCAGTCCATTGAGTGGAGGATTTGGGACGTCATGTTGAGATTGCACAGACATTTGTGAGGCCTGTTCTGCAATACTCTGTCCAGTTCTAGTCGCCCAGTTAACAGGGAGGATATTATTAAGCTGCAGGGCATTCAGAAGAGATTAATCAGGATATCGCTGGGTATGTAAGGATTGAGTTCAGAAAAATGGCTGGATAGGGTGAGTCTTTTTTCACTGGAGCCTGGAGGTTGAGACATGATCCTATAAAGATTTATGGAAAAAAATGAGGTACATAGATCAATTTAATGGTAGTTGCCTTTTGCTCAGGATGGGGGAGTCTCAAGAGGAGGGGCCACATTTTTAAGGTTAGAGGAGAGAGATGTTCAAAAAATGATATGGGCAATTTGTTACACAGAGGGTGATTTGAGTGTGGAATTAACTTCCTGAAAAAGGGGTTAATGTGGGTACAATTACAAAATTTAAAAGATATTTGGATAAACAGGTGAATAGGGAAGGGTTGGAGTGATATGGGCCGGAAACAGGCAGCTGGGAAGAGTTTAGTTTTAGATTATGGTGGGTATCAACTGAAGGGTCAGTTTCCATGCTGTATGGCTCTATGAAAAGAATATGGTTTGATTCCATTATTAAAGAAAGGATCAGGGCTGGGTCCACTGATGTGCATCATCGACATAAACGATTTGGTTGAAAATATAGGAGTGAGTGTGTGAAAGTTTGTTGATGATCAAATGAATGGTGTAGTGGGCAGTAAATATGGTTATCAAAGAGGATCTTGACCAACTCGGCCAGTGGATGAAGGAATGAAAGATGGAATTTAATTCAGGTGTTGGATTTTGTTAAGACAAACCATGGAGGACTAACACAGTTTATGGAAGGGCTCTGGGCAGGGTTGTCAAACAGAGACAGAGAGACCAGGGGGTGCAAGTTACATTGTTCCTCGGAAATGGCATACCAGGTGGACAGGGTAGGGAAAGTGATATTTGGCACATTTGCCGACATTGGCCAGCACTTTGTTACATACGTTGGAGATATTTGTAACATCGCCCTAAATATTTCCCTTGGGCAGAGGAGGCCACGGGGTGACCCTAAGAATGGTGAATAACCAAGGGTAGGTGAGTCCAAAACTAGAGGGTATAAACAGGAGGTGAGAGAGCAAGGATATAAAGAGGGAGCTGAGGGGGAACGTTATCCACAGAGGATGGTGCATAGATGGAACAGACTGCCTCAGGCACATGGGAGAAACAGGAACTATTGTACAGCATGGAAAAGACATTTGGGTAGATACATAGAGAGGAAAAGGTTTGAAGAGATAAGGACCAAATGCAGGCAAATGAGACTCATTCAGTTTAGGTAACATGGGCAGCATTGCGGAGTTGGACCACAGGTTCTGATTCCATGCTGTATCACTCTGTATCCCGCTAAAGTGTACCAAAACAAGGCATGTTGTAGACACTGAAGCAAGTTAGAGTGATGGGGATGGTAGTCTGGAATGCAGTACATTTCAAATATGTGGAGGGACTATCAGGAAAGGAGGAGGTTACAGGGACAGGGACTATTGTAGGAGTTAAAATTAACTGAAGACCCTGGTGCAAAAGCCATGCCACAGATAGTGTTGCAGAGTAGTGAATCTTAGTACAGTGTTGGACGGAGAACACAGAACAGAAAGATCCCAGGCAGCATTCACAACCTGTCGTCCGAGGCCGACTCTCCCCTCTGTTGTACTGATGCTCACTAAGACAGCACAGGACTGGATTGGTAACTGTGAACTCCCGATGCTATCTCAGTGCAACATAAGTTAAAGTAGACGTGGTGATTGAGCATAGGGTGTGTCTATACTGTGCTCCCCATCCAGCACTGTATTGATGTCATGTCTTGTTAGAGATGTTTGGAGCCCTCTCGTTGCTCTATGCTCTGTGCACTGTGAGTGATCTTACCTCACTGCAGGATTTATTGAAGACTCCAGATCTCCCTTCTCTTTGCCTCTCTGGCTGACCAACCATCTTCACTGAGGTGATGGATGAGACATACAGCAGTTGGGAAATCTATTGAGTCAGCAACTTCCTGAGTACTTACAAGAGACAGAGAAATAGACAGAATGGGAAATTAGACTGATGCAGTGAGGGTACACATGGAGAATGGAAATGAGCCCCACAGAGATCTGGAAAATCCCAAACTCCATCCCTGGCCTGTTCTGTTGCGTCTTTCTGGAGTGGAGAATTCTGTAAGCTCAGGATCTGAAGTAGCTGCAAGAGAGAGACACTGACAGAGGCAGCAATTAGACCCACACAGTGAGGGATACCACATGGAGAGAGACTGAGTGATATCACCAGAGTGCAGGAAGACTTCAGGATCACACAGTCATGTTGGAAGAATGGGTTTAGCTTCATGTATCAGTGCTCAGGGATGAGCAACCAGTGAGCAGGTGAAGTGATGGTCTAGTAACATTATTGTTAGGGCATTTGTCCAAAACCTCAGTTAGTGCTCAGGGGAGGCAGGTTTGAATCTCATCATAAGATATGGTGGAATTTAAAATCAATAATTTTAAAAATAGCAATTAACAATCCATAAACAAATATGAAACCATTGCTGATGTACAAAAATCACAATCCCTGAGATTAGATTCCCTACAGTGTGGAAACAGGCCTTTTGACCCAACCAGTCCATACCATCCCGCCAAAGAGTAACGCACTCAGACCCATCTCCCTCGACCTAATACACTTAACGTTATGGGCAATTTAGCATGGTCAATTTACCTGACCTACACGTCTTTCGACTGTGGGAGAAAACGGAAGTAATTCACGCAGACACGGGGAGAATGTGCAAACTCCACACAGTCACCCGGGGCTGGAATCGAACCTGGGACCCTGGTGCGTTGAGGCAGGAGTGCTAATCACTGAGCCACCATGCCGCCCACTTGCCCTTTTGACAACGAGATCTGATCATCCTCACGTGGTCTGCACGACATACCCACAGCAAAGTATTTGCCTCTCAAATGCCCTCTGAAATGGCCAAGCAAGCTACTCAGCTCATGGGCAGCTAGGGATAGGCAAGAAAGGCTGGTCAGCCAGAGACACCCACATCCCCTATCAGATTTATTAAAAAATCCAATAGGATGGTCCCACTGCAACCGTGGTGGGACCAGTGTCCTGGCCAATCATGTCAGTGGGGTTATGGACAAGGGTTTAAACTGACAGAGAGGATGCAGGGACAAGGTCCAGGTGGCGTTAACCAAACAGTGCGGTATGACTCTCTGACTATGATTATAATATTGTGTCATTAATTAAGAAAGGCTGCAAGAGAAAGCCAGGGAACTACAGACTGATGAGCCAGACATCAGGGTTGGTCAGTTGTTGGAGGTCATTCTGAGAGGTAGGCCTTACATGCATTTGGAAAGATAAGGCCTGATTACGTACAGCCTGCATGGTTTTGTGCGTGGGATAACATGTCCCACAAACTTGACTGGAGTTTGCTCAAGATGTGACCAAAAAGATAAATGAAGGCAGAGCAACAGACGTTGTTTCTGGCTTCCGCAAACCTTTGTTCAGGGTGTAGCATGATACATTGGTTAGTAATGGTAGATCACAAGGGATCAGGGAGAGCTAGCCAACTGGATACAAAATGGGATGATAGTGGGAGACAGAGGGTGGTGGAAGAGGGTTGTTTTTCAGACTGGGGCCTCTGACCAGCAGTGTGCTGAAAGGATTGGTGCTGGGACCACTGTTGTGCACCATTTACATAAGCAATCTGTGTGAAAAGATAGCAGACACTGTTAGTATGTTTATGGATACCAAGATTAGTGGAAGAGTGGGTAAGGAATATAGTTATCGAAGGGAATGTTAATCAACTGGTCTCGTGGGCCAAGGAATGAAAGATGGAATTTAATTCAGGTGTTGGATTTAGTTCAGACAAATCAGGGAGGGCTAACAGAGTTAATTGTTGGGCCCTGGGCAGTGCTGTAGAAAAGGGAGAGACCAAGGGGTGCAGTTACATTGTTCCTTGGACTGGCATCACAGGGCGAAATGGTGTTGAAAGCGGCAATTGTCACAGTTGTCTTCATTGGTCAGAGCATTGAGTACATGAGTTGGAGATATTGGTAACACTGTCGTCAATATTTATCTTGGGCAGAGGAGGCCACGGGGTGATTTTATAAAGGTTTATGAAACCATGTAGGGCCAAAGTAAGGTGAATTGCCAAGGGTAGGTGAGTCCATAGCAGCAGGCATAAACGTGAGGTGTGAGAGCAAGGATTTAAAGAGGGAGCTGAGGGACAACATTATCCACAGAGGATGGTGCATAGACAGAATGGACTGCCAGAGGAAATGGTAAAAACAAGTACAATTACAACATGGAAAAGACACTCGGGCAGGTACATGGAGAGGAGAAGATTTGAAGGGAGATGAGCCAAACACAGGCAAACGCAACTCATTCCATTTAGGGAACCTTGGCCGAAGAGTCATGCTGTACAGAAACCGACCCTATGTCTCCAGTTATTGGAGGAGGAGAATATCGAGACAAGGCATGTTGTAGAGACTGAAGCAAGTTACAGCGATACGGATGGTCATCTGGACTGGAGGTTTCAAATATGTGAAATAATTGGTGAGAGGGGAGGAGATGACAGAGATAGGAACTGTTATAGGAGTTAGAATGATTGAAGACACTGGTCCTCAATACAAGCCATAGATACAGTGTTGGAGAGGGAATAGGGAACAGAAAGATCCCAGGCAGCATTACCACCCTCTCGTGGGAGGCCTGCTTTCTCCTCAGTTGTTCTGATGCTCCCTAAAAAAGCACAGGCCTGGACTGATAACTGGGAACTCCCGATGCTCTCTCATTACAACAAAACTTGCAGTAGGCGTGGTGATTGAGCCTGGGGAGTGTCTGTACTGTGCTCCCCCTCCAGCACTTTCTCTATGTCATGTCTGTTAGCTGATATTTGGATTCCCCTTATTCCTTTCTGCTCGGTGCACTGGAATGGTCTTACCTGGCAGCAGGATTTATTGAAGACTCCCGACCTCCCTAACTTTGACTTTCTGACTGAGCAACCATCGTCCCAACCAACAGTTGGTAAGTCTATTGAATCAGGAACTCCATGGGTACCTGTAGAAGACACAGAAATAGGCAGAATGGGAAAATAGACCAATGCTGTGAGGGTTACACATATAGAATGGCACTGAGCCCACAGAGATCTGGAAAATCCCAGTCTCCATTCCTGATCTGTGGTGCCTCATCTCTCTGGAGTGGAGAATTCTGTTGGCTCATGATCTGGAGGTGCTTCAGGAGTGAGAGACGCTGACAGAGGCAGCAATTAAACCCACACAGTGAGGGATACCACATGGAGAGGTACTGAGTCACATCACCAGAGTGCCGGATCAAACAATTGTGCAGGAAGAAAGGGTTTTGATTCATGTTGCACTGGGATATATAAACTGTGAGCAAGCGAAGTGATGGCCTAGTGGCATTATTGTGTGACAATTTATCCAGAATCTCAGCAAGTGTTCTCTGGACACAGGTTCAAATCCCACCATTGCAAATGATTAAATGAGAAGGAAATGCTTCAAAAATGAAGTAATTAAAAACCTGTGAGTATTAAACAATCGCTGATGTTAAGAAAAAATCCATCGGGTGCATTCCTGTCTTTAGTGAAGTAATCTAAGATGGGACTGGGATATCACAGGTGTTACAGAAACACAGCTGAGGGAGGGACAGGACAGGCAGCTCAATGTTCCAGGGGACAGATGCTGCAGGAAGGACAGAAGGGGAACTGCGAGAGGAGGAGAGCTGCTGGTTGTGATTGGGTGGAACATCCCAGCAGGACTGAGAGAGGATATTCCTGCGGGATCGCCCAGTGAAGCTGTGTTCGTGGAATTAATCAATAACAATGGGCCTTCACTTTACTGTGATTGTTCTACAGACCCCGATAGCCCCGCCCTCCTGCACCTTGACCTTCTCAAGATGGCGGCCCTCAGGCCCGCATTCCCTCTTCCCTCAAACAAATGGCGGCCGTGACCCTGGGCCGCTTCCCTGATCAGAGACCGCCGCCTCTTTACCCGGGCCTGGATGGTCTTTTCCGAGTTATATTTAACCTGCATCCAGGACTTGTGAAATCTCTCTGCTCCTTTCTCCCAGCTTGGCTCCCATACACCGGCTCAGAGCGCCGTTCTGTGAAGCCGATCGCAGCCGCTGCCGGAGAAAGCAGCTCCATGTCTCTCTCTCTCTTTCTGTGTCCTGATCAATGTGACACTGCGCATGCTCTGCATAGAAACCAAACTGGGCGTGCGTCTGAGATTGCCGGTGAGTTTATAGAGAATATTCATAACTGCTCAGGATCATGGGTGAAATATTAGTCATTACCAAATGCTCTGTCAAGCCGCAGTCATTGAGATGGTTTGTATGCAAATAGATTGTTCGATTCAACTTAACCATGCTAGCCAGGTATGTAAATTACCAATCGTTCTGAGAGTTTCCAAATAAGTTTCTTACTCGAGTTGTGTAAACCGACCTGTGAATTATTCTCAGCTCGTCTCACGACACGATTGCAAAATCATCCATGTATTTATCTCAGGATTGTTTAAATCTCCCTACTGTACGTTTTCAGATTTACATCTCAACTATTTCTTAAAAATCTCACATTGATTCATGGGAGAGGTTTAATGCTCTACTATGTAGTGAGGATGATCAATCCTGCAAAATAGTTTGCTTTCTGAACAATCCTGAAGCGTTCACTCCCCGAGAATGCTTTGGCCCCTGGCCGCAGGGAGTGGAGTGCATTATTCTCCCTCCAACTCTATTTTGATTTAGTCCCTCCCTTCCCCTTCACTGTTTTGATCACACAGCATTGCTCTTTGGCTTTAAGGGCAGTGCTTGTCACTGGCCGCTTGGGTGTTTTCCTATCTTCCTTGTGGTGAAAATTGAATAAAACTTCGTGCACCTTGTGTTTCTCACTGTGTCTCACACCTACACACACACACACACACACAAACACACATACCATTTGTGCTGGGGAAAAATAAGCACTACCGCAGTTACGCGGTAGTGTGGGGGTTAAATAATAAAAAAAAGTTTTTAAAATAAACAGGAGTGTGTTGATGTGAAGAGCCACTGCTTGTCACTGGCCACTCGGGTGTTATAAAAAAAGAAATATACCTGAACTTTCTTGTCACTGGCGAAGTAAAAAAAAGAGAAAGAGGAAAAAAAATGCTTTGGCCCCGCTCCTCACTCACTCTGGTTGGCAGACCGGCCGCTGCCCGGTCCTCCTGTTCTGCCCCTTTCTCCCAATTGCAGAGTTGATTCAGGCGTGACTCTGCAGGCTGAGGGACAAGGGAAGATAGAGTCGAATCGTTGTGATGTGGTGAAAATATCTCAAATTTTGGATCGAGAGGCCTAAGTTCATTTCACAACTTGTGCAGGTGTGTGTAACAACAACAACATTTTTAAGAAAAAAACAAGGGAAGGCAGGAACAGAGTAAAAACAATAGAACATGCAAGCAATGTGGTGGGACTCTCAATGCTCTGGTGATTTTAGTCTTTACCATGAGTTTCAGGGCCCCAGTGCATCCCAGTACAGACTGTGCCACTCCTCCTTGTGCACAGCCAGATACCATGATTGTGGGGCAAAGTGATGTGGTGGGGTTAAGATTCTGGATGAGAGGTGCTGGAAGAGCACAGCAGTTCAGGCAGCATCCGAGGAGCAGTAAAATTGACGTTTCGGGCAAAAGCCCTTCATCACGAATAAAGGCAGAGTGACTGAAGCGTGGAGAGATTGATTGGTGTGGGTGTCCTGGAGGTGTTCCCTAAAGCACTCTGCTAGGAGGCGTCCAGTCTCCCTAATGTAGAGGAGACCATATCAGGAGCAATGGATATAATAAATGATATTAGTGGATGTGCAGGTAAAACTTTGATGGCTGTGGAAGGCTCCTTTAAGGACTTGGATAGAGGTGAGGGAGGAGGTGGGGGCGCAAGGTTTGCAATTCCTGCGTGGCAGGGTAAGGTAGCAGGTTGGGAGGGTGGGTTGTAGGGGGATTGTGGAGCTGACCAGGTAGACCAGGAGGGAACGGTCTTTGCAGAAGGCGGAAAGGGGTGGGGAGGGAAATATATCCCTAGTGGTGGGTTCTTTTTGGTGGTGGCGGAAATGTCGGCGGATGATTTGGGTATTTTCGAAGATTGGTGGGGTGGAAGGTGAGCACCAGGGGCATTCTGTCCTTGTTACGGTTGGAGGGGTGGGGTCTGAGGGCAGAGGTGCAGGATGTGGATTAGATGCATTGGAGGGCATCTTTAACCACATGGGAAGGGAAATTGCGGTGTCTAAAGAAGGAGGCCACCAGGTGTGTTCTGTGGTGGAACTGATCCTCCTGGGAGCAGATACGGCAGAGGCGGAGGAATTGGGAATACGGGATGGCATTTTTGCAAGAGGTAGGGTGGGAAGAGGTGTAATCCAGGTAGCTGTGGGAGTCGGTGGGTTTGTAAAAAATGTCAGTGTCAAGTCAGTCGTCATTAATGGAGATGGAGAGGTCCAGGAAGGGAAGGGAGGTGTCAGATGGGCCAGGTAAATTTAAGGTCAGGGTGGAATGTGTTGGTGAAGTTGATGAATTGCTCAACCTCCTCGCGGGAGCATGAGGTGGCGGCAATATCGTCATCAATGTAGCGGAGGAAGAGGTGGGGAGTGGTGCCGGTGTAATAACGGAAGATCAACTGTTCTATATAGCCAACAAAGAGACAGGCATAGCTTTTTTCTGGAGGAAGTGGGAGGATACGAAGGAGAAATTGTTAAAGGTGAGGACCAGTTCGGCCAAATGAATGAGAGTGTCGGTAGAAGGGTACTGTTGGGGACTTTGGGAGAGGAAAAAAACGGAGGGCTTGGAGGCCCTGTTCATGACAGATGGCGGTGTAGAGAGATTTGATATCCATGATGAAGATGAGGTGTTGGGGGCCGGGGAAACAGAAGTATTGGAGGAGGTGGAGGGCGTGGGTGGTGTCTCGAACGTATGTGGGGAATTCCTGGACTAAGGAGGATAGGACAGTGTTGAAGTAATTAGAGATGAGTTCAGTGGGGCAGAAGCATGCTGAGGCAATGGGTCAGTGAGAGTGGTCAGGCTTGTGGATCTTGGGAAAGAGGTAGAACTGGGCAGTGTGGGATTCCCAGACTATGAGGTTGGAATCTGTGGGTGGGAGATCTCCTGAGGTCATGAGGTTCTGTATGGTCTGGGAGATGATGGTTTGGTGAAGGGGGTTGGGGTCATGGTCGAGGGGGTGGTAGGAAGAGGTGTCCTCGAGTTGGGGTTTGGCTTCAGCGGTGTAGAGGTCAGTGCGCCAGACTACCACTGCGCCCCCTTTATCTGCTGGATTGATGGTGAGGTTGGGATTGGAGGGCTGTGTGTTGAGAGGGTGAGAGGTTGGAGTGGGGGAGGGGGACCCACAGGTTGAGGTGGTTAATGTCCCGGCGGCAGGTGGAAATGAAGAGGTCGAGGGCAGGTAATAGGTCAGCGCGGGGTGTCCAGGTGGATGCAGTGTGTTGGAAGTGGGCGAAGGGGTCCTCGGAAGGTGGGCGGGAGTCCTGACTGTGAAAGTAAGCTCGGAGTTGGAGGCGGCAGAAGAAGTGTTCAATTTCACGGCGTGCATTAAATTCATTGATGCATTGACAGAGGGGGATGAATGTGAGGCCTTTGCTGAGAACTGATCGTTTGTCCTCAGTGAGGGGAAGGTCTGGAGGAATGTTGAAAGCTCGGCCGGGCTGGGAGCTGGGATCTGGTGTGGGTGTGGGTGTGGAGCTGGGAGTGGGGGCGGAGCCTGTAAATGGAGTGCGGGGAATGGGGGCACCAGAAATATGGGCACCAGAACTGAACACAATATTCCAAGTGTGGTTGCACCAGTGTTTTGTATAGTTGCAGTATGATATTTCAACTTCGGAACTCAATCCCTCCACGAGTGAAACCTAACACACCGTTTGCCTTCTTAACAGCACTATCAACCTGGGTGGCAACTTCCAGGGATCTATGTACATGGACTCAAAGATCCCTCTGCACACCAACACTACCAAGA